>NC_083350.1:64398273-64711189 GCF_030254825.1 Meriones unguiculatus | reverse complement strand
CAGACCGTCCAAGAAATTCAAGACAACACCTAAGAATAATAGGAATAGAGGAAAAAGAAGATTCCCTGCACCAAGGCCCAGAAAATATTTTCAACAAAATCATTGAAGAAAATTTCCCCAACTTAAAGGAGAGGCCAATAAGAATACAAGAGGCCTATAGAACACCCAATAAATTAGACCAGAAAAGAAAATCCTCCCGCCACATAATAATAAAAACTGTAAGTATACAGAACAAAGAAAAAATACTAAAAGCTGCAAGAGAAAAAGGCCAAGTAACATATAATGGCAAACCCATTAGAATCACACCTGACTTTTCAACAGAGACTATGAAAGCCAGAAGGGCCTGGACAGATATCATGCAGACACTAAGAAAACACAGATGTCAGCCCAGGCTACTATACCCTGCAAAACTCTCAGTCCTCATAGACGGAGAAAACAAGATATTCAATGACAAAAACAAATTTCAACAATACCTACAAACAAATCCAGCATTACAGAAGACATTGGAAGGGAAAATACAACCCAAGAAAACTAGCTACATTCAAGAAAACACAGGAAATAAATAACCCCACTACAGTAAAACAAAAAGCAACCAAGCACACAACCGTATGACCACAGCCAACATCAAATTCAAAGGATCTAACAGCCACTGGTCATTACTCTCTCTCAATATTAATGGAATTAATTCTCCAATAAAAAGACACAGACTAACAGAATGGATGCGTAAACAAAACCCAGCAATCTGTTGTATACAAGAAACACACCTAAGTCACAAAGATAGACATTACCTGAGGGTAAAGGGATGGAAGACGGCTTTTCAAGCAAATGGACTCAAGAAGCAAGCAGAAGTAGCCATTCTGATATCTGATAAAATAGTCTTTCAACCAAAATAAATCAAAAGAGATGGGGAAGGACACTTCATACTCATCAAGGGAAAATTCCACCAAGAAGACATCACAATCCTGAACATCTATGCCCCAAATACAAAGGCACCCACATTTGTGAAAGAAACATTGATAAAACTTAAACCACATATAGATCCCCACACACTAATAGTGGGAGACTTCAACACCCCACTCTCAACAAAGGACAAGTCAACTAAACAGAAATTAAACAAAGAAACAATATCTCTAACAGAGGTCATGAATCAAATGGACCTAACAGACGTTTACAGAACCTTACACCCAAACACAAAAGAATTTACCTTCTTCTCAGCACCTCATGGAACCTTCTCCAAAATAGACCACATAGTTGGTCACAAAGCAAGCCTCAACAAATACAGGAAGATTGAAATAATCTCTTCTATCCTGTCTGATCACCATGGAATAAAGCTGGACCTCAGTAACAACAAAAATAGCAAAAAGCCTACATATACATGGAAACTGAACAACTTGCTACTAAAAAACAGCTGGGTCAGGGAAGAAATAAAGAAAGAAATTAAAATCTTCCTAGAACTCAATGAAAATGAAGACACAACATACCCAAACTTGTGGGACACAATGAAAGCAGTGCTAAGAGGAAAGTTCATAGCACTAAGTGCCTTCAAGAAGAAATTTGAGAGAGTGCATTCAAGCAACGTAATGGCTCACTTAAAAACCCTAGAAAAAGAAGAAGCAGACACACCAAGAAGGAGCAGACAGCTGAAAATAATCAAACTCAGGGCTGAAATCAATCAATTAGAAACAAATAAAACAATTCAAAGAATCAATGAAACCAAGAGCTGGTTCTTTAAGAAAATCAACAAGATAGACAAACCCTTAGCCAAGCTAACTAAAAGGCAGTGAGACACCATCCAAATCAACAAAATAAAAAATGAAAAGGGGGACCTAACTACAGACACTGGGGAAATTCAAGCAATCATTAGGACTTACTTCAAAAGTCTATACGGAACAAAATTTGAAAATTTAAATGAAATGGACAATTTTCTTGATCAATTCCACTTACCAAAGCTAAATCAGGACCAGGTAAATCAATTAAATAGTCCTATATCCCCCAAGGAAATAGAAGAAGTCATCGAAAGTCTCCCATCCAAAAAAAGCCCAGGACCTGATGGTTTCAGCGCAGAATTCTACCAGATATTCAAAAAAGAGCTAACTCCAATTCTCTTCAAACTATTCCACAAAATAGAAACAGAAGCAACATTACCAAACTCATTCTATGAAGCCACAGTCACCTTGGTACCTAAACCTCACAAAGACCCAACCAAAAAAGAGAACTTCAGGCCAATCTCCCTTATGAACATTGATGCAAAAATACTCAACAAAATACTCGCAAACCGAATACAAGAACACATCAAAGATATCATCCACCATGACCAAGTCGGCTTCATCGCAGGTATGCAGGGGTGGTTCAATATACGGAAATTCATCAATGTGATCCACTATATTAACAAACTGAAAGAAAAAAAAAACACATGATAATCTCCCTAGATGCTGAAAAAGCCTTTGACAAAATCCAACATCCATTCATGTTTAAAGTATTGGAGAGATCAGGGATACAAGGCACATATCTAAGCATAGTAAAGGCAATATACAGCAAACCTATAGCCAACATCAAACTGAACAGAGAGAAACTTAAAGCAATCCCACTGAAATGAGGGACAAGACAAGGCTGCCCACTCTCTCCATATCTCTACAACATAGTTCTGGAAGTCCTTGCTAGAGCAATAAGACAGTTGAAGGAGATCAAGGGGATACAAATTGGAAAGGAAGAAGTCAAATTATCACTATTTGCAGATGATATGATAGTATATGTGAGTGACGCCAAAAACTCTACCAGGGAACTCCTACAGCTGATAAACACCTTCAGCAAAGTGGCCAGATAAAAAATTAACTCAAAAAATCAGTAGCCCTCCTGTATACAAAAGACAAAAGGGCTGAGAAAGAAATTAGGGAAACAACACCCTTCACAATAGCCACAAATGACATAAGTAACCCTAACCAAGGAAGTCAAAGACTTGTATGAAAAAAATTTCAAATCTCTGAAGAAAGAACTAGAAGAAGAGATGAGAAGATGGAAAGATCTCACATGCTCATGGCTTGGCAGGATTAACATAGTAAAAATGGCCATCTTACCAAAAGCAATCTACAGATTCAATGCAATGCCCATCAAATTACCAACACAATTCTTTACAGACCTGGAAAGAAAAATTCTCAACTTCATATGGAATAACAAGAAACCCAGAATTGCTAAAACAATCCTCTACAATAAAATATCTTCTGGAGGTATCTCTATCCCTGATCTTAAGTTGTACTACAGAGCAACAGTTTTAAAAACTGCATGGTACTGGCATAGAAACAGAATGGTGGATCAATGGAACCGAACAGAGGACCCAGAAATAAACCCACACACTTATGGACACCTGATCTTTGACAAAGACGCCAAAACCATACAATGGAAAAAAGATAGCATCTTCAACAAATGGTGCTGGTTCAACTGGATGTCTACATGTAGAAAAATGAAAATGGATCCATACTTGTCACCCTGCACAAAACTGAAGTTCCAGTGGATCAAAGACTTCAACATAAAACCAGACACATTAAATCTAGGGGAATACCCTAGAACTCATTGGTACAGGGGAAAACTTCCTGAACAGAACACCAACAGCACAGGCTCTAAGAGCAACAATCAATAAATGGGACCTCATGAAACTGAAAAGCTTCTGCAAAGCAAAGGACACCGTCATCAAAACAAAGCAACCCCCTACAGATTGGGAAAGAATCTTCACCAACCCTTTATCTGACAGAGGACTCATATCAAGTATATATAAAGAACTACAGAAGCTGAAAAGCAACAAACCAAGTAACCCACTTAAAAAATGGGGAACAGAGCTAAACAGAGAATTCTCTGTAGAGGAATATCGAATGGCAGAGAAGCACTTAAAGAAATGCTCAACCTCACTAGCCATTAGGGAAATGCAAATCAAAACAACACTGAGATTTCACCTTACACCCATGAGAATGGCCAAGATCAAAAACTCAAGTGACAACACATGCTGGAGAGGTTGTGGAGAAAGAGGAACCCTTCTCCACTGCTGGTGGGAATGTAAACTTGTACAACCATTCTGGAAATCAATCTGGCGTTTTCTCAGACAATTAGGAATAGTGCTTCCCCAAGATCCAGCCATACCATTCCTAGGCATATATCCAAAAGAGGCTCAAGCACACAAAAAGGAAATTTGCTCAACCATGTTTGTAGCAGCTTTATTTATAATAGCCAGAAGCTGGAAACAACCCAGATGCCCCTCAACTGAAGAATGGATGCAGAAATTGTGGTACATCTACACAATGGAATATTACTCAGCAATGAAAAATAAGGAAATCATGAAATTTGCAGGTAAATGGTGGGGTCTGGAAAGGATCATCCTGAGTGAGTTGTCCCAGAAGCAAAAAGACACACATGGTATATACTCACTCATATAGACATACAACATAGGACAAACCCACTAAAACCTGTGCATCTAAAGAAACTAAGCAAGAGAGAGGACCCTAACTAAAATGTCCAATCCCCATCTGGAAAGGCAAAGAGGATGGACATCAGAAGAAGAAGAAAATAGGAAACAACCTAGGAACCTACCACAGAGGGCCTCTGAAAGCCTCTGCCCTACAGACTATCAAAGCAGATGCTGAGCCTGATGGGCAACTGTTGGGCAGAGTGAATGGAATTTTAGGTAAGAACTGGGAAATAGTAAGAGCTGGAGAGGACAGGGTCTCCACAAGGAGAGCAACAGAACAAGAAAATTTGAACACAGGGAACTTCCAAGAGACTCATACTCCAACCAAGGACTATTCATAGAGATAACCCAGAACCCCTGCACAGATGTAGTCCAGGGCAGTTCAGAGTCCAATTGGGTTACATAGTAATGGGAAGAGGGACTGCCTCTGACATGAACTGACTGGACTGCTCTTTAGTCAGCTCTTCCTGAGGGGGAGCAGCCTTACCAGGCCATAGTAGAGGACAATGCAGCCACTTTTGATGTGAACTGATGGACTAAGATCAGAAAGGAGAGGAGAACCTCCCCTATCAGTGGACTTGGGGAGTGGCATGCATGCAGAGGGAGGAGGGAGGGTGGGATTGGGAGGGAAGGAAGGAGGGGCTTATGGGGGGATGCAGAATGAATAAAGTGTAATTGATGAAAAATTTAAAAAAAAGGGAAAAAATAATTTAAGAACCTTAAATGACTTTCAAAAGTGGAGCAAAACATGGAGTTAGTCAATTTACATGGAGCACATCTCGCCCCTGGGGGCAATGGTCTCCTGAACCTACTTAGACCTCGGACACCACCACTGCTAGTTCTAGAACTGATGCAGGATGTTCCAATGAGGGGGTTAAGGCTTCTCATAATATTTCCTATAAGCCCACACCTGTTTGTTTATATCCCCCATTTTTATTCATTATTAGCCAGATAGAGCCAAGTAATTGTGGTAATGATACTTGCTTTTTTGCCCAATGCTGGAATGCTAGTAAATTTACTAGCTGGTTACTCCATGCCTCGCTGGGTGCCTGTGTCCGTTGATGCCCCTCACGCTATGACTCTCTTCAGACAGAAAAGGGATCTTGGAATTACAGCCGCCATTGTTACAGACATCTCATTGGCGGCTGTTGGAGCTACCACCGCAGCATTAGCCAGGAGTCATACTGTGCAGACTGCTCAGACCCTGAATAACCTTTTAGCCAATGTAGCTCATGCCTTAGATGTACAAAAAGGAATTAATGCTCAACTAAAAGGAGGCTTGATGGTGTTCAATCAGAGGATTGACCTCGTGCAGGAGCAAATTGATACCCTATGGCAAATCGCTCAACTTGGCTGTCAATGAAAGTATGCTGGACTTTGAGTCACTAGCATACAACATGAGAATTTTCCCTGTGCTGCAAATCTGTCTAAACAATTGTCGAGCTATATTTTAGGTAATTGGACTGGAGAATTCGATAGTACGATGGAGCAGCTGAGAGTGGCCATTGTCACAGTAAATTCTACCAGAGTGGACGCAGGACTAGCCACAGGATTATCATCATGGATTGCTGCAGCCATGAATCATCTGAAGGAATGGGCGGGCATGGGAGCGTTAGCAGGCCTTCTGGTGTTGGTCTCCTTGGTTTGCCTGTGGTATATATGCAAGATTAGAGTCTCACAACAGCGCAATGCAGCCATGACCATTCAGGCCTTTACAGCCATTGAAGCAGGACAGTCTCCCCAAGCATGGTTGGCTACCATAAAAAGCTAAAATGTTAAGCTCAGGATGCGAGGCTAAGCACTGCACTCAGGGTCAGCCGCTTTGGACCCAGAGAAGAGCATGTCTGATTGCATGCGGGTTGATACCCCAGGTCCCGCCTCTGAGAAAAAGGTATCGGACGGGTCTGATGCTCTTTGGGTGGATGACACCTAAATGAACATCGGTACAAAGTCCCAATTTATTTCTAATATCAGAGATCAGACCTCTACTCTTGCCTGATGCATCTAAAACAAAAAGGGGGAACTGTAGAGAGCTGCGGAATGCTGTGCCTTAAAGATGGAGCTGGTTTCTGCCTTCCACCTTCCCGATGGTGAGTGCTCTCTGTCACGAACAATTCCACATTTGGCTAAGGCTGAGGATCTGGCTTGCTTCCATGTGTGTGGACCTATCTGCATTGCCCACATGGCATGCTGGGGTTGGCTATACCCAGAGGCTATTTAAGCTGTGGGCTGGCTTTCCCCAGGGTCAGATGATTGTTCAAGGCTCCTGAATAAACTGCATTGAAAAACAAAAACAACAACAACAACAAAAACTAGGAACAAACTCTCAAACAACACTGGGAAAGAGAACTCAGTAAGAGCAAAAGCTCTCAAGAGCAGACAAAGAGGTCAAAAACACAGCATTCCCACTGATAGGAGTCAGATGACCTAGGACAGACACATCTAGGCTCTGTAATTGCTGCTTCAGTCTCTGAGGCCTATGAGCCCTGCTTAGTTGATTCTGTGGGCCATGTTCTCCTGGTGTCCTCTATCCCTCTGGCTCCTACAATTCTTTCTCTCCTTTTCCACAGAGTCCCCAAACTCCAAGAGGAGGGAACCAATGGAGGGCTTTAATTTAGGCTCTCTCTCCACTTAATGTTTTGCTGTGGGTTTCTGCATTTGCTCATGTCAGCAGCCAGCGGAAGCATGTCTGATGATGGTTGGGCTTGGGACCAATTTATGAGTACATAAAAATATCATTAAGAGTCATTTTTTGATTGTTTTGTCTTGTTTCTATCATAGATCTCTGAACTATCCAGCCTTTGGTTTCTGGCCATCCAGGCAGTTTCTAGTGTAGGTTCCCTCTGTTGGTGTGGGCCTCAAGTTGAACTAGTCATTGATTGGTCACTCCCACAAGCTCTGTGTGTCCATTGCCCCAGAACATCTTGCAGGCATGGTGGATTGTAGGTCAAAGGTTTTATGGCTGGCTGGGTGTCCCAGTCCCATCAACAGAAACCTTGCCTGATTACAGAGGAAGGCCTGTTTTAGTCATTCTGGCTTTTGTGTTTCCATATGAAGTTGAATATTATCCTTCCAAGGTTTGTAAAGAATTGTACTGGAATTTTGGTGGGAATTGCATTGAATCTATAGATTTTTTTTTTGGTAGGATAGCCATTTTTACTATGCTGATTCTACTGATCCACGAGCATAGGGGGTCTTTCCATCTTCTGATATCTTTAGTTTCTTTCTTCAAAGACTTGAAAGTTTTAGCATGCAAGCTTTTTGCTTGCTTAGAGTTACACTAAGATATTTCATATTATTTGTAGCTATTGTGAAGAGTGTTGTTTTCCTGATTTTTTTCTCAGTTTGTTTGTCATCTGTATGTAGGAGGGCTACTTTTTTTTTAAGTTAATCTTGTATCTAGCCACTTTGCTGAAGGTGTTTATCAGCTGTAGGAGTTCCCTGACAGAATTTTGGGGGTTACTTATATATACTCTCAGATCATCTACAAATAAAGATACTTGAATTTCTTCTTTTCCAGTTTGTATCCCTTTGATTTCCTTCAGTTGTCTTATTGCTCTAGCTAGAACTTCAAGTACTATGTTGAACAGGTATCTAGGGAGTGGACAACCTTCTTTTGTTCCTAATTTTAGTGGTATTGATTTTAATTTTTCTCCACTTAATTTGATGTTGGTTATAGGATTGTTGTAAATTGTCTTTATTATACATATGTATGTTCTTGTATCTTTGCTTTCTCCAAGACCTTTACCATGAACAAATATTGGATTTTGTCAAAGGCATTTTTCTGTATCTAAGGAGATGACCATGTGTGTTTTTTTGTCGTTGTTGTCACTGTTTCAGTTTGTTTATATGATGAATTATACTGACTAATCTTTGCATGTTGAACTACCCCTGCATCCCTAGGATAAAGCCTACTTGATCATGGTGAATGTTTTTTTTGATGTGTTCTTGAATTCAGTTTACTAGTATTTTATTGAGTATTTTTACATTTATGTTCATAAGGGAAATTGGTCTGTAATTCTCTTTCTTTGTAGAATCTTTGTGTGTTTTTAGTATCAGGATGCCTGTGGCCTCATAAAACAAATGTGGAAATGTTCCTTCTATCTCTATTTTTTTTTGTAATAATTTGAGAAGTATTGCTGTTAGCTATTATTTAAATGCCTGGCAGAATTCTGTACTAACACTGTCTGGTCCTGAGGTTTTTTTTTTTTTTTTCAGTTGAGAGACTTTTAATGACTGCTTCTATTTACTTAGGGATTATGGGTCTATTTAAATTATCTGCCTAATCTTGATTTAACTTTGGTAAATGGTTTATATCAAGAAAATTTTAGGTTTTCCAATTTTTGAGGAATACATGTTTTTAAAGTATGACCTAATGATTCTTTAGATTTCCTAGGTGTCTGTTGTTATGGTACCTATTCATTTCTGGTTTTCTTAATTCGGATCTTATTTTTCCATCTTTTAGTTAGTTTGTATAAGGGTTTGTCTATCTTGTTGATTTTTGTGAAAAAGAAAACTCTTTGTTTCATTGATTCTTTGTTTTTATTTTATTGTTTTCTGCCATCTACTCTTCTTGAGTGTGCTTACTTCTTTTCATTCCAAAGCTCTCAGGTGTGCTGTTCAGCTGCTAGATGAGATCTCACCAATATTTTCATACAAACACTCAGTGCTATGAATTTTTCTTTTAGCACTGTCTTTAATATGTCATATAAGTCTCAGTATGTTTTGCAGTCATTTTCATTGAATTCTAGGAAGTCTTTAATTTCTTTCCTTCTGTCTGTCTTAACTCAGTGTAGTTCAGTAGATAGCTCTTCAGTTTCCATGAGTTTGTTGGCTTGCTGTTTTTTCTATTGTTGTTGAATTCCAGCTTTAATCTATAGCTGTCTGATAGAATGCAGGGGGCTATTTCAAACTTCTTTTACCCGTTGTGGCCTCCTTTGTGACCAAGTCAGCTTTAGAAAAATATCCATGAGGTTCTGAGAAAGAGGTATATCCTTTTTTGTTTCGGTGAAATGTTTGGATTATATTGTCGTAATCTCTGGTGTTTTTCTGTTTAGCTTTTGGCTAGATGACCTATCCATTGGTGAGGATGGTGTATTAAAGGCTCCCTCTATCCATGTGTGAGGGTCAAAGTGTGATTTAAGCTTTAGTAATGTTTCTTTTACAAATGTCTATCTTTGATGCAGATGTGTGTTTCTTGTATTACACTGAAAGACAGATCCTGTTTTTTGCATCAATTCTGTTAGTCTGTGTTGTTGTTTTTTTCTTAAACTGGGAATTTTTTTAAACTGGGAATTGAGTCCATTGATGTTGAGAGATATAAATGATCAATGATTATAAATTCTTATGTTGTTGTTATTGATGGTGGTGGTGGCAGTGATTGTGTGTGTGTGTGTGTGTGTATGTGTGTGTTTCCCTTCTTTTGTTTTGCTGGTATAAACTTGTTTATTTCCTTGTTTTATCTCCTTAGATTGGAGCTTTCCTTCCAGTATCTTCTGTAGGGTTGGACTCATGGATAGGTAATTTGTTTTGACGTTATCACGGCTATCTTGTCCTTTCTTCTTCTACGGTGACTGAAAGTTCTGCTGCATACAGTAGTGTGCACTTGCATTTGTAGTCTCGTATGGTGGCCATCTGGACTCTGGTTGAGCAGGGTTTCCCTGCCAGAGTTGGGGTCTGTGGCTGGGTGAAGCAGAGTGTTGGGGATTATGGATAGCGTATAGGGTTTACTGGAGAGAGTAGGGGAGGTCTGTGGGCCTTTGTGGCCTCTGTGGACTTCTGTAAGTAAGCTGAAGTGGTCTCCAGTAGAGCAAGGATTCTCTGCCTGAATTGGGGGATGGATCAAGGGTTGGGGGGGAACAAGAGAGTTGGGGAGTTTGGTGGGTGGGTGGGTGGTCTACCTGGAATTCTGGAGACCTGCATGATCTTTGGTAGAACAGGGAGTGTCCATTACTTATTTAATTAAAAAAAATGGAATTGCCTCTTTTTTGTTTTCTTTTGCTTCAATTTGGAACATAGACATGATAGCTTAAACAAGAATAATTGTCTGTGAGGAGGAAAGGGCCTGAGACCTTTCGTGCCCATACTAGTATCACACTGCTAATACATACATGAGAAGGTGGTCAGTTCACTGCAATTTTATTTGAGCTCTCACCCTTTCAGCATTCTATAACACAAATTAAAATATGCTCGTGTGAAAGACATAGGAAACCTATGATCTTGCGATCCAATTAAAAATTGTAATTGAAGGGAGAGTAAAATATATATGTGAAAGGAGAGGGGAGAACGCTGGTAGTTAAGCATTTAAGCAAGAGTGGGAACATGGGGGATGTGGAGATTATATGAAAAGACATACACAAACCCATTAGTTTGTAAACTAACTACAAACTATTTTTAATTGAGTTTGGACAGAGGAACACTGGGTGTGTGCACAATGCTGCTCCTTGAAGACATAGGCTATTACATGAAAAGTTTGGGGTCAATCATGGAATCCTTCCCTATGAGTTACCAGTTAAGGAGGGCCCTCAAACAACACACACCATTGACACCCACTTAGTTACCCACAATGGCTAGAAGGTAAACCTCCATTGCTACAGATACCACATAATTTGGCTCCAAGACATAGAGAAGTCAATCTCAAACAGACTGGAAAAATTTCTTCCTACTGGATTAGTGTTTTTTTGTGTTTTTGTTTGCTTATTTGCTTTCTTGCTTGCTTGTTTTTATGCTGTAAGGAACTATGCAAGTCACTGAGTGGAGGTAGGGCTGGGCAGGTCAGAGGGCCTACAGCAGACTTACTATTGTTATTTTGCTAACTTGTCACGTTGTCAAACTCTTTTAGAAAAATATTTGTGTTCTTGCCTACAGTCTGAGCTTTTTTCACTCTTCTGGCAGTGGGTGGTGCTTAATAGAGACTCATAACTACGCAAGTTGAGAATAAGTGGCAGTGGTTTCATTCCTAAATTGAACATCTATATCACATCTATCCCTCGAGCTCAGGAACACCAGGGAAGAGGAGGCAGAGAGAAAGAGCTGGAAGAAGAAGGAACATCATCAGTCAATGCTTCCCAAAGAACACCTTGGCTCTGTAGAGATCTGAGAATCTTTCTGGGTCACAACCTATATTGTAATTTGATAATAAGGGTTGATACAGGCTTTGTGTTTGTTAAATATGCTCTCTGCCACTGAGCTACACCTCTAGCTCCTTTTGAAATTTGAAGCACTTCCCAGAGGCTAATTGGAGAACTGTACAAATAATCCCGCACTGCATCCCAAACACTCCCTTTCCGGCAATTAAGCATTTACAGAGCCACAGAAACATCCTCCAAGGCGCTCAACCCAACCTTTGTTCCCTTTTGTGCTTAAGAGCTTAAGTCTTGAGGTCACTTTCAAGATTTATCCCCATATTCTTCGCAAAGAATTGTAAGAGTCTCTGGGAAATCACACGGCTGTGTTCTGAGCAACTTGGTGAAATCATTATGTCAGAAACAGAAAATGAAGAACGTGTTTGATTTGCGCCCTTCCACAATCTGACAACTCACTGAGCAGTCAGTTGGCTGAGCTCACTGTTTTACACACTATACAGCAATAGTGCAGGGCACCTGGTCTCAACAATACTGAATTCCCTCTTGTGACTTTTTGCTAGATTGGAATTTAGAAGTTAGTGTTGAATTTATTCCAAGCTGAAGGCCAGTTGGCTACAGATGTCATCTCCCTTGAAATGGAAATTCTTCTGACTCAGAATCTCAGTTGCTAGGATTACAGATATGATAGCTACTGCTACTGTCTTAATCCAGGTGTGTGGCAGTGAGCAAGGGAAGACATGAGCACATTTGATGTTTTTAGATGCATTTATTAAATAGTTAAACAGTTAAGACCAATGGATTATAAAGTGGTGTCACATGGAGAAATGTTTTTGTTTGTTTGTCTGTTGTTTAATTAAAGCTGTCCTTGCACTGAAGATCATATTCTGTTGTATGCTTTCTCAAGATGAAAGAACCAAATTTAGGAGCACGTGACAGTGGGATATCTAGTGGCTTTTTCCGGAGTCCTTTGCCAAATAGGCCAGATTCAGGTTAGGCCACTTGATTTATAATTTGATTCATGCTCATTTTCTTGAAATGTATTAATAAGAAGGATGCCAAGCAAAGTCATCATAATGACCAAATTTAAGAAAAGGGGAGAACAAAGCAGGTGTCTGGGATGTGTCTAAGATGGGAGCACTGAGCTCTGTCTGGGGCAGCTGGTGAGATGCAGTAACAAATCTGAGTTGCAGGTGTCTTGAAGGAAAGAAGGATGGGAATTGTTTAGAGGAGAGAGGCAACAAACCAGAGTGGTGACAGGCAAGAAGAGGGAGAGTGTCAGGCAATTGTTGGGAGGCTACACTCAGTGTACAATACCAATCTGTACATTTTTAAGTTAGAAGATATTAGAAGATTTAAAGTTTAATTTGAAATCTGCATTGGCGAAAGACTGTTTTTGATGTGAAAAGTGTCAAATAAAAGAAATATTATTAAGTTTGTATTACAACCTCCCAAAAAGAAGGGAGGAAGACTTCTAACAGAGTTCTATATATAGAGAGAACTAGAACTAGGATAACGAATGTATATCTGTATCTATATCTATGTAAGTATGTTTGTTTGTTATTGTTGTTGTTATTGGTGGTGGTGGTGCTGTGTGTGTGTGTGTGTGTGTGTACGTGTGTGTTTATTAGATTAGCTTCCCTGATACGGGCTGGTGCTCTGAATCTCTGAATGCTGGAGAGGCCATGAACGTGGTAGCTGCTCACTCTACAAAACTAGATGCCCCAGAAGTTCTAATGTGGTGTTGAAGGACTCCAGGCTTTCTGGAGAGCTGCTGGTCCTTAGTCCACATTGGAAAGTCAAATAAACTGGGTTCTGATGTCAGCCAAGGATGGCAGTGCTGACCATAGGGTAGATGCTTGCATTCAAGAAACTAAGACAGGTAGACAAAAGCAGCCTTGCTTTATGTATGGACCTTGGAAGGTGCTGACCACTGTACTGAAGTTAATCCTTCCAGGACCCAGCTACAGGTGGTCTCTTAATTGATTTTAGAGCTAACCAAGTTGACAAGCAAGAACCCTTCTTCATATCTGTTTTTATGTAAAATGTGGTCAGTTTATTCTTTGCAGACATTTTCATTAGCATTGGTTCTTTGAACTGTTGGATTTATAGTTTTTATGGTTACTGCATTTAAAATGCCTTGCCCACTTACTATGCGTCAATTTTAAGGGTTTAATTTTAAAATATATATTATGTGTGGGCTTCTTTTTCTGTCATAACAGCCCTGTAAAGTAGGTACTTATTGACATCAAAATTTACAAATGAGGAAATGGAGGCGATTGTGGAAATTCAGCTCCCTCAGGGTACAAGATGTCGAGTCGGAATCTGAACAGGGTGATCTGCCTCCAGCATATATGCCTGTAACCACGTGGTTTTTTCCTTGGCTTCTACAAGAGTCCACCAACAGGGAAAGCTTCCGCTTGTCCGTGATCCAACAAACATGTTTTTAAGGTAGGGTAATGCAATTGAAAATGGAAACAAAAATGTGCCCCGGATCCTTAAAGGAATCATACATTCTTCATGAGTTAGCATCCTGTATTCTTTTAAAGTGGAAGCTTCATTGACCTGGGATTTAGAGGCTTTATAAGATTATGGACTGAAGGCACAAGAGATACCTCAACTGGCACTGCTCCTCAACTGTCCTGTCACACATTAGACATTTCAAGGAAGACTGTACAAGAGCTTTCAAATGCTGGCGCATAGCTGGCTCATCCAGCCAGTTCTTTAAGACACACAGTGCTATTTTTAGCAGAATACCCTAAGTTTTGTAGGATGAACCCAGGGGTTGACAGGCAGAGATAGTTTCCTTATGTTCTCATGGACATATAGGTTTCTGTAAAACATGTTGTAGAACCAAAAGGGATAAATGTGCCCATATTAAAAAGTCAGGCTCTGAGAGGGGTCAAGGATCCTACAAGAAAACCTTCAGAATCATCTAACCTGGCCTCACAAGTGTCCAGAGAGACTGAACCATCAACCTCGGAACATGCATTGGGCTGACCTAGGCCTTCGGCTTATATTTGACAGGTGTGTAGCTTGTTCTTCAGGTGGGACTCCTGACATTAGAGGCAGGAGCTGTCTCTGACTCTTTTGTCTCCCTTTGGATCCATTTTCCCTAACTGGGCTGCCTCTTCTAGCCTCAATAAAAAAAAAAAAATATGCAGCTAGTCTTACTGCGACTTGATAGGCCAAGCCAGATTGATATCCATGGGAGGCCTCTCCTGTTCTGAAGAGAAAGGGACCAGGAGAGGATGGGGAGGGGGGATGGCTGGTAGGGGAAAATTGACTGGGAGGAGAAGTTGTAAAGTAAATTAATTAATGAGAATAAAAGTCGAGCTCTGATTTAATTCATCAGTCCTTTTGTCATTAAAAGAGATCTAGTGGATTACAAGATAAACACTTTTTTCACCTGCCCAGGCCATTGATTTGGCCCATCACTGGCAAACATCACTTGAGATAAACACAGTGGCTGATAAAATCAGTGGCTGTATTCAATTATGTTCACCACATCACACCTGGGGTTTACTGCACAAATTAACAGCTAAGAGAAACCAAGCCAGAGAGAAATTAATAAAAGTGAAAGAGAAGCATTGCCTCTGACTTTCACTGGTTTGATTTTCACACGCAAGTTCAGCCTCTACAGTAACATTAAGAGAACGCCGAGTCCTGGGAGTTTAGGGAATTAATTAGTCGAAAGCCCACACTTTCAGATTAGGTTAAAAGCGATGGCAAGGTGGCTTAGTGGGGAAAGGGGAGCACCATGGAAGCCTGAAGACCTGAATTTAATGCCCAGGATCAAAAGGGTGGAAAGGGAGAAGAAAACATTTTTGAAAGTTGTACTCTGACGTGTGTGTGTGTGTGTGAAGTAAATAAATGTAATACAATATTTAAAAGAAACTCACAAATAAAAGATTGTTTTTGCTTCAAACATCCTCTTCAGCATTTTTCCTTCACTTTCCTGGTAGTCTTCTTACACTCCTTTTCCTTAGCTCTAAATTTCTTTTCAAAGTAGAAAGAAAAGGGAAGACGAAGACGGAAAACAGTTTGATGATGAAATTCGCTCTGTTAAGTAGAAATACTGCTTCAGAATTTTTTTTTTTTTTTTTTTTTTTTTGTTTAATGTGAGATAATTTAGCTCATCATTATCTCTCTCAACCAGGAGGGGGCAGGATGTAGCAATCCATGAACACTTGGAAAGGGCTAATGAGAAACTGGTGTTCACTGGAGGTAAGTAATCACCTGTTTTGGTCCCACCTACTGCCCTGGCCTTTTAATCCCGAATGATCCCAGTTTATCCAACTAAGCACCCAAAAGACAGATTGTGACAGTTTACATAACACCATATTGCCACAAATAAATACCTTTGTTTCCAGACTGCAGAGTTTTCCCACTGTTAGTAAATGAGCAAAGGCGTTTTTGCTGCACATCCCACTGTCAGGATGTTATATTTTACCACCAAAGGATACAAGCTTCTCTTAGTTAGAGTTTCTATTTCTGAGGAGAAATTGGGGAGGAAAGGGTACATTTGGTTTACATTGCCACACCAAAGTCTACCATCCAGGGAAGCCAGGGCAGAAACACAAGTCAGGAAGCTGGAGGCAGAAGCTGGTGCAGAAGCTCCATGGCTTGCTCAGCCTGACTTCTCACAGGGCCCAGGACCACGGTGTTACAAACTACAGTGAACTTGGTCCAACCGCATCAATCACGAAGTAAGAAAATGCCTTACAGACTTGCTGACAAGCAAATCTTAGGGAGGCCATTTTCTCAACTCAGAGGTCATTCCCAAATGACTCTAGCTCCTGTCAGTTAACATAGAAGTAGCCACTTTAGGACTGTATCCTTAACTATGAGGAACGCTGGTCTTCCAACCTCTGGGCTACTGAAGTAAGCTTAACAAAAGCCTGCAGGCAGCTTGCATCCTCCTAGGAGAAGAGAGAAATTCACCTGGAACTCACCTCCTACCTTATTTCAGACCACTGTAATTGCTCTGTCGGGGTGGGAGGGAGGTAGGGGCCAGGGCTTGAATCAGGTCGGAGAGTGAAAGGTTGCCCAGCTAGTGAAGACAATTGTTTTTGAAGGCTGAGGCAGTCCCGAAATTACATACAAGTTGTTTTCACACAGCCCATTTTTAAAGCCTCAATTTGGCATTGAGAACTCTTCTGGTTAAGAATGTGACATGATGATTGTGTCCCTAGAACAGCTCTTAGCCTCAGAAATAAAAACACAGCCTTATTTGACTTCTGGTGGGTGAACTGTCAGCCTGTCAATTCCTTGACCTATGACTCTTCTCTCAACTTCAATATTCTGACAGAAACAATTTCACAGTTATTGAGAACCTCAGAAGGGACAGATGAAAATACACTGACTGTCCTGGAACAATATCAAAAAACCTATGACTTTTCTGATCATCAGCTGTACTGCCTTGTGAAGCACCTAGGAGAATAGTAAAGTGCTGGCATGCCTGGGGTGTCTGGGAAGACACTCCCAGAGATAATGGAGAAAGCGGGAGACATATTTTGAATGTGAACAGCACATCCTATAGGTGAGCACTGCATAGAAGGAGAGGAGAAAAAAGAGCAGGCCATGTGTTCTTGCTGCCATTCACCCTGACATTCTGCCTCATCATGGGCCAAAGACTATGGACCTCAGACCAAGAGACAAAATACCACTCCCGCCCATATTGCTCATTTGAGGTATTTTGTTTCAGGGAGAAAAAAAAAAAGTTTCACTGACAAAATGAGCTTCTAAAGTGGGAAGTTAGGGGCATCTTCTGCAAAGGCACAGGAAGAAAAAACACAGACTTGTGACTTTTTGGTGAATGAAGAGAAAGAAAGAGAAAGAAAGAAGACCGCTCGGCCATGCTACCTCCACTCTGCCCTGCAGACTTTCAATGCAGGTGATGAAACTTATGGGCAACCTTTGGGCAGAGGGGCAGAGTGCAGGGAATCTTAGGAAAGAAGTGGGAAATAGTAAGATCTGGAGAGGACAGGAACTCCACAAGGAGAGCAACAGAACCAAAAAATCTGAGCACAGGGGTCTTTCCTGAGACTCATACTCCAACCAAGGACTATGCATGAAGATAACATAAGACCCCTGCACAGATGTAGCCCATGGCAGTTCAGTATCCAAGTGGGTTCCATTGTAATAGGAACAGGGACTGTCTCTGACATGAACTGATTGGTCTGCTCTTTAATTAACTCCCTCTGAGGGGGAAGCAGCATTACCAGGCCACAGACAAAGACAATGCATTCACTCTTGATGAGACCTATTTGACTAGGATCAGAAAGAAGTAAAAGGAGACTTCCCCTATCAGTGGACTTGGGGAGGGGCATGCATGCAGAGGGTGGGGGAATGGAGGGATTGGGATGGGAGGAGGGAGGGAACCACAGGGGGAATACAAAGTGAATAAAGTATAATTAATAAAGAAAAAAAAAGAAAGAAAGAAAGGAAAAAGAAAAAGAAAGAAAGAAGGAAAGAAAGAAAGAAAGAAAGAAAGAAAGAAAGAAAGAAAGGAAGGAAGGAAGGAAGGAAGGAAGGAAGGAAGGAAGAAAGAAAGAAAGAAAGAAAGAAAGAAAGAAAGAAAGAGAGAAAGAAAGAAAGAAATTAGACAAGCCTTCTCAGGTATGGTGGAAGAGAAGATGTGTAGCTATGAGAGAGCACAGCCAGAGGTGTGGGAAGGGGAGAGAGCCAGGAGCCAAGAGTCCAGGAGGGTAAAAGAGAGAAAACAAACAAGAGAAATAAGGACCAGCATGGCCAAACTGTCTGGATTATACAGGAAAGGGCAGTTTGCAGAAGGGCAGCCCAGCCCCCAGGCTGAAGAAGTTTAGGGTAGTAGGCAGGCTGTGCCATCCAAAGAGGCTTAACAGCTAGGGACCTAGGGATGTTGGGAGAACCTGGAGGCCAGGTTTGCTTTGATATGTTAAAGAGGCCTCTTAGTTAGTCATGTGTCCTGGGTCTGAGACCTAACACCTGGTACACTTAACTCAGGTTTGATTGTCTCAGAGTGAAAACAGCCACAAAACGTGCAAATAAGGACCACAGATGTATGCTTATAAAATTTTATTTACTAAAATGGTGCCATATTTAATGTGCTGACCTAAATTTGATGATCTCTATTCCAGAATGTGTGTGTGTGTGTGTGTGTGTGTGTGTGTGTGTGTGTGTATTTATAGCTGTGTTAAGAGAAACACCAGTCAGTAGGGTATACTACAACTCAGCCACTAGGCATAAACCATTGTTAATTTGGTTCTGGGGCTCCCGAGGGTGTCTGTATGCATTCTGGGGGAACACCCCACACTCTGAGCCTCATCCCCCACTGAGAATGCTATTCTGTTGATTGGGCAGGCCAGGGCTATATACCGTCTCTCCCTTCAAATACTAAGTCTTGTGTTTTAACCTCAAATACTAGTCTGTTGTGTTTTTAACCTTTACTTGGTTGTTTATGTCTGAGAAGATTTTTTATTTTCTGAAATTAAACATTACTGAGAGATGCAAATGGAAATGTGGGAGAGTAGCTTTCTTGGCTCTAAAATTTTGTTCTGTGTGTCTCAAAGCTTCCGTTTTCGCAGTGACTGCCATGCTTCTGTTTGAGGATGAGCTTATTCTCATTTTCCACATGGTCAAATGGTCCCAGCCTGGTGGCTGTGAGTACAGGGCCGGTTGCCAGTCTCCTCCCCAGTGAATTCCCATCTTCCCCAAGCACATGCTTCCATGTTATCAAAATCTCCCACCTCTGATCTGGGAGCACCAGGGGGTTCTGCAGGTTGGAGGCGTTTAATACATTCTGCTTGAACAACTTTCTTAATGAATTTTTATTATGAAAAGAAAAAAAAAAACAACAACCCTGAAACCTACAGGCGAAGGAAGAGGAAAAACTAACTACGAGACAGTCTGGTTTAATGCCGCCTACGTTACTCATGTGTCAGAGACTTGGCACCTCAATCAGTTAAAATACAGATAATATGTTGTCACACAAGAGGAACAACTAATGGAAAACCAGTGTGAAATAACAGGCAAGCCAAAAAGATAAAGCACACACATTCTCCCTTAGATGTAGGTCCTAGCCTATAATGTCTCCCAGTTTACACACAAGCATGTATAAGTGTTGGTAAAGAAGACCATGAGAGGGCAATAGCAGATGAGGAGAAGGGATACAGTGCCAAAGACAGTGCAGTGGACATGGAAGAGTAGAAGAGAGTCGGGGAGCCTACAAGAGAGGTGGGGTAGCAAGAAGGTGGGGGGGAATCACTAAAACATGCTTGGTTTGAAGATGTTACAATGACATATAACAACTGAGATATTTATCTTACAGCAATAATTTTGGAAATTCATTAATCTTTTGGTTTTATATTTTCTCTGTATGGAAAAGAAAGTAAGATGAAGTAATATATTTGGTAAATTTGTTTCAGCCATTCCACAATAAACACATATTGAGAGAACAACAGAAACTCCATTTTGTCTCCACTTTAGAACCAAGCCTGACTTTAAAAGAAAAATTAGGCCATAGGTCACCATAGGTCACTAGCAAGAACAAGATCATAAAACCTCCCACCCAATAGCATCCTAGAGATAATCACAAGAATGTGAAGGTGTCTTTTCTCAAGGTGGGGCATCTGTGCTGAGCAGCCCACCCACCTTGTAGTAGAACATTCACAGCACAGGAAAATACCTAACATTCTTGAGGTCTACAGATAGCTTGCTCAATGTTAGCCAATCACCTTGTAAAAAGCTTGCCATTGCTGAATGTCACCTAATCATGTAACTGCTAAGCCTGGAAATTCCTGGTCCTTACTCAAACCCCAGTAAAAGCCCTGCCTTGCAGCTTCTTAGACTCTCCTCTCTGATCCACTGCCTTGGAGAAGGTCAAGAGACAGCTTAAGCCTAAATAAAGCTCTTTGCTCTTGTATATTTGGTCTGGCTCTTGGTGGGTTTTGGGGATCCTAAGATATAGGTATAACAATATATCAAAGCACACAACGTAAATACATTTCCTGGTCATTTTTAGATGGCATTTAATTATAAGCCACAATTTTCATGAGGACCAAAAGCATAGGACTTGGGTTTTGAAGAGTCTTGATTGAAACAATTAAAAGTGCCCAAATTCTGAGCCCGAGTTTTCATAAAGCAACTGAAGTACCTCTATCTTTTGTATGCTTAGGTTAAATAGATTGATGAGAGCGACCCTGTTTCCTAAGCACAGAACTCTTAATTTGTGCACTGGAACTTGTATTTTTTTTCAAACATGAATATGATGAGCTGCACTTACACGCTGTGTATACCAAGATCTCCTCAGCCCCTTGTAGCCTGCTTAATATTCAGGGAGGTATGTGAAGGTGCTCTGCAGGGTGGCAAAGGGGGAGATGAAAGAAAGTCATATCTGCTTTCCAAGATGAACTGGGCTCTGCTTCCCCAGCATCCATTACTGTCTGGGTGTTTAGGATTCCTTGAAAATGTCAGCGGAGTTGGCCTTTTCTGTCACACCAATCAATGTTAAGATTAATGAGAAGAAAATGCTGTAGGCTGGCAGGACAGGCCACTGAGCTGGGTGCCCTTGCGACAGCCTTGCCTTTAGAGGTGGCTACGTCTCCCTCTCTTACAAAGGTCTTGCCCACTTCCAGCTGTTACTCTGTTCCTTATAGATTTCAGACTCATCCAGCATGGACAAAGGATCAGAGGATCACCCCTGTCCCGTCCTCCATAGCGGAGCTTCTCTGCTGCCTCCACTACTGGGGGCTGAGATGAGGGATGAGTTACTAGAAGTCCTGGGCCCCAGGGCTCTACAGAAGCAAACCTGGCCTAGCTGGCTGCTAGTATAGACAGAAAAGATTCCCTTCATATAATTGGCTTGCAGGGGTGGGCACACCAATTAAATTCTATGGGGAAAAATTATTTGAGAAGGAAATCCTATATATTCCTGGTTATGAAAGCACCAGTCAGGAGAATAAGTTGTAAGTCTAAAGATCTTACGTAAAAATTATAATTTGACCTTTGCTGTTCGAAATCTCTATATGCCAGCTGCATACTAATGAGGAAAGAAGAGAAGAAGAATAATTGCTCAAGGCTGGATACCAGTGTGCAGTCAAGTTCTGGCTGGCCTAAGGTTCAGCCCTTCTCTGCTCCCTACACAGAATGGTGTATTCATTTCCTGTCCCCTTGCAATGATAAAATACCCTGGATAAAATCAACTCACAGGGGAAATGTTTATTCTGTCTCATGGTCTGAGGGTACAGTCCATCTTGTCTGGAGGTCATGGTGGGAGGAGCTTCAAAGTCTGGAAGCGGAAGTTGATAAATGCTGGGCTCAGCTTACTGTCTCTTTGTTCACCCCAGAAGTTCAACCTGTGGAATTGTGTAGCTCACTTGAAGATGGGGCTTGCTGGCTGAGTAATCCCAATCAGGGATATCACAGACAGCCTGGACACTAATTTTGATAATTCCTCACAGGCATTGCCAGAGGCTTTTCTCTGAGAACTTAGATCCTGTCAAGTAGTTGATTTAACCATTACAGATTCACAGACCACATGGAGCGCATCAAACACCCCATTTTAAGCCTTCCTACAGAAACACAAGAGTGTATGAGGAACCTCTATTTGACCACTAAATAGTAATACCCAGGAATGCTTGAGGTTACCGGCTCGTTGCCAAACGCATGGCCCACCTTTGCAGAACCCACTAGAGAAACTACCACATTACTTTTCCAGCTTTCTCTGTGTCTGGCCTGGCGTTCAAGACCTGCGCTTCCACAGAGACAGACATATTTGCATTAGCAAACTTTTCTGTTTTGTGAAGCTTAAAAGATTCTGTTTAAAGATTTGCCATGTGATGTGGCTATAATTTTGGCTTGTCACATGAGGTGAAAACTACTTCTCTGGTCTTATAGATTATTTTGGGAAGTAAATCGATTACTGGAGAAATAGATTATTGAAAACTATCTTAGTTGGGGTTCCTATTTGCTGTGAAGAAACATCATGACATGACACCTCCTATAAAGGAAAGCATTTAATTGTGTCTGGCTTAGAGTTCAGAAGTTTAAATCACTGTCATCATGGTGGGAAGCATAGAGGCACTTATGGTGCTGGAGAGCTAGCTGTGATCAAGATAGGAAGGCAGCACACACACACACACACACACACACACAGAGAGAGAGAGAGAGAGAGAGAGAGAGAGAGAGAGAGAGGCTGAGAGACTGGTCCTGACTTGCACATCTGAGACCTCAAAGCCTACCCCATCTTCTCACCTGTTTAGTTTCTTCATAAATTTTCTTCATACTTAAGGGCCACATTCTTTTTATTATTTGCTCTAATTTGGAAGAGGTGAATTCTCCTTGATACAATTTCCCTTTTCAGATCCACAGCCTAAGTATTTGCATATTTGCATTTGATTTCTTGGTCCTCAGCCTGAGACACAGAGACTGGGCCCCTGCTGGTGCTGCCCCCACCGAAGTCAGGCTCCCCGGCTCTGGTTGCTTTCTTCTACAATGTTCCTGTCAACAGAGCTAGAGATCTCATGTGGCTGAGCGCAGCATGTATTTCTTATGTGAGCAATCTGTTTTCAGACTTACCGAGATCCAAATCTCCAGCAAGATTTCTTAGAAACTCTGCCTTTTGTGGCTGTT
Source organism: Meriones unguiculatus (assembly GCF_030254825.1). NCBI lineage: Eukaryota > Metazoa > Chordata > Mammalia > Rodentia > Muridae > Meriones > Meriones unguiculatus. The sequence goes on along the minus strand of NC_083350.1, from coordinate 64,688,041 downwards.
TTGGGACAGTCTTACCATATAGCACAAGTTACCTTCCCACTTTTGATCCTCCTATTGCAGTCCTCCCAGTGCTGGAATTACAGGTATGTGCTACCATGGCTTGGTAGAACTACTTTTTACTTCGTATGACTCATACTTTATTTTCCCCTAGCCTCCTAAGTAGTCACCTGTTCAAAATTAAAAGAGAAAAGAAGGGAATCAGACAGCAAAACATCAAAAAACTGCAAAAATATTTAATGTCATTATCTATTGAAAAATAAGGCAAACTACACTGAGATATTCTATTACTCAAGTTAGAATTACTGTCATCCGTAGAACAAAACAAAACAAGTTAGTAAGGATGTGGAGGAGTGCTGGTGTGCTGCTGGGGGAACGTAAATTTATACAACCACTATGCCACAGTTTGGCACCTTCTTTAAAAATTAAAATAGAACTATCATGTGATCCAGCTATCCTACTTTTGAGTATACATTCAAATAAAGTTAAATTCGCACACTGAAGAGATACCTGAATGCTCATGTTTATTACAGTGCCGCGCACAATAGTTTATAGAGGAATAAGGCTGGGTGCCAGAGCCCAAGCTGGTGACGTGCGCGTACAGGTGGGCATCGTTCTGTGTTAATGAAATCCTATTAGTTGTGGGGAAATGGAAGGAACTGGGGAATGTGAATTTAATTGAAAGAAACCAGTCACAGAAAGAAAAGTGCCATGCACTCTCTCTAGCATGCAAAAACTGAAAGGCAATGAACTGTTAATAGCTGTTGCCAAGAGTGTGGGGTGGATAAAGGGATTTGATCAGGCTTTAGGCAGCTACAGGAGCGTAACACCCAGCCCTGTTCCTGTGTACATTTGATTCATGTCAATCGCAGCTTTACAAAAGAGAAACAGATTGTTTTTGCACCATGGCCAACTGATGGGGTCAAGTCCTCCTTGCAGAAGGAGGGAGGAAGAAAGGACCCTCAATGCTCAGCAACATCCGTGTTTAAGACTGGAGAAATGTTGCCTTTTCTGTCATGACCTGTCTGACCCTTCAGCCTTCCAGTCCTACTGGAGAATGCAGATGGCGAGTCCTAAGGAAACTTTTCCTCCTGGGCCATGGAAGCAAGGGCAAGGAAGGCTTTGGATCTTGAAGGATGGTGTGTAAGATTCCTCAGGCAGCTCATGCATCCTTTACATTTTCTTCCTCAAAACTAGGAATTTGATAATGGTATTTTTGTTGTTTTGATTTGTTTTTTGAGATTTCTTTTGGCTTACCTGCCTTTCCTAGAATCTATTTACTGAAGAAAAGGTTATGTTAGTTCTTGACATTCTCCTACATTTCCTGACTCTCACTAGATCAAAGATCATTATTATTTTGTTTATTTATTTATTTATTTTACTTGTCTGCATCAGTTTAAGTGCACCACCTATGTGCAGGTGCCTGCAGAGGCTAGAAGCTAGAAGATGGAGTCAGATCCCCAGGAACTGAACTGAATAACCATGGTTGTAAGCTCCCTGATGTAGGTGCTGGAAACTGAACTCAGGTCCTCTGAAAGGGCAGCACAGACTTGACTGTCCTGTATCAGGGGAACTGAGATAAATGATGTGGAGTGTCCTTCCATCGAGTGCAATGAGTAAGGAGAAGGCGTTTCTCCTGTGAGCTTGGTCTAACCACTGCAATTAAACAAAAAGTATAAGACGTAAAGATTTTTCAGGAATAAAACTTGTCCTAATCCCATTCTTTATTCGGTAACATTTATTCTAAATATTCTGTTTATCTTATTTTTTTCTCATGAAATTAAGGCTATTATTAATATTCTTGCTATCATCTTTTTTCTTAATGTCTTCAAAGGAGGAAAATAATAACTGAGGAGAAATGCAATTTTTATACAGGAGCCAGACACAATGGATCCAAAGAAGAATTGGAAGCAAAGAACTTTAAGTTTTAAGCTTCCAGAGGTATCCTAAATTCTGTAGTTTATCACCAAATCACTGGTTCTAATCCTATCAAATATTAAATATATATTTTTTTCTGGTTCAAAGTAAATTGGACAGCACTGATGCTTATTATTCTAAGTCCCATGGATAAAGGTGGGTAGTTTACAGGATGTAAGTGAACTTTGGAATCTCATGTATCTCACTGGCCTAATGAGTTGAGACTCGCAAGCAGGTCCCAGGGAACCACCTGGGTAGAAAGAGCTTCTAAGAAATTAATGCTAAGGAATAAATCAGAAATGTTCTTTTATTTCCCTTGAAAGGTTTGCCTCTACCATTTACCATCTTTGTTGTATCTAACTGGGATGACAAATTCCAGAAATACTTCCTAAAATGATCTCTCTATGAGGCAATCCTTTTAAGAGCAGGGGCCGCAGCTGATGAGAGTTTATAAAGATATACTGCCGAATAATGTCTTCCTAAGAGGAGAGAATAAATACAGTTGGGTCCTGAGAGGTATTTCAAAGAACAAAGGAAATTAAATCAGAGAGCTACAGAGGTAGACTAATGCACCCCAAGAGAAGCATACATCCTAATGAGAGCTCACAGATGTTTTGTTACATGTCAAACGAAGAAATTAAAATTGTATGTTGAATTAAGGTTTCTAATTAGCTGACCTTAATATAAAGAGATTATCATGTATTACTCAAGTGAACATCGTATACTCACAGGAATCCATAAATGTTTTGGAAGAAGAGGTCAAATCAGAGCTTCAAAGAAGTTATGGCATCAGGGTTCTGGTTTCAAGGATGGAGATAGGACCATCAATCAAAAAATGCAGGTGGGCTGTAAATCTTAATTCACAGAGCTTAAGGGTGGTAGGAAGAAGCTACCTCGGGTGGCAGAAGGCTTGCCTAGTATGCAGGAAGTACCCTGGGTTCATTTCTTAGCACAGTGTATAGTGGGTATGGGGTCGCATGCCTATAATCCTGGGAGGTGGAATGGGTAAGACAAAAGTATTCAGGGTCATTCTCAGTTGTGTGTTTGAGGAAGCCTGTGCCACAGAAGACTCTGTCTCGGGAGGAAAAAGATTTAAAAAATCAGAAATTGAAGTGAGAATTTGGAGTTCTCCTTCAAGTTTGGGCCTCTGTTCTCTGGGAGGACAGGGGCCCAAACTTGAAGGAGAACTAGTTTCGGTGGAAACATTCCATAGTTTACCCTCGCTTAATTCTTGCTTTACCAAATTTCTGTTTTCCAAAATGTTAGAAAAAAATAGATAATATGTTATTGTCTACTTGCTTTATTTTCAAATGTTCTCAGTGTGAACTAAGCATGAAACACAGGCAATAGACAGAAAGTGTTCGGACAAATATTCATGTTAGGAGGGTAACTGCATCTGTGGGTATCAAGATTCATAATGAGGCTTCCCCTTGTGGGAGTCACACAGATGGTCCCTTTGAATCTTTTTTTTTTTAAATAAGATTCAGTATTTGTGTCAGTGTGATAACACATTTGTCATCCTAGCACTTAGGGAGATGCTAACAAGGTGAATGCAGGATTCTGTCCAAAAAACAAAAACCAAAAACACCACCTACTTTGAAACCCTCTGTTATGTTACAGTTAACTGATTGTCACTAGTGGTAACTTTTTCATATATTAACATATATATTATATATAATAGTTATATATATTAATTTTATGTGCATGGGTGTTTCACTTCACTGTATGTCTGGTAATAGTTGCATGCCTGGAGTCCACAGAGGTTAGAAGATAGCATCAGATTCCCTGACTGCAGTAACAGGGGGTTAGCAGCAGTGTGAGGACTGGGGGAATAGAACCCAGGTCCTCTGGAAGAACACTAGACTAATGCTCCAAATGTTCGAGTCATCTCTCCAGCCACCAGGTTGTGCTGCAGCTTTTATATTTGTAGAGGTTACTCCTGGAAGGAAACTCAACAACCATAGAAATGTTTCATCAAATCATTCAATGAGTATATTTATAGATGAATATAATTCATCTATAAAATAAAACTGCTAATGTTTTACTATGGACCTCAGGTTCTAGGGTGCAGTGCAAAATGGAATTATTTAGTATTTGGTGGTAGTGGCCATCTACAGAGAGGACCATCTGCACGGGTGGCTGGGCCAAATGCTGGCTTCAGCTCTAGGGCAGGGCTCTTAGAAAGACCTCTGCCTTTTTAGACTACAGTATGAGGATGGACTGTTCCAAGTGTCTGAGGTCACTGTGAGAGGTACAGGGCATGGGATGCTTCCCTTTGTGGGGGGAACCCAGTGTATGCTGGTGTTACTAGGTCTGATGCTCACTCTACCCATGTAGTTACTTGAGCTACGGAACCTAAGAAGATTCGGTGACTGCTGCTTATGCTTGTGTGTGCTCTGTACCCATTAAGAGTCGTCATACAATAAACAGTGCGTGTGTGTGTGCAGTCATATGTAGAGGTCAAAGGAGATCAGATCAGCTCATCAGTTGTGTACCTTTATTTGTTGAATCATTGTTCCCAAATAGAGAGACGTCAGGCTGATTCACAGGTGGGTGCAGGTTACAGGCAAAAGGAAAGGAGAATGCTATTTCAGTTCCTTGAGGAAATGACAGGAACATGGTGCCCTCTCTACAAAGGCACACACAGGAGACACTGAGTGTCTGAGTCCTTTGTGAGCGGCCGTAGAGTGATAATGGCAGGTAAGTCAGACCAAACCAAGTGTGACCTACTAGAGCTCAGGCTGCACTTGAGCCCGAGTTCTGATTCCTGAACCAAGAGGCAGGTTACACTGTTTACATACTATGATGTCACAGGATGTCTTCCTCAGCTACTCCCCACCATGTGCTTTGGGACAGGATCTCTCACCAAGCCTGGAGATCGCCAATCAGCTAGTTGGCTGGCTGGTACACCCAGAAAAAATATTCTTGGCATTTGTGGCCATGCCAGAGTTTTCATGTTGGTGTTAGGGATTACAGAGCACACACTTTACACACTGAGCTGCCCACTTCAACCCTGCAGTGGTCAAGACGGCTTAAGAAAGTCAGGTCATGTTTGAAGAAAAATTAAGAATAAAGTTAAAAAAAAAAACATCTTTTGAGTAGATAACGAACAATCTTTGCAGTAGCCCGTTCTTTCTGATTCCATTCACATCTCTGAATACGGTTTTCGGTATTCTGAGTGGGTCAGCTTTGGGCTATTTAGGAAAAAAACAAAATATTGTTTTCAAATGTACGCAGAAGGCTACATTTAATATTTTAAACAGAACTGATCAAAATTAAGCACTAGCAGCTGTAAGCAGATAGGGATGTGTTCCAGGGTTAGAATACTTGCCGGACATATGCAAAACTCCAGGTTTGACCCTCAGCACCACAAAAAGACAAAACAAAGCTGTACCTTTTCAGAGCCATTGTTTTAACACAGAAATCTTTTTATTAAACCAAACAAAAACAGAGAAAATTATACCAGCCCTCAATTTTTTAAAATTTTCATTAAATAAGCAAACTCTAAATTCACACCTTTAAAAGGTGTTTGTGCATCTATGTATTTCCAAAATACTCATATTTCAATAAGATTTTCACATTATATTCACCAACAGTATCACAAAACTTTTTTTTGTATTTTTTTTGTTTTTGTTTTTGCTTTTTTTGTTTACGTAACTGTAAGGAACAATAATTCTAGAAACACTAGAAGAAAAAAGCATAGCAATGTCCACAGTTACAAGAAAAAGTGCACATTACCCGGTCACAATCACAGTCAGTACTTGAAAAAACTATATGTAACAAGTAGATAAAGAACACCACTGATGCCTTCAACCCAGTGTCAGAAACCGAATGACAGGTTTTACACAAAATAAGGCAAATTCAAGAATGCACGAAGCATTTGTAATTCAACAGAAAGGAAAATAGTACAAGCGTGAACTAAAGCACTTCTTAAATATTTTAAAAATAGGCTTGCTTCGGTGTACAGGAAACACCGCTCGTAGTGTGTCTAACACAAAAGTGAAGAAAAGGGCAGGGCACGGGGGGCGGGGCAGGACAGGAGGGGAGCGTTCATTGCGAAGAGACAGCTCTATCTGCTGAGAGTTCTCCATTTTAGCCAAAAAGAAAAGAAAAAGAAAAAAAGAAAAGAAAATAGAAAAAAAAATCTAAATTATACAAATCATATCTGGAGACATAACAGCCTTTTCTGGAAACTTAGAAATGAAAAGTACACGCAAGAGTGCAAAGTTTAAGATTGTCACTTGCAACCTCAGAACACATTCAATCGCCCAAGTCCAGCTGTTCTGGACTGTGGCTTGTGGGAGGGCAGCACAGCCAGGGGCCGGCAGCTCTAAGGAGAGCACAGCGTGCTGGGTTTGTTTTCAGTACGTCTCTTTGTAATGTCTAGAAAATTCTGCGATGAAAACCTGCCACGGTGAGCTGCCGAGTGGCGGGGTGTTCTGAAACCGGCACAGGTACAGAGATGCAGGCGTCTCTTGGAAGTAGCTCCTGACGGGGACGGCTTAAGGAAAGTAGGCAAAGGGTTTTCCAGCATTGAGTGTTGTTTTTTTTTCTCTGTTTGTAGAAAGAATTTGAAAAGAGGTGAAGGCAAAAGGGATGTGGGAAGGGGTACTTACAGTAGTTTCTCAAAAAACAGTTTTCTTTTAGGACCTATGAAAAAGTTACCAAAGTAAAAATGACCGTTTTTGAATGAAAAACAAGTTTTCTTTTATAAAAATTACATTTTTTTTCCTTTTAAAATACAAGATCCTTTTTTTTTTCATTGTTGTCATATCCCGTAGCAACAAGAAATTTGGCTTTTTCTAGTTTTTTTTTTTTTTTTTCCAGATACTTCACCTTTCAGTCCAATGAGTCAGTAGAAAATTCCACTAATATTTCAGTTGGATCTTGAGCTATTCTTTTTTGTAATCTACCACAAGCTTCTTCATTTTTATCCTTGAATTAAGAGTACACAGCCTTGTGTATTTTTTTTTTGAAAAAAATTGCTTATGATATTTATGCTGACAGGCTAAAACAGAAAGCAAGAGGCTGGGCACATTTGAGCATCTCAAGCACTCCAAGGTCAGAGTTCCTTTGAAGTTCCCTGACACACCAGAATGTAGATCAAGGACAACGTGGCACGATGGAAGGGTTTCTCTGAAGAGACTGTGCAGCACGACCAGGATAATCAAGAGTGGAAACTGCAAATCCAGACCTCAGCGAGCACGGACGTCGTCCGCCTCAGTTCTGCTGCAGAATGAGATTTTCCAGTTCATCCGCGGAGCGCAGGAGGAACGCCGCGGATTCTCGATACCCCGCCACGAGCTGTCTCACCGCGTTGATTTCCGTGGGACTCAGCTGAGGTCTGGAGTTGGAACTGCCGGAGGATCCTGAGCCGGTCGCCAGCTGCCTCTTCATGCTGAGATCTGTGGGTCCTAGAGAAAAAGAACAAGCAAAGTAAGACGGGAACAGTATTCATTCTAGCATCTCACATGTGGGCGCCCATCAAATTACGACTGAATTTATTCATGAGTGCTTTCGCGAGGAACCCGTGGCCTCTGCAATCAAACGCATCTGCTCTCTGAATTCAGAGTAGTGTGATGTGACATGAGCGTGTAAGGATTTATTTATTTTTTTCCAGGTATCTTGGGCAGCTTCCAGCCATCACTTCTTGTTATAGGGAAGAATCATGCTCTTTGAACACTGGCTCTTGGCAGAATTCAGTTTTCAGTCTATCTCCCACATGTTGCGGAAGCTTCTATGCCCCGGTCCTAAAATTTCATTTGCTGCATTTACTAACAAAGGCCACACATTCCCATCAGTTTGGAATTTTAATTATCTCCTTGAAAAAATTTAAATGTATGTGTTAATATTTTTATATATATTAAACTTATTCTTTGAGAATGTCACGTGTTTATGAGATATGTTTTGATCACTCCCACTCTCCCATTCCTGCCCTTCCAACTCCTTCCACATCTCCTTCGAAGTCTCCCTCCCAACCTTATTTCCTTTTGTAAAAAGCCCACTGAGCAGTCAGTGCCACCTGCGTGAGCATGGGGGTAAAGCCGACCACTGTCGCCTCAACTACCTACAGAGCCCTGGTACCCCAGGTTACCCCGAGCTTCTCAGCGAAGGGTGGGGCTTCCTTCCCCCATCCTTGCTGACATTTTGACTGGCTTGCTGCCGTGCAGGTCTCCTGTAGATTACTTTTCCCCTTGACACAACCATGAATCATCAGGAATCTCTCAACGAGGGATTGTTTGGATCAGGATGGCCCGTGGGGCGGGGGTAAATTTGCTTTATCTTGATGACTGGGCGGGGGGGGGGCACCGATTCATGGGCAGGGCCCTGGACTGTGGAAGAATAGAGAAAGAGAGATGAATACAGACAAACACGCAGAGTTGATGGCCGTGGATGTGACTAGATGCTTCAGATTCCTGATGCTCCCAAGGACAGTGAACAGTGATCTGAAACCGTGAGCTCAGGTAGACCCCTTCTCCTCTAAGTAACTCTGTTAACATCTTTACCACAGCAACAGGTAAAGAAACTATGACACTCTCTTAAGAAGCAAATGCTGGGGGCTGAGGGACTTCTGCGTTTTGTTTAGAGTAGACAAAAGTTCGAACTGCATGTTCAAGACTTGCTTTAACTTTTCTTTCTTTTCCTTCCTTCCTTCCTTCTTTTCTTTCTTTTAAGGAGTTGTTTGAGACCTCTCTTTCTCATTATATTCAGGTAATATTTACTAGCGGGTGGATTAGCTTTATAACAGGGTAGACTGAAGTTGTCTTTGAAATGAAGTGAGGAAGCAATTCTCGCTATGGCCCTTCAGAGAAGCTAGGTGTTGGCAGCACAGCTTTGTCTTACTAAGCTGCATCTATTCGGACAAAACACAGTCAGACAGACGTCCCCAGTATTTCTTTATATATTTAGGCCAGTCTGGTGGTTCTGATTTTGCACAACATTTAACTTTATACTGAAATATAATCCAAAGTTGTTAAAGACCTTGAGTTCAGACATTAGCATGAAGAAGAAGGCACTTCATATCAAAATTCCATCATTAAATGTTTGTTTTTGTGATTCAGCAAACATTTATTAAGATCACAAAATTTGGAGGGAATTTCTAAATTTAGAAGTAATTGAATAAAGTATTGCTAAGCATAGAAGCACAGCAGTCAAGATGCCAACGATTCTGCAACATGAAAGTGTTTTAACAGACCCTAAATAGGTGTAAGAATTCATAAAAGGGCATTCCGTTTGTGAGCTAAGTCAAGGGATACCATTTTCCTACGAGCTCTTCCCGAGGCATGAGGGAGACAGGTCGATACCCGGCCTCTCTGCCATCCTCCCCAAAGGAGTCAGAAGTCTCCTGAGAGGAAAACAGTTTCACTTGAAATTTAATTAGAGCAGACATAAGCTCCACACAAGGAACTCTGACATCTGAGAGAACTATACTTCTTCTGACATGGCCTTTCCACGCTTTGATTTTTTCAGGCCAGGTTTATCTTCCACTTAGCCTGCTATTTACAAACTCATGTTATCGACATGGCAAGCTGAGAGAGGCATGGGCTGTCACATTTGTGGAAAGGAGTCACTGAACCTGCACTCAAACAAAAGATTAACAGTGTCTGCCCTGCCTGCAAAGTTCTGGGTAAACTTTTTCCTTTTATTGAAAATAGATTTATTTTTCAAATAACGTATCTTGAAGATGGCTTCCCCTCCTCCTACTTCTCCCAGTCTCTTTTCTCCCATGCAAATCAGCATAGTGGCATAGCAAGAGCTCGGGGTTGCAGGTGGACACTCTTCTATCCTGATTTTAGAAGCCCAGTACTCATACCAAAGAGAGCTGAGAGTTGGAAGGGTCCTCCCCTCAATCACGTAGATGTCTCGAGTTTGGGCCTGATTACCCCATTCTATTAGAAGGCGGAATGCTTTATTTGACTTTTCTTGAAGCTGAATTGCTGAACCCTACTCTGGAATTGAGACAAGGTTAAACAGGAGCTCTAGTTGTCTTTGGCATAAAAGAACCTCACAGAAACATTACAGTTTAAGACTTACTTAGCATTTACATTTTGGCTTGAAATTCTTGTTTGTTTTTATTTTTTTTATCAAGACATTTTGATTGTTGCAGTTTTGTGTTATATTGAGATCAAGTCTCATGTAGCTCAGGGTGGCCTTGAACTTACAATATAGCAAAGGATGGCGTCAAATTTCTGATCCTCCTTCCTTCACCTCCCATGTGCTGGGGTTTCCAAGCCAGAACCACCAGGTCCTATTTGGCTTAAAATTGTAAGCATCTTAACCTAGTAAAGACTTAGTTTGTTCTATGTTAATTAGCATATGCAAAGTTGAGATAAAGTTCATAATCTCCACACCTTCATTAGCCACCCCACCCTTCAAACTATAAAAAACACTTTTTTCACATTTTTAATGTTATAGGGGCAAGGAAACAAAAGATGTTATAGATATTCATTCAGTGAGCACTCCCACAGCCCTTGTCCAGTGTCAACACCTTTCTTTGAAGCCTGCCTCAATGATTCAATGCTGTGCTTGACTGATTCAGCTTAACTCAAAACACAACTATCATAAATTTAAGACTTAGGTCCATTATAAAGTAAGGGTTCAAATTTGATGAATATGTAGAACTTAATAAAGTCTAGAAAATTACTTTTGAAGACAAAACCACCAAGAATATGGTTATGGATGAGCCAGGCCAGTGAATCAGAAGGACCAAAAACAATGACCTAAAAGATGATTAAAGAGAAAATGGCTTCAGTAACAAATTAAGTCTAATATATACAAAACTTCATAAGGTCACATTTGTTTATCATTGTGTTTGTCAAAGTGATACAGACTTATTCGTTATGATGATTATTAAAAGTTGAATCAAAAGTTATTCATGTGTCATGTTAACCTATATTTTTTTAGAAAGTTAAGTCTTATATGCCAAAAATAGAACCAGGATTCATTTTTTAAGGTCTGAGTTATATTTGAGTAATAAATAAATGTCAATTTATGATTCTTAGTATTTAAATAAAAGTATACATTCATAATTACATTTTCATTTCTAAAATTAATCAGTTGGCTGTTTACTTCCAGTTTATGGTACATTTTTATTTATTGTTTTAAGCTGCTTTATTTTGTAATTGTGTTTTAGTGTTATTTTCCTTCATATAATGTTGCTGTTACTAAGACACCATTTTTAAAAATATGTTTTTAGCAATGAGAACTATATTTTTGATGGCCATGGTAACTACTTTTAAGTGTTGAAAAATTATAGTGAGGTGGGTGGAGAGATTGCTCTTTCAGAGGATCTAGATTCAATTCCAAGCACCCACATAGTGGCTTACAGCCATCTCTAACTCTAGTTATAGGGTGTCCAATATCTTCTTCTGGTCTTCACAGATATCAGGCCTACATGTGGTACACATGCATGCAGGCAAAACACCCATACATATAAAATAGATAGATAGATAGATAGATAGATAGATAGATAGATAGATAGATAGTTGGGAGATGGTTCAATCACTAAAATGCTTGCTATGCAGGCATTAGGACAGGAGTTCAGATATCTGACACATACCACCAAAGGCTGCACGAGAGGGTGGACACCTGAAACCCCAGTGTTGTGGAGGTGAGGACAAGTAAAGCACTGGGGATTGCTCATCAGCCAGCCTAGCCTATGTAGTGAGCTGCAGGCCAGTGAGGCTCTGTCCTAAGGGAAAGGTAGACACAGTTATAGAAGCACACTTGTACTGGGTAGTTGTATGCCAACTTGAATCGAGCTAGAATAGAAGAGAGGAAAGGCCTCAACTGGGAAAATGCCTCCCTAAGATTCAGCAAGGCTTTTTTTTTTTTTTTTTTGGATTGGTGATCAATATGGGAGAGCTCAGCCCACTGTGAGTGGTACCATCCTTGGGCTGGTGGGTACTCTAAGAACCCACCAGCATGGCTCTAAGCAAGTCACGAGGAGCAAGCTTGTAGGTAATATTCATTCGTGGTCTCTGCATCAGTTCTTGGCTCCAACTTTCTACCCTACTTGAGTCCCTGTCCTGACTTCCTTTGATGATGAACAGTGATGGAGAAGCATAAGCTGAATATAGCTTTCCTATCCATGTTGCTTTGGTCATGGTGCTCCATCATAGAAACGATCATTCTAACGAAGACGACACCTGAAATTGTCTCCTGAAATACGCACAGACATATCCCACTTTCACACCCCTGTACATGCATACCCCACCCTTACACAGATTCTATTCCTGATGTAATTTTACAGAACGAAGATGCTTTAATTGGTGATAATTCAATTTAAGGATGACAGTGTCGCAATGACATGTGAATGAGTAGGCTGCTTCCCACGATGCTCTCACTATTATCTTAATGAATGGGTGTGTGCCTTTCTCTCAATACAAGTTAAAAATCTGTCCAAACAGCTCTCTGTGCTTCTCATATATTAACTGATACCATTTTAGACTGTGCTGAGTTAATTCTTTCTAGGCTTTGAAATTGGCCTTGGGAACACTTAATCCATGTGTACTAACAGACACCAGTTCTTCTGTCTCTTCAGCCTCATCAGTTCCCTGAATAAGCAACAGGGACAGCAGAAGCATCCTAAGTCCTCAAAAGACACAGAAAGCTACTTGTAATCAGGTGTTTTGAGTGACAACTGATACAGTCAGGATCATATTTTCCACATCCCTACAGAACTTCGCATTCCCATATCTCAATAGTTTCCAATGATTTCTTAGTTGTAGACATGACTTCTGCTATTGAAGTCAAATACAATAATCTCATGTAAGTGACATGCCTTTGTTTGTTGTTTGGCAAACTGTTTGGATGCTAACTTTGTCTACAAGTCAACTGTCTTTTCTGTTTTGAGGGGATCAGAAGTTTGATAGATGTATTCATTGATGCTGATTTGGTACCTTGCTGTCCAAAGGTATAAACATTATATATATAATATTATATTATTATTATTATCAGCTACAATTGCTAATAAATATAAAGCATCTACCACAGTGCTGGCCCACCCCATATAAATGACCCTTCTTTCAACCAATAACTGAGCATTTGACAATGGTAAAGAATTCCTGAACCACCACACTAATACAGCACCATATTCAACAGCCAATGGGCTTCATTTATATTCAGAAATATAGCAGCACTGGAATTGGAGATGAAATATTCCTTCCTGGTAGGATCATTAAATTTTATAAATTTTATATACTTTAACTTACCTTTTATTACCTTTTATTCACTAAATTTTCCAGGGCAGAGACTTCTCTTATTCTTAACCTTACAACCTAACCATTTGTTGCTATTCCCCTCTCAACCTCTTACATGACAACCAAGAGCTGCTTCCAATGAGCCTAAATTTATATACTTTAACTTACCTTATAAAAGGCAGCCCAAGCTCCCTATTTTTAATTATGGAAAAAGGGGGGAATGTTGGGATCAGCAAGCAGGCATTTCTACAGGCAGCCCATGGGGCCTGGCAAACCCGGCAGGTATCAGGCATTTGGAAAGACACCCAGACCACCTGCTGACCACCTGGAACCACCCGCGCATGCTCTGGACCCTCCTATAAGAGAACTGGGGCCCCTCCCCTTGCGCTCTTCCTCTCTCTCTCTCTTCGCTCTTCCTCTCTCGCTTCTTCGCTCTTCCTCTCTCTCGCTTCTTCTCTCTCTCCTTCTCGCTCCTTCTTCTCTCTTTCTCTCCTTCTCGCTCCTTCTTCTCTCTCTCTCTCCTTCTTTTCTCTCTCTGTCTGTCTGTCTCTCTCTTTCTCTCTCTCTCTCTCTCTCTCTCTCTCTCTCTCTCTCTCTCTCTATTTACCTCCCTCTCTGTTGTAACCCCCCTCTACCTAATAAACCTCCCGCGTGGAACCAATCTCGCGGTGTGATCTGTGGACCCGCGTGTAACCTCTGTAACCTCCACATCTCTTTTTTATAATTCCTAACAATTATAACATCCTAAAACGAGCTGGGTACCCTCCCTGTCCCCTTACCCACTCCGCTTTGTCCACCTAAAGGCCAAGCTTATCCAGTCCTGTTGGTTTTGATGAAATTATTTGCAAACCGCTGGGTTCTGATACCTTGAATAGGATAGTGTTTGTAATACTAATTGTGCTCGATGCTTCTTCAGGTTCATTTTGAAAAATCTATTTCTATTAGAGTTAATATTTGTAAAATAGGATCTTTCTCTGAACGGCATGAGTACACTCTCTAGTATCCTTTCATTGCTGTTTTATTATCTTTCTATGCCCTCCTCTCTTGATTTGTTTTCACAAATGGATTTTAAATCCTTTCAAATATTCAGTCTTTTAAAATTTTCTTGGTCTATTGCTTGTTTCTATTTGCAGTAATTTCCAGAATTATTTCCTTTTCTTTTAGCATTTTCTTTGTTTCTAACTTGGGTTAAATAATTATATCAAATAAATGATAAAGAGATGGGAATACTCATTACCTTGATCTGATCGCTATATACTGCATGCAATGTTTTACAGACAGATATGTACAGTTACTGTATATTAATAAAAAATTGGGCCAGCAAGATGGCTCAGAGAGTATCTCAGTTAGGGTTACTATTGTTATGAGAAAACACCATGACCAAAGCAACTTGGGGAGTAAGGGGTTTATTTGGTTTATGCAGCCACATGACTGTTGTTTATCATAAAAAAAAAAAAAGTCAGGACAGGAACCTGCGCCAGGAACTGATGCATAAAGCATGGAGGAGTGGTGCTTACTGGGCTTGCTCCCCAAGGCTCACTGCTCCCCAAGGCTCACTGCTCCCCAAGGCTCACTGCTCCCCAAGGCTCACTGCTCCCCAAGCCTCACTGCTCCCCAAGCCTCACTGCTCCCCAAGGCTCACTGCTCCCCAAGGCTCACTGCTCCCCAAGCCTCACTGCTCCCCAAGGCTCACTGCTCCCCAAGGCTCACTGCTCCCCAAGCCTCACTGCTCTCCAAGGCTCACTGCTCCCCAAGCCTCACTGCTCTCCAAGGCTCACTCAGTTTGCTTTCGCAAAGAAGCCAGGGCGACCAGCCCAGGGGTGGCCCAACCCTCAGTGGACTGTGCCTTCCCACATCAATCCTTAATTTTTTTTAAAGTATACTTAGTAAGGTTTGTCAGCAGCCTGATCTTCTGGAAGCATTTTTCTCACCTGAGACTCCCTCCTTCTGATGACTCTAGCTTGTGTCCAGTGTATATAAAACTAGCTAGCTTCTTTAGGAGTATAGATTTTAGTATGTTTATCCTATACTATATGGTCAATATCCACTTATGAGTGAGTATATACTGTGTGTGTCTTTCTGCTTCCTGGATACCTCAACTCAGGATTATCTTTTCTAGTTTCCATCGTTTGCCTGTAAATTTCATGATTTCTTTGTGTTTAATAGCTGAGTAGTATTCCATTGTGTAAATGTACCACAATTTCTGTATCAGTTCCTCTGCTGAGGGACATCTAGATTGTTTCCAAATTCTGGCTCTTATGAAGAGAGCTGCTATGAACATGGTTGAGCAAATGTCCTTGTATAGTTGAGAAGAAGACCCTAGGGAAGATGGTCAATCCTCATTCAGAAGGATAAATGCCATAGACATTGGAAGCAGGAGAAGACAGGGACCAGTACAGGAGCCTACCACAGGTGGCCTCTGAAAGACTATTCGGATTGAGGTATTGAAACATAGGCTGAGATTCATAGCCAAACTTTGGGCAGAGTACAGGGAATCTTATGAAAGAAGGAGGAGATAGAAAGACCTGAAGGGGACAGAAGCTCTAAAAGGAGACCAACAGAGCCAAAAAGAAAGAAAGAAAGAAAGAAAGAAAGAAAGAAAGAAAGAAAGAAAGAAAGAAAGAAAGAAAGAAAGAAAGAAAGAGAAAACTGAGCCCTCAGAGTCCTGCAGAGACTGATACTCCAACCAAGGACAATGCATGGAGAGGACCTAAAATCCTGGCCCCGATGTAGTCCATAGACTCAGTCTCCAAGTGGGTTCCCTAGTAAGTAGAGCAGGGGCTTTCTCTGACGTGAACTCAGTGACAGGCTATCTGATCTGGGGGTTGCAGCCTTGACAGGCCATAGAGGAAGACAATACAACCAGTCCTGATGAGACCTGATAGGCTAGGATCAAATAGAAGGCAAGGAGACCTTCCCCTGTCAGTGGACTGGGGGAGGGGAATAGGGAGAGAAGGGGGAGGGAGGGTGAGATTGGGAGGAGATGAGAGAGGGGGCCATAGCTAGGATACAAATTGAATAAATTGTAATAAATTATAATAATAAAATATTATAATTAAATTGTAACTACAAAATAAACAAAAAAGAAATTAAAATAACTAGCTAGCACAACTGACCCCTTGTTACCTTTGCACACACAGACTCGTCACTGCTAAGCTACAAGTTTTCTGTGCTTGTTCATCCCTATGACTGTACACTACTATTGACGTCCACACACATGATGTAATAAATTTAACAAAACAAAACATCTCTAAAGTATTTAGTTTATCAACTTTTTATTGTTTATAAGTAGGAAATACTAGCCCTGCTCCATTGCACAAATTTATTATCCACTAGTTATCAATGGATAACTGATAACTTCTGAAAGCAATGCTACCAGCATGCCAGAGCTCCTTAGTGGTTGTTATTTATTTAGGTGGCCAATATTAGAATGAATATGCATTATTAGAAAGTTGGAGGTATGCTTCATATAACCATTAAATTTTAATTTATTTCTCACCCATGTTTTTCTCTTTTGTCTCTTAGTTTATGAGAGAAATGTTTATACTCTTTGGCTATAATCATAGGTGTCATTACCCTTTTGAGATTTTGTTAAGTTTTCATTTATTAATTTACCTGTGTATTGCTGGGGGACATGGAATGAGAGAATTAATACTTTATTAACCAGTTCTCTTCATTATTGCAAACTGAGTCATTAATGCCCCAAGTCATTTGCTCAAATTCAGATTGTTTATTTTAACTACATACAGATAGATAGACACTTAACTGACAGTTTAACATTTTTCTCCATTGTCTTGATCCATTTGTACATCAGTTTTGTGTGTAAATTCACCTTTTAAAAGTAATAACCTATAACCAGGACCCCAGCTGATACATCTACAACACAACCTAAGTTTAAGAACATTGCACAAGAGAGACAAACTTTATAAAAGTCAGAGAACCCGGATGTCCTTTTCTAGACTGTGTCTATAGATACAACATGGAAAGTTGTGCTCAAAATCTCCACAATATGGTCAGCTACACAAGATCAAATAATGTCAAAACCAGCTGGCATGCCAGTATAGGTGGGGACAATTTCACAATGTCCCATTTCTAGATTAAAGAAAACAAACAAACAAAAAACAATAAGAAATTATAGGTGACCAGTTGCTATAGAGAGATAGAACTGATTTTCCCCAGGGACAAGACCCCTGATAATCTTATCTTAAATGGCCAATGCTGAATAGGTGTGCATACAAGCAATGTTAAATAGACTTAGCAGGTCATATATACATGTGTGTTTGCATATGTCAGCCCATAACAGGAATATTTAAAGAAGAGGTCTTGGATTTGAGAATGAGGAGAGAGGGACACAAGACTAAAAAAAGGGAAAGGAAGAGATTGGAACCATATAAATACAGGACTCACATGTGACATTTTCAAAATTTTTAAGTAAAAAAAATTAAACTTAAATAAAAATTCAGTTAATAATAGAAAAAAAGCCTCCCCACGCACGAGGGAGGTGGGCAGCATAAACAGGGCATGGGTGATTTTACTTTTTGGAAAAAAAGGAAAGACAAGAAGTTGGAAGGAGTGAAGAAATAGGGGGCAGGTCTGGGAGAAATTAGGGAGAGGGATGGGGGGTCAAAATGATCAAAACATATTTTATGACATTATCAAATAAATAATAAAATGCTGAGTGTAAAATTAAATAACATGTATGCTCTACCTGTGTTACAGCACTGTGAACTTAAATAAGTAGCAAATCCATCTGATGAATTTGGACCCAGTATGTAATTAACCTCAAAACACTGAAATCTCATTTAATGCACATAAATGCTGAGCAGACAGCATTTAAGTCAGCAAATGAAGACATGGGTTTGAGTCCTCCTATGTCAGCTTTCCTACTATGTGAGCTTGCCCAAATTATTCACATTATCTGAGATGCAGCAGTAAACCATCAACAGTCATTGCTTCCTTTGTTTGTTCTATTTAAACACTATTTTTGTCCCTCCTGGTCCTTTTATATCCCCCTTCTTCCATAAGACTACTTGTGCCCTGTCCAAAGTTTGGCTGTAAGTCTCTGCATTGCTTTGATTCACTCCCCTGCTGGGTGGAGTCTTTTAGAAAACATCCATGATAGGCTCCAGTCCTTTTTCCTCTCTTCTACTACTTCCAGTGTCTGTCCTGTTTTCCCTTTTGAATAAGAATTAAGCCTCTTCTCTGGGGTCCTCCTTGTGGTTTAGCCTCTTTAGTTCTCTAGATTTTAGTATAGGGGCCACACAAGGAGACCAACAAAGCCAAACAAAACAAACAAACAAAAAACCCAGTACTCAGGGGGTCCTGCAGAGACTGATGCATCAACCAAAGACCATGCATAGAGAGGACCTGGACCCCCTGCTCAGATATAGGCTCAGTCTCCATGAGGGTTCCCTAGTAAGAGGGGAAGAGACAGTCTCTGACATGAACTTGGTTGCCTGCTCCTTGATCACTTCTCCCTGGTGAGGCAACCTAGCTAGTCCACAGACTGAGGATCCAGAAAGTACTGATGGGACCTTTTAGGCTAGGGTCAGACTGTAGGGGAAGAGGACTAGGGAAGAGGGATAGGGGAGGAAGAGGGAGTGAAGGACCAGGAGGAGATGAAGGAGGGGGCTACAACTGGTATACAAAATGAATAAATTGTAAATAATAATAATAATAATAATAATAATAATAATAAATATATTAAAAACACTGTTCTTTATTTGTCCTGATAAAGCAAGAAAAAATAGAATTAAATTATTTGTATTAAGTGGCCTAATAAGTGAGGTTATATGTGAGAGAGAGAGAGAGAGAGAGTGTGTGTGTGTGTGTGTGTGTGTGTGTGTGTGTGAGTGTGTGTGTAACCTGGAGAACATTGAGTGTCCTTCCTCAGAAGCTGTCTGCCTGTGTTTTGAGAGTCTCTCTCTGGCCTTGGGCTTGTTTAGACTAGGCTGACTAGCTAGTAATCCTCTTCTCTCCCCCTCCCCAGCTCATCCACTATAAGTGCATGCCACTTCTATGTTATTTTTAATGTGGGTGTGGGGAGTTAGAGTCAGGTCCTCATGCCTGCATGGCAAACGCTTTACCAACTGAGCCCTTTCTACAGCCATACAAGGTTATATTCTTAACAAGAATATAACTTTTACTTAATTTTTTAGTTATAATGTAGAATTAAGAGTATTTATATTAACATTATTAAAGCTTGGGGATTTATTTAAGTTGGTATTATAGATCTTCATATATACAAGCTAAAAACACACACATGCTTAGGTATATGTGCATGCTGTGTGCTCCACTGTGTGTTGCACGTATGACGAATAAAGCATTGATTGTTACATGCAATTTGTAGGCAAGGAACTCTCAAGATCTGCAGCCAGCAGTCTGGATCCTCAAGTAAAGACGGTGGTGGAGCTGTGGCCCAAGCTGTAGCAGGGCTGATCCTGCACCGCTTAGCTGCAGATGGGCAGGCACAGGCCCTGTGAGAGCCAAGGTTTCAGTCTGAGTTCTGAGTTCAGAGAGCTCTAGCACTAGAGTTTAGTCAGTCACGGGCAGGAAATGATCCCTCTTTTCAGTCGTCAGTCTTCACCTGGTTGGATGTTTCCCTCCCCATAAATAGTGAAATGTCTGTACACCCCATGACTAAGTCAAATGGGTATAAATATATTAATAGTTACATTTCAAAGTTTACTGAAGAGTTCACCTCTAAAGGACTGGTAGTCTCAGTCACCTTTACAATTTTGAGATAATTATCTTGAGATAATTACTTTGAGATAATTATCAAAGGGGTTGTATTCCTTCTGTATGTTTAATAGAAATATGAATAGTCTTGACTTTTTGTATACAGGCAGTACAAAACCTGTGGGTCGTGACCTTCACAGGGGTAGAGTATCAGATATCTTACATGTTAGATATTTACATTATGATTCACAGTAGTAACAAAATTACAGTTATGAAGTAGGAATGAGATAATTTTATGGTCAGGTGTCACCACACCAAGAAGAAATGTACTGAAGGTCTCAGTATTAGGAAGATTGCTGTATACCAAACACACACATTCATCCCCTAGTGATTAGATTTGATAGTTAGTTCTACAGTGCTTTAAAAACTTAAGGAAACTGTAACCAACATAGAAACACTAGAGAATAACCAGGTAACATATATGATAATTATTGTGAATATATTCTTCTAGAATTGAAATTATTAGTAACTGACACATTGATAATTAATAACTACATTACAATATTGTAGTAATATTAAAAGTTCAACATTGATTCTCAGTTTGGTCATCACTATATTGGAAAACATTTTCAGTAAAAGTTCCTCAAGGTGTGGTAGAGTTGTACATTTGAATTACTGCCTGATTTTGTTGTTTAATTTTTAATTGCATGTATATGCATGCATGTGTGGCTACGGACACCTAAGTGCAGGCACTTGTGGAGGCCAGAAGCGGGCGTGATTCCCTGACACTGGAGTTACAGATAATTGTGAGCCACCTGAGGTGAGTACTGAGAACCAAGAACCTGTCAGGGCAATATGAACTCTTAAGGACTAAAACATCTCTCCAACCCTTACTAGCTGGTTTGTGTTTGTTTGTTTTGTTTGTTTGTTTGTTTGTTTGTTTGTTTGAGACAATGTTTCTCTGTGTAGCCCTGGCTGTCTCAGAACTGACATTTTGACCAGGCTGGCCTCAAGTTTATAGAGCCCCTCTGGCTCTGCCTCCTGAGTGCTGGGATTAAAGGCTTGAGCCACTACAACTGACCTGTTCACTGTTCTAAAACACAAAATTACATGCTTTTAACATGGTTCCAATATTCACATCACTATCAATAATGTATAGTTATGTATGACACATCATTTTTATTGAAGTGATTTAAGTCATCATCAAAATGCATTATCAGGAGGTGACAGTCATAGAGGTCATTTCACATAGTCTAACATACTCATAGGATCCCATAAGTTTTATATCCATGATATAGGACAACGTAACATGGGATTTTTAGTGTGACCTTCGTATTCTGACAACCTTCAGCAATCATTGTGTACTTTACTTTTTGTTAAGGGAGACTTGGAAAGTATAAACAAATATCTTAAGACGAGGCTGAGATGATACGTAGCATGTGTCTCCTCGGTCACGATAACATTGGTTGCCTTGGAAATGGACATAAAATAGGGCTACTTCTGGAATATTTTTTGGTGTTGCCAAATTCAAACGATTTAAGGAGTAGAAGAGAAAAACAGGCATTAACTTCATGAGGGAAAGAAAGGACAGGAATCTAGTGAGCAAGACTATCGTTAAATGAGTCATCACACTGAAATGAAGGTCAGCATGCCTGGCTCTTCCCGCACACTCAAAAAGAACATTCGCACTCCACCTACAATTATCAAGACCTACGAAAGGAACAGGATTCATGCCGAATAGGGTATTTATGCCAGAAAAAGTTTCTCGCTTTGTGTGTGTGTGTCATGGTCAGAGGACAACATCGGGTGTGGGCGCTTGCCTTCTGTCTTGTTTGAGACAGGGTCTCCTGTTGATGCTGTGTGTGCCAGGCTAGCTTTTCCATCACCTTCCTGGGATTCTCCTGTCTCCATCTTGTTGTAGGGATGCTGGAATTACAGGTGCACTGCACACTTAGACATTTTCCCAGCCCTGAGCAGCTACTTTTATCCCATTTGTCAGTATGGCTCAGAAGTAAACTATAAAGATTTAAGACCCATAAAATTTTAAATAGAGGTTCCTGGAGCTAGAGTGTGTATGCGTGCCTTCTCTCCACGACTGCTTATCAAATATTCACTTCCCGTCATCAAATATCAAGAGATCTGAAAGTGAGGAAGAATTGTTTTTACGAGCCTATACAAAGCTTTTCCCTGCGTACGACTGGAGATAGAGTTGATAGATTCCCTTTACGGTTTAGTGCCCTTTCCCCAGTTTTTCACCTGTGTTATTAAATGGCTTAGAAAGCCAATTAATATTTTAAAAGAAATGGAAAAAATCTTGGGAGCAAAGCATAGTGGAACAGAGCGTTGGAAGAGATGTAGGTCACAGAGGAGGAGACTATTACAAAGGAACAACATAAGTTTGCTTGGAACATAAACATAGGATGAGCTTCCTCACCCTTCTGGACAAACTTCTTTTTAGAACAAATGTTTTATAATATATAACCATCCTTGGGGTCATTATATAGTAGAACATAGTCTTAGGGTTGCTTCCATAAGCTTTCTCTTCATGTTATTTAGGTACAGGACGATTAAAGAAGAATACAGACTACTACACTGCTACACATTTTAAAAATTTTCATTATTTTATGTATGCGAATGCTTTGTATGCATGTATGTGCCCAATGCCCATGGAGGTCACGAGAAGGCATTGGATCCCCTGGAACTGGGATTACAAATACTTGTGAACCATCATGTAGGTGCTGGTAATTGGACCTGGTCCTCTGCAGAAGCAGCAAGTATTCTGTGCCCCTGAGCCATCCATCCACACATTTACTTTTGTGATCAATTGAGTCTGAGAGAGTGGCCCATGCACGTAGGGAAGCAAACTTCATGGAGTAGGATGATTCGGTTATAGATGCATGTTTCCACCAGTCTGGTCACTGGGCACAGAGGCCGTTCAGGATAGCAATCTATATGTCAGCCAAGAGCCAAATGTCACTGAAAACTACCATGTGACTTGAAATAGCAAAAGATAACACCAGCATTGTAATTAACAGTTTAACATAAGGTAAGGCATTGGTGTTCAGCCATCTCAGAGGGATTCAAGAAGACACAGAGCTCTACGACAGGAAGTTAGTGGGCCGCAGCCCCTGCTGGGAGGTCTTCCCATAGCCACACTGGGACTGAAGGATGATGCTCCATACAGAAGGTAACAGTACTGATGCACTAGAGCAGGAGAACATGCTAAACTGCCCCATGACCTCTGACCCCCACTCCCTCATCCTCAAGCTTCTTCTGGAGTGCCAGAAGCTAGAGAGAGGTGAAATTGAACTGGTTTGTAGAAATAGATCCCCAGAGGATATGACAACATTCAAAGGGCACTTTGCAAAAAAAAAAAAAAAAAAAAAAAAAAAAAAGGGCCTACAGCAGGCTTAATATCACCCAAAGGGTCCTCATATTTACCAGCAGGCTCAAGAAAGCAGCCACAGAGCACCAAGGAGGTCTTCCTTCAACCCTCTCCTGCACTACACAACACAGAATCCTCAAGGGGACATTAAAAGCGCACAAAATCCATCTTTCTGCACAGTGGTAAAGATGAAGCTCTGAGCAAAGAGCTGCCCGATGTTGAACTGTAAACCCAATTACACATGCTGGATAGCCACAGAAGGCCCGGATCACTCACCTCCCCTGTCAAAGCCTGTACCAGGGTCCTCAACCTACAGGAACCCAGTAAAAGCCGTGAAAGCTCAGTGGTCGTTTGAAAGAAGCTTCACGAACTCTGCAGATAATTTATATAATTCCTTCGATCTTCTGGCAAATCACTAACATCATGTTCAGTCATTAAAATTTATAGATCAGCATCATCTCTCCCAAACCCCAGCCATCTCAATACCAGACTGTCTAAATAATTCAGGGACTCTATTGAATTCCAGGTGATTATCTTGCTTCCCATGGGAAAGGTGGAAAGAGAATGGACTGACCTGTCAATAGTGTCCTTGGGTTTCCAATACCCAGTCAGCCTTCCTTCAGCTAAACAGCGCCTCAAATCGTGGCACAGATGAATTGTCCTAACATTTGAGTCGTTTGTAGTTTTCTAATTTTTGAGGTAACTCCAGTTTATGAGCAAGGTTTTTAACACCTATGCCACATTAGGAATTATCTCCTCTTGGAGCTACTGATGGGCATTTACTCAGAACTTCTGGATGCATGAAAGTTGTTTAAAGGTCAAGCAGCTTGAGCTAGAACCACAAATTTCTCTATTCCTTTCATTTTGCCTGTGTGTACAGAGTGGACTGTGCACATTATGGTGGGTGCAATCTTACAGGCGCTTATGCGCAACCATAACTGTGTATGTAAGTTTTTCCTTTGGCTGATCTCCATATTTTTTGAGACAAGAGTCTTTAACTACAAAAGAGATTTGGCAAGCATGGTTGACCAAAGAGTTTCTATGATCTTCCTGTCTCTGCACACTCTTCACCCAGAGCTGGGGTTCCAGGTGCACACCAGAGGGTTCTGGAGATCTGAACTCACATTCCTGTGCTTGTACCAGCAGAGACCTTACCCACTGAGCCATCTCCCTAGGCTCCAAAAATGGAACTTTTAAAGAATCAGGCTCGAAGCTTCCTTGTCGACCAAACTTACTTCACTGAGGAAAGAATGCTGCACAAGTCTTCAAAGACAGAGTGTCTGCTGTGATTAATGCAGGAAAAGATTTCCTCAGCACCACAACCAGCCAGTGTCAATCTGAGTGGTGACTCAGCTCTTCTAAGACAAATCCCTGCAATAGTGGTCATGCCCTTGGTGCCATGTTCCACCCGCCTTCACATCAGCTTTGGCTCCACATCAGCTTTGGCTACTGGACAGTTTCAATGGAGCCTGCTATGTTAAAAGGTCCGAAATCTGAAATTTATTTCAGTCAGTTCATGTCAGTGTAATAGTTAACCTATGGCAAGTGACTGTCGCATTGGATTCCACAGAGACAGATAAAACTGTTTGAGAGAAAGAAAATATAATAAGGATACAACATGCGTAGTTTGTAGCAGGAAAATGCCCTGATTAAACAATAAAGGGACATATTAGAGAAGTGATTTTACTTCTCTAGTAAGAAGAAGGGCACCAGGCATATTTGTGTTATGCAAACATATATGCAGTACAAATACTCATAAATACAATAACTAAAAAATAATATGTGTGTATGTGTGTAAATACATGAGCAACAAGTTGAATCTAGTCGAAAAAACTCTAACTAGAATACATTATGTTTGTGTGTGTATATATGCAGGTAGGTGTCCACCTGCATCTCGTGTGTCGTCATGCATCAGAGGTAAGAGGCTGACACTGAATATCTTTGTCATACTGTATGTTTTTGAGGTGACGTCCCTCACTGAACCTGAGGCTCACTGTTTCTGATTAAGTAACAGAGCAGCTAGGGCCAAGATTCCCCTTATCTCTGCTTCTCTGGTGCTGGGACTAGGTTTTCTGGTGCTGGGTCTTCACATTTGGATCTTCATGCTTGCCCAGCATACTCTTTACCCACTGAACTACCTCTCTTGCTTTGAAAAAAAAAAAATCACTATGCTTTGACAACCCAACCAGAAGTCTCTGAGTTATAATAACTGCAGACTCCCAATTACATAGACACCAATTTGATGGCATAAGCCACCCTTTTCACATAATAGGTTATCCTGAACATCTTCCCATTATGCAAAGGGCCTACTGATTCACTGTAGGGGATTACACAGCTTCTGTGAATCACTTTCAGACACCACTCTATAACATCATTATCTATTGAGCTTTCTGTGATAGACTTTATGCAATTCTTACACAGTAGGAACATTCAGCTGGTGTGGAGCAGGAGGGGAAGGCTCCTCCCCATGCCCCATGTGTCAGCATGACTTCTTTACATAGGATTGCCAAACTATCATGATTTATTAAGAATATAAGATAAAGCCAAGTGAGCACCCCCTAGTCCCTGGATAGTTACAGTAATCATTTTCCTCTGAAGAGTAGACTTAAAAGCCAAGCATATTTAAAGGCAGAATTCACACATTTTGAAATATTTCTGGGAAATACTTGAATTAAAATGTTTCTGTTCTTTCAATATTGTAATCTTCAAGGTATGAAGAAAAAGAGGTCAGACATTAAAAGGATATCTTCAGAGCAGTAGGCGTGGCTCATTCAACAAAATGCTTGCCTTACAGCAGGAGGTTCTGTGTTACAGTCCCAGAACTTAACGTGAAAAGCATCAGGTGTGGTAGAATGTGGATACAACCCCAGCACTTGGATAGTAGATACAACTGAGTCCCTGGGGTTTACTAGTCTCCATGCCCACCCTACCTTTTTTTTTTTTTTTTTTTTTTTTTGATGAGTTACAGGTCATTGTGAGAACTCTGATTTAAAATAAATAAATAAAGGTAGATAGACGCTGTGGTTGCTCGAATGAGATGTCCCCATATTCTTGGGCATTTGAAGATTTTGCCCACAGGTGGTGACATTATTGCGTGGACTTAGTAGGTATAATCTAGCTGGAGGCAGTGTGTTCCTGAGGTCAGTTTGCAGTTCCAAGAGCTTTGCACCATTCCTGGTTCACTCTGCCTGCTTCCCACCTGTAGTTTTAAGGCATACTGTTTCAAGTTCCTGCTCCAGCCACCATGTCTACTTGCCACCTTGCTTCCCCATCTCAGGAGTGACTTTTATCCTCCTGGAACTGTAAACCCAAATAAAACCTTCTCCTGTGAGTTGCCTCTGTCACAGTGTTTTACCACAGCAACTGAAAAGTAACTAACACTGAAACGAAAGCATGGCACCTTAGTTTGTCCTTTGTTCTCCATGTCCACTTAAACATCTGTACCAACATACACCAACACAGATACAGCTCATACATAGACATACAAAAAGAAAAGAATAAGACAAAAGATGCTCACAACTTCTACCATTCCTATGCTTAACTGGGATGAGTGACAATGTCCAAAGAGTCTCAGTGTTTCTCTGGTGAAATCTTTTTATATAGGCATTCCTGATTTGTGGATCTATTTAGTATCCACCGAGTGCAAATATGAACTCTATTTACTGACACTGGACATTAGGAAGCCAGGAACAAGTCATCTTTAGTGTCTTCAGACTATGCTTACTCTTTGTGGAAAATGTGTAAAGTATAAATGGTTAAAGACACAGTAAATCTTTATAATACATTGTGGAAGCATACAGGAAGAAACCGAGCTGAGACGTGATTGGAAAAAGTAGCACAGGTGTTTCAAGGAACCTAGCAGGAGGCACAAGTCAGGTACAGGGGAGGATTTTTGTACTCAAGATCAGATAGGCAGTGTCGTATAAGTGGAACGGAAGAAGTCATTTTGCATTATTAACTTAAGGTCTCTTGGGATGGCTAGACCATGTGATCTAGTAAAAAATTAGATATAAAATCTGAGGCTCAGAGGGAAAGATTAGAATATAGACATTTGCAGAAGAAATAGCAACAGTTAATGAGCTTAACCTTGAGCAGTGTGCAGAACAAGACACCACTTAAAGGCAAAATAGAGGGAGAGAGGGGGGAAATTACATTGCAGCATGAAAAAAAAAACATTTAAGTGGAGGACTAAAAAGCAAATTTTGGACAGGCAGGAGACAAAGAATGCTATGAGGACACAAGGTGATATGAATGTCCTGTCACAGGTATCAAGGAAGTGAACGCATCAAAGTTCTGACCGTCAGGGTCTTCAAATATGCCCATGAAATCAAGAAAAATAAAGGGTGAAAGACAGCTTACGTTTGACACTTGCTGAATTAGTGACAAATTAACCTAGCTATTGATACAGCCTGGTAGGGGAGAGCTTGCTTTAGTGGACTAAGGGAAAACAGTTAATGAAGTGGGGAGGAGGTAGACCAATATAAAGGGTCCTTTGAATATGTCCCATAAGAACAACTGTGGGGGTTGATGGGTTACTCAAAAGGCAGCGATGAAGATGGAGCAGCGATTGAGGGAAAGGCCAACCAGGTTGAAACGCACCCCATGGGAGAGAGCCACTCCCGGACACTGTTAATGATACTCTGCTATGAATGCAAGCAGGAGCCTAGCATAACTGTCTTCTGAGAGGCTTCGTCCAGCAGCTGATAGAAACAGATGCTGAGACCACAGCCACAGCTGAGCTGGAGGAGTCTTGTGGAGGAGTGGGAGGAAGGATTGCGAGAGCTGGAGGGATCAAGAACTCCACAAGAAGACCTACAGAGTCAACTACGTTCGGACCAGGGGGGCTCACAGATACTGAAGCACCAAGCAAAGAGCATGCGTGGCTGGGCCTGGGACCCCTACACATATGTAGCAGATGTGCAGCATGGCTAACATGTGGGTCCCCTAACAATGGGAGAAGAGGCTGTCTCTGACTCTGTTACCTGCCTTTGGATCTCTTTCCCCTGGCTGGACTGCCTTGTTTGGCCTCAGGAGAGGATGAGCTTAACCCTGCTAAGATTTGATATGCCAGGGTGGGGTGGTACCCTCAGGATGCCTCCCCTTCTCAAAGGGAGGAGGGATGGGAGAGGGGGTGTGAGGGTGGGTCTGGGTGGAGAGGAGAGTGAGGGCTGTGATCAGGCTGTAAAGTGATTAAATAAGTTAGTGAAAAAAAAAAAGAGAAAAAAAGGTGTGTATGAGAAACTCTAGTTAGGCCTGTTCTAAATTTAATGTCAGGCTTTTATCAAAGAAATATTCAAAGCAGAAATCCCACATATTCATGTTATGACAAAATAAGATGATGAATGCAGAGACTCAGGCAGATTAGAAATCACCATTCAGATGTTAGTTATTAAGTCTCATTATCACCACCATTTCGTCCTGCTAGATTTTGGCCTGTACCCCAGCCTACTTTATATCAGAGTTGAAAAAAAAAAAAAAAAGAGTACGAAAAGTCTGCTCCCCATGGAGAGTGTGGACGGGAAACAGCCAAAAGCAAATGATGCCTTTTGCACATCATTTCAACTTAAGGGGTCAAACGGGGCACTGCAGTGAGCCTCAATAGCTTTCTGTGGATGGTGCAATATGGGCTTCCTGACAGAACGCCCCACCACGTCAGTGGAAGGGGTAATGACAAATGACTGGCTTCTTCCTGCTCCTTCCATTTGGTTAATCTGAACACATTCTCGATACCAATTGTAACTGCTGTCATTTTGATAATACTCCAATTTGAAGATTTGGAGCGTTGGGTGCAGGCCGTTGCCAGCTCTTCACAAATGGTGGGCTGGCTACCGAAGGATTTGAAGGGCACTCTGGCACTGCTCACAGACAGACTCTTTCCTTGCTGTGAAGTCTCCAATGTAGGCCAGATCTCCCAATGGATATTATACTCAAAATGAAACAGGAGTTTGTGAAAGGCTACTGCAACCATTGTAGACCTACACACCGATGAATCAGCTGGGCTCTTCCTGTCTTTTGTTTTTCTTTTGACTCATTTTTTTGTTTTAATTTCTTTTTTAAAAATTTATTTATCACTTTATTAATTACAGTTTATGTTTATTCACTTTGT
Source organism: Meriones unguiculatus (assembly GCF_030254825.1). Classification (NCBI taxonomy): domain Eukaryota; kingdom Metazoa; phylum Chordata; class Mammalia; order Rodentia; family Muridae; genus Meriones; species Meriones unguiculatus. Next base: position 64,658,757 of record NC_083350.1, on the reverse strand, counting down.
ATTCCAGCTGTAGCCCCTTCCCTCGTCTCCTTCCAATCCCACCCTCCCTCATCTCCTCCATGCCCCTCCACCAGTCCACTGATAGCGGAGGTCCTCCACCCCTTCCATCTGATCCTACTCTATTAGTTCTCTTTTTGCTTCTTGTATTTTTGTTGTTTGTTTGTTTGTTTGTTTTTTGGGCTGGATCAAACCAAGGGAATAATGTATGCTCAACACATGTTTGGCCACTTGCATCTCCAGCCTTCTTTGCTTTTGTATCAGATAAACCACTCATCCCAAGCATCCAAAATACATAAATGACTGTGTCTGTAGCTCTTTAATTTTGTCATTACAAACTCTGATTAATATCAGTTTCAACTAAGCCAGTGATTAGGCACTTAAAATGGAACTGACATTATTCAGAGGAATGGAATCATGCAAAAGATGGAGGTTCTGATTTCTCCTCTATTGAGGAGACTATACCTGAAACACGTAAGCGTTCAATGAGCTAAGCAGTAGAAGAAGGTAGGGTTGAAAGTGTTGACATTTAAACAAAACAAAGACTGTCATTATTTCTATTGGGATTGAGGTCTTCCACGGAGTCCAGAAAAGAGCATTGGGTCTCCTGGAGCTGCCATGACAGGTGGTTGTAAGCTCCCTGAAGTAGGTGCTGGGTCCTCTCAAAGTTCTTACTGCTCTCCACATTTCACAGATGCACATATCCCCAAACCAAAAATTCTCAATCTTCAATTGCTAGAGTAGCCAGCCACTGCCTATTACATTGGCATTTGATTCAATGTTAATTTACTGCTACATCTTTTTTTATCTCTCAAGATTTATGCATATTCATACAGCATCTCTCTCTCTGTAACTCCAAACATGTTATAGAAGAAACAGTAGATAATAAAGTATTAAGCCAACATAATTTACATGTTCACAACTTATGGAGAGAGTCCCCAGGTAAACGAAATCCTGTACCAAATCAATCTAACAGTGTTTCTTTACTTCAAAACAAAAACAAACAAACAACACTGAACAAAACCAAGACAGGTGTAAACAATACCAGTGTTAAAAGAACTCTACATGTTTGAAGAATGAAAAGCTATTCTGATTCCCCTGGCCACCACCAGGTGCTGAAGTCCTTCTACATGGGAACATTTCTCTGGTGTCAGTGTAAAGGGACTGTTTGTCAAGGTTATTTTCTAGCTGTTTTGTTACAGGAGGTCTAGAGACACAGCTCAAAAAAAGTCATCTCATTTTTCAAGTTTTTCAAACCATGGTAGGTTAACCCCACTGTGCTTTCTCAGCAACACACAGGTAGTCTTCTCAGCCTTGGAAGCTGCTCTTCTTTGTGATGACCTTAAGTGACCTTTATCTTATTATACAAAGGTTTAAGGATATAGGAGCTAAATGGTTTCAAATCTACATGTTATTTCCCCCCATAATCCAGCCACTAATTGGCTATGCCTGCTTCTTATTTTATAGCCTTCAAAACCAAAGATGGAGGGGTGGTATACAACATGAAAACTGATGTCCAAGACACTGATGGCAGAGAAGAGAAATGAAGGGATCTTTCAGGCCCAGTCTGTTCCCAGACGTCACTAGGTCTGTCCCTGTCCTCTACTTTGACGCCTTGGCTCACATAAGAGGTTGGCAGGAAGAAATTTCATTTAACAGTCAGTGCCATCCTGGTAGAGAGAGCTTGCTGTTAAGAGTTGCTGTTAAAGGATCTCGCAGCTCCTTTCAGTCTCTATCACTCTACGAAAGTGAAGGCTTTTAGGGGAAAGAGGAGGAGAGAACCAAACAAAGTAGTTCTCAATGTAATATTACCACATTTACATTAAAACCAGGAATTTGTAAAAGTTGCATTCCCACCAATTATGCAGCTGCACACTTGGCTTCTATTCTAGAATTCTGACATGGCTTTTGAACATCAATGACTGAGGAGTGGAAGCCAAAGTGTGTGTGTGTGTGTTGGCACATTCACTGTGGTATATACTTCACAGGATCAATTCAGGAGTTTTCTAGGGGTTTATGACCACACCTGGGAGTCCTAAGTACTCAACTTTAAGGATAAACAAAAAATGACATTAGGGAGGAAAAGCAAGGTGAAAAAAACTCAGGCAGCTTGACTCTGAGGCAGGAGAGTGAGACAATGCTGTTTTTTCTGATAGCAGTTAAAAGAACAGGAAAGAAAATTTACTGGTTGTATGATCTGGTCAGACTTGACTCAATTATTTTATTTGTTTTTTTTTGTTTGTTTGTTTGTTAGTTAGTCTTTATTTGAAAGACAACTTTGCTCTCTCTTTTGAGAATCAGTTGAAATATAAGAAAGGCTTTCCAGTTGCTATTCTATGGTAAATATCAGGACTCAAATTGATGTCTTCTGAAAACAACAGCTACAGCAACATTTTTGGAATACTGTATGAGTTTTCTTGCTTTTCTGTCTTTGTGTATGTTACTTTTTTTCCACCAAGTTCTCTCTATATTTTTAATGCCAACCCCTTATCAGATAAACATCATAATAGAGGACAGAACTTGCAAAGACTAGGAGCACAGTGAGCTGGGCAGAGCCAATGTGCTGTTTTTCTGTCATCCATGTCTTTAGGCTCTTAATTAAAAACATTTTCTTGCTCTATGGTCCCATACAAAAGACTGATGGAGCAAAGATAAATGATTCTGGTTGTGTCAAGTAGAGGTGGCCATCTTGGTTGACAGCTGAGGAGTCAGCCCTGAACACAACATTTCTACCACTGCCATATGTCTTAGGGAACACTGTGACAAAGAGGTGGGAAAACTGAGACTTGAACCTAGACCTTTGTGAATGTTCATCATCATTGTACAAACTGGTTTGCTCTACTTCTTGTTTTTATCATCGTGTTGTATGAAGTACTTTACCCATTTAATTTTAAAGGATGTTTGTATTTACTTTCTCTAATATAAATAAATAATAATTTTCCAATTTGCCAGTTGTCTTTTTACTTACAGGATTTTTTTTTTCATATAAAGAAAGAGAAAGGGGAATGTATAATATAATTTATTTTTACCTGTACTTTAAGAAGGATATAATAAATTAAGAAGGATTTAATTAATTAATTTAATTAAGAAGGCATATAATTAAGAAGGATTTTCCTGGGGCTGGAGAGATAGCTCAGTGGTCACTGACTGCTCTTCCAGAAGACCCAAGCTCAAGTCCCAGCCTTAACATGGCAGCTCACAACTGTATGTAAATTCAGGATCTGACACTTTCACATATACATACATGCAGGCAAAACACCCATGCACATTAAGATGAATAAATTTAAAAATAAAGGTAAAAATACATGCTTTTTAAAAAAAAAGAAAATCGCTAAAGTTAAAAAAATTCTTACAATCTAGGCACAAAAACTTACCTTTATATATACATCTCTTAAGATATAAATGATTCTGTAGCAAGCATTTAAGTCCCTAATTCATTTGAGATGTTTTGAAATATAAATTCCTAAAACATGAGCAAATACAAGCTGGCTCTAGGCATCGCTTTCTGCAGATAGAGCGTTATTGATGCTACCCTATTGCCTGGGGAGGCATGGCGGCTTCATCTGCTGTTTCATTTCATGAGTTTTTAGTGAAAGCAATGTACATTTCATAAATTTTCCATTCCCTCAAATTCTCCAACTCACAAGCTTCTGTGAACATTAAGAAACTAGTGCATCATTTTTGACAAACCATCAACAAATCAATCTTATACAAGAGCCAGAGTGAACCAGTACTTGGAAAAAATTGTTCTTATTCTGCTTGAACATTTTTTCCTAATATAAAATAACAACAACAACAGCAACAACAATCATTCAATTGCATAGCATTGCTGCTGCTCAAAGAGGCTGTGACAACAGAGAGAGACATTCATGCAAAGACACAAATGCTGTGTTTACAAATAGCCTTGTTTTCACCCCACTGTCACCGGCTAGTTTACAACAGTCTATTCATTTTCTTCTTTTATGTTTGGAAAATTTAACAGCCCCAAATGAACACACAAAATACAATCTGTTATAACGACTCACCACTACTAGAAGTGTCATTCAGGTTTAGCAGTCCTCCTCCTAGCCCTCGGTAACTATGGTAACTGTAGGTCCCATTGCCATTGATGTACAGTACCTCCTGGGAGCCTGGAACAGTAGATGTCGAGTAGGTGGCCTGGGCTGCCTCGGGCTTGCACTGTTTGTCAGTGGGAGTGGCCTCGTCCTGCAATGAGACAGTGTTCCATCATTGTGACATCTCTGTGCTACTCCACCTAGCACACTCTCAATGTCAGCCACATGGTTGCACTGGGCAAGGAAGTTCCATACGGTGAACATTCAGCTCATGTCTATATTTTCTCCAGCTTTTCTAAAAGCTAAGAGACAGAGAACACGGCAACAATGTGGGCAGGTTAGGAGCTGTCTCTTACTCCGTTGTCTGCCTTTGGATCCCTTTCCCCTAACTGGACTGCCTTGTCTATTCTCAATAGAAGAAGCTCCCAGTGATACTTCATTTGCCCAGGTGGGTTGATATCCATGAGACATCTCTCCTTCTCCGAGAAGAAAGGGAGAAGGGCATAGGAGGTGAGAGGGAGGGACTGGGAGAAGAAAAGGGAGGGGAGGAAGGTCAGACTGGGATGTAAATTCAATAAATTAATTAATGAAAAAACTATAATAAAAATGGCCATTTCCAACTAAACTAAAATAAGAGGAAGTGTGCTTCCTAAGCACCAAGAGGTAGAAGTCACCTCAAGGCCCATTGAAGAAAGAAACCCTCACGTGTACAATAAAACTGGAGAAGCCTAAGGACACATGGTAAGTGAACAAATGTGCCATAATAAAGCAGATGGCATGGTTTCATTCATAGGAGAGGGCTGAGAAATCCTCTGAGGCACAGGATGGTGAGGAACAGTGTGGTCTCTAGGACTGTGTGGAGTGGGGCTGGGAGAGCTGGGTTTCATTGTGCAGAGTGGGAGCATGGGCCTATCTCATGCAAAACTGGGGAAGTGACTGACTGGGACTGTGGGTGGCTTTTAATGACTAAAAGTAAATTTAAGCAACAAGCTTGGTTACAGTGGAAGATTAAGAGTATTTAGAGAAGTTTGAGCTTTTTATTTTGCTTGTTCACGGTTCCCCTCCTATTTCCATCCTTCCATTTTTTTTTTCTTTTTTACTGTTCCTTTCTTTCTCCCCCTTTCTCCTTTTACTTTATAGTTTAAAAACATCAGCCATTTTTATTGAGCACTAACTCTATGTTAGGCCTGTTGCCTGCATTACAGGAGCATGACAAAAACCTTGGCAAACACCCGGGGCCTTTGTCTTTACATCTGTTTACACATTCACCGAACTCCATGAAACAACCTTTACCCCACTGAAAAATGTTGAAAATGCTGTAAGAGAATAAAGAATTAAGTTTGTAATAAATGCTACATTTTCAATAAAATAGATTGAATTTCTCTTTAGTGTTCTAAAATATATGTGATGTAAATAATCTAAATTTCACTTGCTTTTTACCTTAGTTATATTTTTTCCAACTTTATCCTTTCCTTTACTCTTCCATATTGGAGATGACCTTCCATAAGCAAGATGAGGTCTTTACCATCAAGCCATATCCCTATCATTCTCTCCTTCTCAACAAGAAATACAGCCAGAAATAATTTTTAACAAATTGTTGGAGTGAGTTTTTCATTACCAGGAGTGTTTTGCAAGGCTTCAAATTAGAATAAAGTAGACCTTGTAACTGTCTGATCTTTCCCCAGGTGCTAGAGAAGGAGAAACACGGAATTTTTCACTGTGTTTTTATATTTTTCTATAATTTTTGTATTGTTCCATAGTCCAGGCACGTTTTACATTGGTAGTCTCATCTTGCGCATGATGAAAACTTGGCATGATTCTGCTCTTGTTAGTGTGATGTGCTCAGCTCACATGTGTCTGTGATGTGCTCAGCTATGGAAAAGGGGGCACAGGATCTGTAGCTTTCACCTTTCTTTCCAGTAAGGTTATAAAAGAAAACCTGAAACTTGATGACCTCCTGATCTAAATGGCCCCATAATACTAATGGCTTACTTTCTAAGTAATGATAAGGAGAGAGAGGAAATGAGAAATAAAATGTCCTATAACATGAAATCTGCATTTCGATGTAACTTGTTTACTAAGTATGACTATTTTTTTAAGTAACAGAAATGATGCTTCTGAAATTTGTCTAATGCAAACATGAGCTGATCTAAATTGTTGTACAATTGGACTGTTGGGTTGCAACTTCAAAGCTTGCCACTTGAACCACAGAACTCCCAGGAAGGCATTCTGCCTTTGAATAGTATTCTCCTGGGAACAAGTCCCATCAAGCAAAGACTGAGAAAGAATCAGGATTTGCTGCTGCCAGCTCAGCTCTCGTGACTGTCCAATTGCTAGTTCTGGGTTTTTTAAGTTTCATTATTTTGCCAACGGGAAAAGCACCCAGAGAAGGTGGGTTTCAGACTCCTGTTCTCTGCAGAAGAGAATATAGAGTTATAAGACCTACCTCTGCCGAGACTCTTAAATATATTTCTATGTGATACACAGGCAAATATTATATTAGTTTTGTATTGTGCTTATGATGAATTTGTGTATTCCCCATAGTAAGTGAGCTTAACTAATCTGAGACGCCAAAGATGCTATTTCTGGAAATCTCTTGTGTTCCGACATGTAGGTCATAACAAGAAGGACACAGGTAATTAGGCTGAAGACACTCATGTTCTATACAAGAGTCATTAAAAGATTGATGCCAGCAGAAGACAAACAGCTACCAGGGGGCAATAACCAAGTCAGATCACGGCGTATTTCAGACTTGATTCATCCGTCTCTCCAGGGAAAAAGTCTCCTGTGAAGAAGCACTAACATGTCTGTATGGGGCATACAGGCTCTACCTATATTCCATTTGGAATAAAAAAAAAAAAAAAAAAAAAAGCCTTGAAATCTGAAGCCGAGTGGGCAAATAATGGTAACACTCTTATTTTGTGGGTGGGGACTTTGATCATTTTAGAGTTAGGATTTTTAAAAATACCTTCAGATTTTGGGTATTCAACCAGTAATTCTATGCAAGTATTAAACAAAAATACTGAATACTATAAAGTCAGATAAACTCTGGCCTCAAGCAGTTCAGACTAGAGATAATTCCTCCATACTAACATAGGTGTGGTGTATATTCCCTTAGCTCATTCTTAATACAGCCCACCAAAGGATGAATAGATGGATCAATAATGATTCCACGCTGTGATAGCTAGTGCTTGAATTCCCCAAAGGCCTATGAGTTATAAACTTGGTCCTCATGGTGAGGTTATTGAGAACAGGTGCATCAGGAATGCGTACCTAGTGAAAGGTTCTAAAGTCTCACCCACCAGGGACAGACAGATATCCACAGGACTGTGCAGGTGGATCAGGGATGTCTAACTAGTGAAAGGTTCTAAAGTCTCATCCACCGGGGACAGACAGATGCCCACAGGACTGTGAGATCCCAGCCACCCTGGGTACTCTTTTAAGTCATAGTTCAGTGTTTACATGGTTTTGCTCTGGCCTGTTCTCTCAGCCCTTGCAACCCAGAGAATCCCATCTCGGACCCAAAGCAACATAAGCATTTGATCCGATGCTGCCATCTCCCCAAGTGTGAGGTAAATAAACTTATGGTTACTTCAGTTGTTTTGGTAGAGTAATGCAGACCTAGTAAAACACTCTGCTTCACTTTTCACGTATACACCATTTTCTATAGAGGTATTATATTTTTTAACTGGTCTCTATGGACTCTGTATGGCTTTTAGGGAAACCATCTGAGAGCCTCCCTTAGGTTATGAGTTATGGGATACTGACATGTGCCACATTGCGTCTGTCTTTTCTCTATAGCCAGATTAGCAGCCCTGCTTTATTTCACTCTGAGCTCACCAGATGACTGCATCAAAGAGTTATGGAAACGACACGGCTTCAAGACATTCTTCCTGCAAAGATGCACCTACTGAAATATCAAAGGAATGTTCTCTCTTCTGGGGGAACTTGTGACGGACTAGCCACAGGTCTACCACTCAAACTGTGCAAATAATCCAGCCTTCTAGTTTCCGGGAAGCGACAGCTCTTCTGAGATACTCATGCCCTATTTGAAAGTGACAGGCACTCTCACAGAAGAGCACCCTCTTATGTAAAAGGGGACATTATTACTGCAGTGCTTTCCCATGCATTCTTTGCATGGTGGAATTAATTAATATTATTAAGTGTGCTATTTTAAAATTTGACTCCTTCTTTATTAACCATGTTTCCAAACTGCTGTAGCTGTGCTCAAAAGGAAGATAATTAATTCCATTAATAATCAAAGCCAACATTGTAGGGGTTATTTGTATTCAAACACAGATTTACATTATTATTGTTTTGGCAGTCCACTCTATACATAGAGAAATAAAACATATAAAACTGCCAATAAAATATGTTCTGCAGTGTCTTTTGGACAAAAGTTTAATGAGTGTTAATTCATGTGTTTTGTCTTGAGTGGTAATCATTTTCAAGGAGCGATGATTTTAATGACATTAAGAGATACACTTGCCCAGAAGTCACATTTTAGGCTGGTCATCTACTTCCAGTAATTAATATTCTAATAACGAGTGCTCAGCACTTTCGTAACCACCAGTTCACCCCAGCAGTGCCTATGAAGGTTGTTTTCAAAAGAACGCCATACCAATATTTGCTGCAGAGCTTCAAAGCTACACAATGAAGTACATTTAGTTAATTAACAAGAAAATTATTCTTTTTTTTTACTAGAAATATTTCCAGATTTATATTGAATTAAAATGATGATCAAACATTGAATGACCACAAGCAATGGACTAGATAGTACACATACACAAACATACACACACAGAATGACACACCCACACCCCAGTACATACCATTACATAGATATACACACACCATCACACACATATACATACCTCCCCCACATGCACACCATCACACACACACATAATTTCTTTGAGTATTCAACAGATTAAAGAAGCATTTTTGTTTGTTCTTATAAATAGACTCTGGTCCATCTATTTATACCTCCTACCTATCTTCCAGATGAATATACATTTGAATTTCATGTGTAAAACATGCTTGTAAGAGGGTGGGCATTTGCTTTTACCTGGAGGGAAAGATTGGGGTGGATTAGGGGAGGGGGCTTTACTTCCAGCTGTCTGACACATGTCCTTTGAATTCCTCTCTGTTTCACCTCCAGAAACTGGCCAGAGTCACACTGAAGTCTGCTGTTGTTGGTTCCCTGATGGACTACACAGATAGAGGCCTTCCCCTCAAGCACATAAGGAAATTTTCACTCAATACCTTTCACAGTTAAATTTTCTCTCTAACTGAAAGTTAACTGATTCCCCTTAAGGGTCCAACAAGAAGTTTTTACAAATATGGACTTGCAAAGGTTAACATTAGATTGACTTCCTCTCTCAAGACTTGAGGAGTTTTGTTTTTAGACTTTATGTCATCAACATTTAATTACACATTCTTTATTTTCGTGTTACTTTGTCTGTTAAAGAGGAGCAAAAAACCAGGTGGATTGTGGTGGACTGAGCAGCATTCTTCTCTAGTCTGTGCTTGCTTCTCACCATTATTTTTATAGCACTATGGTGTTTAAAAAAACGTGTTCCTAGAACATGCAACTGCAGGGTGTGTGTAATGAGCAGGGCATTATTGATTCACCTTTTCCCCAGGCGAAGAACCTTAAGCCACAAATGATCTGTTTGCTACAGAACAGTAAGCATGTAGACAAAATCCAGGTTTCTATTTGCCCCAATTTTCTGTATGCTGTTTGTAGATTTCTGCTGTCCCTACATGTTCTTTGCCGTTTATGCGATAGAACATTTTTATTTAAGATACATAGTTTTAAATTCCTCCCTTGCTTTAGGAGTACAAATGGGGCTAGCAAGTTCAATTCAGTCCATGCACAAACCACTGCAAACATCTTTACGCTCTAAAAGCTTCTCTCCCTCATTTGAGAGCATTCCAGGAATAAGTACATCACTGAGAGTTCCCAGGGACATTGAGGAAAAATCAGAGAGAATCAGAGACCTATTAAAAATGCTCTTCAACCAACAAGCAACCATCTGCCTTGTAAGTGCCTATTATGTGGGGTAATGGAAACACATGCTTGATACCACCAACTATGTCCGTCCTTACAGATTTGCACCCTCGCTCCTGTATGCCAACACTCAGAAATTGATTTATTGCATGCGCTTAGGGGGGTTACATATTATTTTCTTCATTTGAGGGCTATAAATGGTTGGGATGCCAAGTTTGCAAAAAACTCTCCCCAACCAATACAGACAGATACTACTGAAAGCCACATATTGATTGATTCCAGATCGTGTAATGTTAAGCTCTGATTATATTTATTTCTGATTTAAAAAATCAAATGCTTAGGAAGAAAGCTACTTCCAGTGATTCACCAAAACCTTTGAGGTTTTTTTTTCTGACATGTTCTTTCTAAAGGTATTTAAACATACCAACATGTATGTTGGTATGTTTAATGTCTCATGTATAAGTTCTGTCTCATGTATAAGTGGAAACTAATAAAGCTGCAGTGATAGACTGGAAGTAGCATCATGGTCATAGAAGGTATGTGAGGGCTGAGGAGGGAAGGAATAGGGACCTGTCAATCAAAGAGTACAAAATTTCAAGGAGGAGGAGTTGGTTTTTAGATACATCTTACATCACATCATGGTGATGATACAAAAGCCCAGATGATTTACTCTCACAGACCACCTAAATTACTGATTTTTTCCAAAATTTGCCTGCAAATCATCTTCAAAAGAGATAACCCAAAGGACAGACAACACAGAGACTGGACAGGCAACACAGACACAAAAAGACACAGCTAGCTTTCCCAGGACTTGGCCAATATCTCAAATTTTCATAAGGTACCCAAAAGATATATTTGACTATGTGACTTCCCCACTCCCAAAAGCTGGGGAGGATGTTTTTGATGTTTTTGATCATTTAATGTGTTATTTTACCTTGCTAAGGATTCATGTATATTAATAGAAATTTAAGATTACTTTGTATTGTATATTGATAGAACTTTAAGGTTATTTTATATTGTTTATTGATGGAAATTTAAATTTATTTTGTGTAAATTTAAGTTATTTTGTATTGTATGTTGATAGAAATTTAAGGTTATTTTGTATAATTGTTATATTGATAGAAATTTAAGGTTATTTTGTGTAACTGGAAATTTAAAAGCTACTTTGATTAATTATTGTATATTGATGGAAATTTAATGTTATTTTGTGTGACTATTGTTTGATGTAAAATAAAGTTCTAGTTTTATGGTGGCACAATTATTCTTATTGTGTAGATTGTTAGTGCTAAATAAAAAAAAGCAACTTAAAAAAACCAGAAAGGGGCTATGAAGTAGAAATTTCTGGATTCTTTGAAGACTCATTTGTCATGTTATTTTTTTTCTGCAAGCTAACACAACACTTGTTGTGTTGATTCATGTTGCTGCTTGCTGTTGGCCTTTGGACTGGACTGCTGGTATCCTGACCACTGAATCTGGTGATCTCCTAAAGACCTATCAACCCTGATTAGCAGGAAGTAGAGAAAAGAGGTCTACAGCCCCTTTTCCTACTAATCTCCTATCTGAGGTCTGGAGGTTGGAAAGGAGGTAAAAGTTTTTCAGAACCCTACATAAAGTAGGTATGGAGAAAAATCTAAACCTACAGACAGCGGATGAATTTTATATTTCAAAGTCATTAAATTTCAAGTACCTCATCATGATAAATGATAAGAAAGTGAGGCAACGGCTACGTCCATTAGCTTAACTGAATAATTTTGCACTGCAAAGGTATAAAGAACTTCAACTTGTGTTCTCTGAATGTGTATAACTATTATTTCCTGAATAAAGATGCCTGATAACACAGGGTCAGATGAAAGGGGAGGAGGTCCTCCCCTATCAATGGACTTGGAAAGGAGCAGGGAGGAGATGAGGGAGGGAGGGAGGGCTTGGGAGGGAATGAGGAAGTGGGACACAGCTGGGACACAGAGTTAATAAAATGTAACTAATAATAAAAAAAATTTAAAAAGTACAAAAAAGTAAAAATAAAGGTTCCTTGTTGATAGCCATTCTGACTGGGTTGGGATGGAACACTGGAGAAATTTAACTTCCATTTCCTTAATATCCAAGGATGCTGAACAATTTTAAGGTGTTTATCAGGCACTGTATTTCCTTTTTTGAAAACTATTTTGTTATTGGTCAATATCTCGAATGGTATTTTTGCATTTTAGTTTTTTTTCATTTACTTACATATTCTAGATATTAATCCTCATGAACATAGAAAAGGAAGTGCTCAGGACAGAATAATACAGCTGGGGAATGGTCAAGGAGACGGGGAGAAGAGAGAAGGAGGTATATCCAAACTAAGCATGCACAAATACAGCATGTGGAAGCTCGTTATTTTGTATGCTCATTAAAATTGTATAGTCTCTAACTTGTAGCTAATGTAATTAAGAACAGATTCTGCTTCTTATATAAATGATATGTTTATAGAAAATAAAAAAAAACCCACAAGAACCAAAAATGCAAAATAATAGCATTTTTGACGTGTGTGTCTATGCATATAAAGCAAAGATTTAAGACTCATTGATTTCAAAAATACAAAATAAATACAGTGGTTGAAACATCAACCAAATTATAGTGGATACGTGACACTCGGAAGAAACCAGCAATGCAGTAACCAACAGTTACCGCAGTAAGCATCTCTGCCATGCACATGAGGTCTGATTGTTAACAGTTTTCAACTTCAGTGTTACAATTTTGCCTTTTAATGATTGATCAAGATTTCCTGTGTTTAAATGAATAAATCTTTTCCCATGGATTAGCTCTTCTTATTTTGACAAAGGTCAATATTTTAAGACAATTCCTTTGAGACTGTCACAGTGGGTATTTTAACATTAATCTTCAGTATACATTAGAGATAAAAAGGTGATTTCTCCTAAATAATAGACTATGTTTTTCTTCTTCTTTATTAGAATGTACATTATCAAGGTCTCAACATATCTATGAAGTCATCATTCTATCGAAAGTTTGACTCTATTCACTGAAAAGTACTTTTTAGGCCAGTGCGGATGGTTCTTGAGGTAAAGGTGTTTCTCAGATACGACTCATCTATCATCGAAGTCACATGGTGTGGCATTGGGAATTCTTACTACTGAAAGGAAAATAAACTCATTTGGGGAATAGAAATTTGGAAAATACAAACCCCAGAGATGGTTAAAAAAATGTTCATGTCTTTGTTTTTTTGTTTTTTTTTTTTTCCTGAAAAGGTAGGAAATCCTGACTAATGATGTTATTTGAGCTCTGAGACTGTGAAGTAATCATTGATAGTTTCAAAATTAGAGACAGGTGTGCCAGCATGGTTGAGTAAGCAGAATGGAAAACAATCGCCTCCTGATGTTGCTCTACATAATTGATCCTTTCACAGCTCCCTTTGATGAGCATGCTGTTCAATCACACAGTAAACACATTTCCATGGGGACTGCGTAGTGCGAAAGAGCCATGTAACTGAGATCTTAATTTCCACACATTAGAAAAAAGCTTATAGATTATTATAATTTAAACTGGGTGTAAAAATCACCCATCCATTTTTTTTGGTACATGAAGTATATTAATTATGAAGCAGTCAAACTAAGGTAATTAGAAAGCCATCAATATGGCAGAGCCCGAATCACTGAGGGATAATAAGTTTTATACTAATGTGAAATTAAAATTTAAAAGGAACATGCATGAGAAGCAACAGAATGATCTATAAATAAATAAATGGTGATGGATTTAAAACACACTATTAAAGTCTGATTGTGTATTAGGCAGAGTCTCAGACCTGTGCTCCTTGCTATGTGCCTACTTTAATAGCATTGTTTCCTCTGCATATTTCCTGGTTACGTGAAGTGTCTGACTTAGCACATTGGCTATGAATGTAGAACGTTATAGATTTCAATATCGTAGTTAGAAGACAAATGTTACTAGCATCATATTGCTTCATGTGTAAGATGCACAGTTAATAGTTTTATTTCTATTTGCAACAAAGCCACTTGCCAAAAAGTTTGTAATTTGTAGGAATTCTATGCTATAATTTATATATACATATATATGAAACCAATAAATGTTCATAAACTACTTGAATTTCATAAGCAGTAGTTCTCTCTCCCTTCAGATTTTGGATCATATTACTTCAAGTTGCTGAGAATAATAATTAACTCCTTTCCTTCCATTTTGATTCTCTGGAAGTCTGCAGTCTGTATTATTCCCTGACAAAGTTGAATCTGTGCTTTAGTCAGCAGCTAATGATTTTATAGCAAGGATCTCTAAATCTAAATCCACGATAGAGACCTTTGCTCAGGCTCACATTTTGAACTTCCTAGCTACCCCAAGCCCCATGAATACCTACCGCACAGTATGTCTAAGGTTGTGCTTGTCTTCTTTTTACTCTCTCAGGTTTCTAGATGTAATTTGCTCTGCCTTCTCAATTCTTTCACTCAACTAACAACACCTAGATCTCTATCCTGACTTCTGCTCCAGAGGTCCATGTCCCATCCATTAAAAAAAATCTATCTATAATCCAGGATATTTTCTGATGATATAATTATTTGTAAGTAAACAATGTTTTCTGAAGGCCTTCTAGTTTCCAGGCTAAGAACTCAGCTACATGCTGTGTGTCTGTCAACCAGAAGTTAAAACTGACAGGCTCCTACCCTCATGAGACTTATGGAGCAAGAAATGAAATATATAAAGTACAGAAATTACTTCAGACAGTGATAACCTCTGATAAAATAAAACTGGACAAAGTGACAAAGCAATTGGAAATGAGTGTCCAAGGGAGAATTTATTTCTAAGAATTGAACATGAATCAAAAAACTAAAAAAAAAAAATAAAAAAGGAATCATAAATTTGTTTGAAGTCATAAAGGAGGGCCATTTGCATGCATGTGAATGTGTAGGCTTAGATTTTTCAAACACCTACTTTATTTAAGGTTCTTAATCACCTCTACCTCCCTTCCAACCTCTTGACCTTCGGTAGGAGATTAGTGGGGAAGGGGGCTAAAGATTTCTTTGAACTACTTCCTGCCGATTAGGATCATTGGCTTCTTTGGGTATGTACCAATTTCACTCATCAGGATACCAGCTGTCCAGTCAAACAGCAAAGCAGGAAACCACCAAACAGCAAGTAAGAGCAGCAGTGATACCAGTCAGCTATAGTGGCCAGACTCGGCCCAAACAGCACGAGTCTGCCAAAGTGGCAAATCTCCACCAACCCAGGAAAAGTCCTCTGGAGCATTTCTTTCTGTGAAAACCAGCAAAGCGATACAAACCACTGCAAAATGTAGAGATGCAAACAGCACTGTCTCATGATCTGTGGGCTCCTACTTATCCCTTCTCGGAGTCCACAGGAGGATGTTTTCCAGCTCACAAAAACCATTCCCTTCACACAAGGTATTTTCCAGCCGACAAACATCACCTGACATTTCACGGGGGCTGTTTTCCACGGGTTGGGGTTAAGGGGAGGAACATTCGCACATTCCACACTTGGGACCAAAACAGAAAAGCATATTCACATGACACAACTGAGCTTCCAAAAAAAACTAGAAACTTTCACTTCATGAGTGTGGTCTTCACACATGTGTGTAGACCATTTGCTGTGCCCAAACTGCCCAGAAATATAGTCTACAGCTGACAGAAAACCTTTATGTACAAAAACCTCTGAGTGTACTTTCCATGCTTGTGTAATTCATATAAGGATAGAATTTAGAATTGAATTTCCTTGCAACAAAATTTTCTGATACAATCAGCTTTGCTCGGCATTAAATTGTCCTATCCAGATGAACCCTGTGATGTTTTGTTCTGGTCACATAAGCAGTATAAACCTGCCTGATCGGCTCAATGTGTGACACCAATGTAAGTGCTGAAGAGTGGAGTGGTCAGAAGTTCTCATGCCTGAGGTACCTCCTCACTGCTGTCTGCTCTTGCCAATCTGTGGGCTGGCAGTTGCTGTGTTCCTCCAGAAACTAGGCTGGATTCTGTCTGAAAGACCCTCCCAAGGCCTCTTTTCCTTTCGGTTGCCCTGGCCTGGTGCTTTTTGTGGCAATGGCCTCTCATTCGCTAGCTGTGCTGGCGTTACCACATCTTCCTGATTGTGTAACTCACCTACACCTGTGCACACAGCCTCCTCCTGAAGCACACCTTGGTTATTTATTTTGAAGATGTCTTTCAAGGTCTTGGAAAAACAGCGTTTCTTTTTTTCTTTTCTGGTTTTTAACTGCCAAGCCAGCCATTAAGCAATGAAGTCATGTTTATTCTAAGTTTGTATTCCTTAGATACCAACGTGTGTGTGTGTGTGTGTGATGTTGTTTGTACAGAATCACCAAATCCTTCTAAATTCTAATGAGAATAAAGACCCTGTGATAATTTTCTTCATTGTTGTGTCTACCACGTGTGACAATTAAATGTCTTCCCTAAATGTGACTTTCCTGGAGACCTCTTAGTCCAGCCTGGAGGGGCCATCCTTCAGGCTTGCCACACAGTTGTGTTTTTACTTTCCTTATGTCCTGTATGTCTCTTTTGGAATACAATTGGCTGGATATCCACTTTTCTTTGAATTTTGAAGGCATTTATCATATATAGATAATATTTTGGGCAGAGGCACAAAGAAGAGATTTAAATTTCCATGTCCAAAGAAATCAACTTTTTAAACCCTGATTCCTGCATCAGTTTACAGAAGTGGGGGATCTTTTAAAATTTTTTTTTTTATTATTAGTTACATTTTATTAACTCTGTATCCCAGCTGTATCCTTTCCCTCATTTCCTCCCAAACCCTCCCTCCCTCCCTCATCTCCTCCCTGACCCTTTCCAAGTCCACTGATTGAGGAGGATCTCCTCCCCTTTCATCTGACCCTGTTTTATCAGGTATCTTCAGGACTGGCTGCAAAGTCCTTCTCTGTGGCCTAGCAGGACTGCTCCTCCCTTGGGGAGTAGGGAGGTCAAAGAATCTGCCATTCAGTTCCTGTCAGAAATAGTCCCTGTTCCCCTTGAAGTAGGGGATCTTTATAATAACATACTATCATTTGTTCAGAATTGGGAAAGAAGCATTATGTATATTCTTTAATTTGACATTTTGAATGTTTTTTGCATGATGGACTGCATATACCATCCAAAAATATCTATGTATGGTAGAAAAAGGTGAAAACTAAAATTAAAAAAAAAAATCATGATTTCACTGTATATCTCAGTGGCAATGTACTTAAGTCACTGAAGTTTACAAACGGACCTTCTAACACTGCCTAAAACTGTTAAACAAGAACTGCTTATGGAAAATTTATTTCACGTTCTCTATGGAAGAACCTTTAAAGGTGGATCATAGTGACTTTCTAGACACAGAACAAATTCCTGGGCAAAGCAAAGATGGGAAGACTTCCATCTAATGGGGTGGCAGAGCCAAAGATGAAGGACTTGACTGATGTCATGGAAGGATGGCTCTTTGGATGTTGGGTGGCAGGTCTGATCAATGAACACCTTGGTATGTAGACTAACAAGACAGAGATAAGTTAACAGAGCACTAACTAGTTAGCAGTTATAAACAAAATCACTGAAGCAAAGAAGAAAAGGGAAGACAGAGCAACATGTAAAGCCGAGAGAAGGTGTGACAATTTCATCACATTATGATGTTTTTAACACCAATTTTAAGGTTTCATTGAGTCCGCCATTTTTATAACATTGCAATTGAACCTAAAGGTCTGCACATGTTGGACAATCACTCTACAATGTGCAACTGAGCTATATCTTCACACACACCCCCTTTTCAACTTTGGGAGAAGGGTTGAGACTCCTTTGGGGGTTGCGGCATACCAGACATCCTGCATGCTAGATATTTACAGTTCCAGATAGAAAAAAAAAATCATAGTTATGAAGTAGCAACAAGATAAGTTTGTGATTAGGGGGTCACCCCAACTTGAAACTGTATTACAGCGTCACAGCATTAGGAAGGCTGAGAAACATTGGCAATGGGGAAGAGAAGGGCTATCAGATAATGTTTATCAAGCCCTTACCACCCATCTGACGTGCTTGTTAGCTTAATCACACAATGCTCCTGTGAATTAATTAAGCTATGGCTTAACGAGAGGTGAAAAAGGCTTCAGGGACTTGTTTTTCTGTGAGTTCAGGTTCTAACCTCCAGTCATGGAACCCTTGCTCCGAAGAGAGAACCTTAAACTTAGGGTCCTCTTATTCCATCACTACAAGAGAGATAAGACCCAGCCTTCCAGCTGAGAAACACCAAGCCATACTTATGAGATTTCCAAAGCATTCAATGAAGTCAAAAGGACAGGGGGTATTTGATTAAAAGGAGAAAGCAAACAATGATGTTTGTTCGTTCGTCCTCCTTACATTTATTCAGTTCCACTATGTGCTTGGTAGAGTTCCAGAGTCTTGGCCAAATACCATCAAAGCTCCCTGCTCTCAAAGGCTTGTTTAATGAGGAATAAACCTGACCAATGCAAAGCAAATAATTAAAATGGGCACTTTCTATAATAGTGACTAGCAGCAGTATAAATGACAAACAGCACTAACTTTATGGTACAGAATACTGAGGAGAAGACTGTGGAATTTGAAATGTGGTGGCCAGAAGCAGTTTATCAGGAGACACATAGAAAGCAGAACTTAGAGTAAACATTGGGAAAATCAGGGCTGTCAGTCACACAGGCCTATGCTCTTCACAGAAGGAAGTGAATGATGCCTGCTCATCTGGAGTGCCAGGGTGATGTGGTCAAAAGGTCTGGTGATCCTTTGCTAGTCTATTAGGAATCAGCCTCTACCTGGATCCCAGCTGTATTCTGAGCATTGTTTAGGACCTAATCCTGAGCTTTGTCTCTCAGTGGATAGAACACAGCCCTATGAAATAGCCCCCACATACCTTTGCCTCTCCACCAACTTATCTTTATGCTTATCACAGATCCTTCCTCTAGGCCCTAGCTCAGAGCTCTGTTTATCAGCCAATGGAATTTATTCTTATTGTAAAGGTCGTAGTGACTTTGCCACTTTGCAAAGGAATTTAGCTGTTTCCAGCCCTGAAGCTTTGTTATGAGAATTGTCCTTCGAACCCTTTTCCTCCATCGTTTTACCACGTTTAAATGTGTAAGAAAAATAATCCTTGAGGTCAGTCCCAGGAAGGCATGACCTAGTGCCTGCAAAGATGGTCTCTTTCACGGTTTCACTCTTTACCTTTCCTGAATCATCTCCAAGCTGGCTGTGAGACTTGTTGGGGTTCCCAGCAGATAGTGGGATTGGTGGGTTTGGGGATAGAGCTTAAGAAGGAACACAAAGTACAGAGATCATGAGATGGAACCATATGAACATGTGGAAAGAAGGGACAGTTACAGACTGCATTGGGTTTATGTCTTCATATTTGCTTGGAATACACTAAATGCATTACAGTTCCTATTGATCCAAGACAGAGTATAGGCAAATAATTGAATGCACAGATTGGAAGTTCAGAGAGAAGACTTGCTGGGAATATGACTGTGAAGGACCACACTCTGGATAAAATGAGAATCCATGAGAGAAAAGAAAAATGCTTGCAAACAAGGTGCAGGATCAGAAAACTCTAGGTTGAGAATAGGAGGATATACTACATGCACAAGGAGTTGCCAGAGCTTATGAGGAAATAGACATCCTGTCCTAAAAATCAAGAATGGTATAAATTCTTGATTGGAGAGACAAAACTCACACCTTGCCATACACTTCTGCAAGTGCAGGTCAGATGGTCACTGAGACCATCAGCTTCAGAAAGTAAAATTCATTTATGACCTTGAAAGAAATGCAGTTTGTAGGTGGGGTGGTTTTGAGAGAGAATCTAAGGAAGGAGCTGGGCAGCAGTCACTAAACATCATGTGTTTTTAAAGGTGTCCACTGTGATAGGGAGGACCTACCTGTGAACTGTGGGAATTGGGACATGTGTGAGAGTTAGCATGTGCAGGGTTTCCTTTTTTTCTTTTTCACTTTCTTCTGGTGGGGATAGAAAGGCAGCAACATTATTATACTGAAGGGAAGAATCCTAGGTAAGGATCTTTTTTTTCTTACAGATTCTTTAAGTTTGTTTGTTTGTGACGTCTGATTTCTGGATGTGTTCTGGTTTTGTGGGGATGCGTTACTCCAGCCAGGGCCCAGGTGGATGTCCCATGGCCCACTGATTATTTGTAGTTAATTAGGAGTTTGGCCAGAGCCACAAGTTCTTTTTCTGACCTGCCTTGGGATCCTGAGGGATGCTCTGGTGATAGTGAGGACTGACAAATAAGCGAGGCCGGGAACCTGGGTGCCCATTGGCAGGGTTTCAATGCCTAAGCTGCACAACCGAGGCTCCGGGACCCAAGACCAGGGTTTGGAGAAGCCCAGCCGGGTACATCAGGCATACTGTGAGCCCAAATAGAACTCTAACTGAACCAGGCTAGGATGTGGGGAAGACCTCAACAGGAAACCTCTGGTGTGTCCCCGGTATCTGGGTTACATGGGAGGGCAACTGAAAAATAAAAGCCTCCTATTCCTATAATTTGGTCAAACTGGAGAGCCTTTGAATTGTTGTCATTGTCTCGTTGTTATTTTGCTCTGTGTCTTGTCTTGTGTTTTCCTTGTCTTCATGCGGTTCTTCTGGGTCAAGTTCTATGTATCAGTTTTGGTTGCTTTCTGCATCTCTTGTGTGTGTTTCTGTGACAGTAACAGGTGTACTTGGAAGTGGGACCAATTCTCATGCTTCCAAGCTGGGGCAATGGGGGCACTCCCCACACCAGCATGCCACTCTGTGTGCCCTCCTCCCTCCCAGGCCCAAATTTATTGCTGCAGCTTGCCATGGTTGCTTTGATAGCCAAGGCTCAGCATTCTTCATCTCTGTGCTTTCTAGTCACTGGATTCAGCTCAGCAGAGATTCAAACATCTTGGGGGTATGGGTAATGTTGAAATAGTGTTTTATGTTGTTCTACTGTATCAAAATTTTGGCTCTGGAGTTGGAAAGTTTCTGTCTTATGTCAGGTGAATAAAATTAGATTATTGGTTTAATTTAATTGCCTATAACTTTTGCTATAATATACCTCAGGATTTATAAATTAATTATATATGGTTAAAATCTGTATAATATATAATAAAAGTTGACTTAAAACTTATTACACAAAGTTAATAATTAAAAGGCTACATAGATAATCTTAAAACAAAGACCCAATCCATCAATGTCTGTAGTTTTGGGAAAATATTCACATATGCTAGCCTTGCTTTTTAGCCCCTATAGTTCTGCTTCTGACTAATTGATTTTGCTAACTCTATGTCAACCCAAATTATGGTTTTTATTCTTGAAGGCTCTGCTTGAGAAAGGCTCAAGGCTACATTGGAATCCCAAACACCCAGTGCAGTGGAAGGCCAAGTAAATTTCGGCCACAACTGCTAAAAAGCAGAAACTGGGATATTCCTGTGTTATGATACAAGAAGACAATGACCTGAGCAGTCTTACAAAGAGCCTACAGAATGTATCTCCTTACCTTATCTATTCATGATAACAGAGACTGATTTAAGACTGTATGTCTAATCTCCTTGTCTTTGCTAACTTTGTTAAGCTTTAGCTCTTTTGATAAAATTAGCCATAAAAGAACTGTGATATTCTGTACTGATGAACTATTAAAGGACCAGGAAACTAAACTTGCCAGTCTCTTTATGGACTATGTTTATGATTTCAAATTTTAGTTTTATACTAAAAGAATTTCAGTTCAAAAAATTTCAGTTATTTTTAAGGCTCAATCCAACAGGGATAAAAATGCAAATTGTAATCTTATAAAAGCTACTAATTTGTCAAGTGTCAAAGAAGATTAAGATATGCAGATTAAGAGTCAACTTATAAATGATCAAGTTCTTCACAAATGTAATTCATTTACAAAGACAAGCTTTGTTTAGCCTTCTGTATATGTTTTTTAAGAATAAACCTTGAATAGCTAAAAACAGGTACATTTTATTTGAAGTCAGATATACTTAGTAGCCCTCAAAACTTCTCAGAGATCTGCTACATAGGGCAGTCTAAATAGTTAATGGAAAAAGGTTCCTATGACAGTGATCCCAGCAACTAACGACTACCCTAAGGCCTCCAAAGACGAAGCAAAAGAACTCCAGCTGGATTGTGGTAATGTCAACCTCCAGGAAAATCTGCCCCATGCCTCTGTGGCTGACAAGGCAGTTCACAGACTGTGGACGCTGTTGGGCTGACTGCTCTACTTTTTCAAAATAAGGTAATGTCCCCAGGTTACTCAGAGTAACCTGGGACTGGCAGCCAAAGGCTGTCGCTGCCCCTTGTGGTAGCACAAGATTTAATGCTGTCCCTGTATAGCAGCCTAAGACCTACAACCACTGGCTCTGGTAAAGCCATGGAGACCACAAGCGCCAAGGGCAACCCTCTAGGTAATGGGTGAGAGTCTGTCATTTTAACTGATACACAGGACATTTGAATTAAACTTCCTGCTCTAATTTATCCTTCTCAGATCTCTGTTGGTGTTGATGGTTAACCGTAGATTCATTGATTTAGTAGCAGTTGCCTGGTCAATGCATTTCACATATGACACCTAGACCTTTCTTTTCTAGAGCTACTGAGTTCCCTGATTAAAAAAAAAGGAAGGAAGGAAGGAAGGAAGGAAGAAAGAAAGAAAGAAAGAAAGAAATTAAGAAAGAAAGAAAGAAAGAAAGAAGAAAAAGAAAAAGGGAAAATTCACAGGCAGGCTTGCCTTACTAACAGGCTCCATATTAAAAAGCAAACAGGTTTAGGAGGTAACTTTTATCTACCTTTCACAGGTCAAATGAACTCCAGATAAGTACTCCTGCCAATCAACAGCCTAAGCTTACCTGCCTGTTGCCTATTCCTGACAGGAAAGCTCCAAATATACATTTGTTTGTTTTGTTTTTGAGGTTCTTTAACTTTAACTTCTGTCCATAGTCTGTTTCTGTTTTGTCAGTTTCTCTCAGATGGTAGATACCACCCAGAAATCAGTACCAGATTGCAAACTACTCTAAAGGTGATCTATTCCACACCAGCATCAGGGCATCTTACAAAACCTGAAAGCCTTGGACTTGGTGAAAGCTGATGTAAACCAGTCCAGTCAACGTGACTGCTCCCTGTCTTTTCAGTGGGCTAAAAACAAAACAAAACAAAAAGCAGATGTTTCTGATAAAAATCCCATTACCCTAACCCCTGCCTGGCCTTTGTCTCATGTTCCAGCCCTTCTGGACCCTGACAATGGCATCCTAATTTCAGCAAAAAGTAGTTAGAGAAGAATATATCATCCCTTGTCCTGGAAAAAGAACTGGAATATTAGATCCAAGGAAACTTCCTGGTGAAGGACAAAATGAATACCTATAGTACTTCTTGGCATACCAAGATTAAACAGCCTTAACATTTGTTCTATCTCTGTTAACCCAATAATTTATGAGTGAGCAATGCATCTTTGGTGCATAATACATTTTTTTCCACCCAAATAAAAAATGCCAAGATGCTATCAAGGATTTGACAGGGACACATAAGACAAGTGGGAAGAGCCATCTGCCTCCATCTTGGACTTAAAAACCAGGGTCTTAGATCAAAAACTCAAATGGCAACACATGCTGGAGAGGATGGGGAGAAAGGGGAGCCCTACTCCACTGCTGCTGAGAATGTAAACTTGTACGACCACTTTGGAAATCAATCTGGTGCTTTCTCAGACAATGAGGAACAGTGCTACTTCAAGACCCAGCTGTACCGCTCCTAGGCATATTCCCAAAAGATACTCAAGTATACAACAAGGACATTTGCTCAACCAAGTTTGTAGCAGCTTTATTTGTAATAGCCAGAAGCTGGAAACAACCCAGATGCCCCTCAGTTGAGGAATGGATACAGAAATTGTGGTACTTTTACACAATGGAATACTACTCAGCAAGTAAAAACAAAGAAATCATGAAATTTGCAGGCAAATGGTAGGATCCAGAAAAGATCATACTGAGTGAGGTATCCCAGAAGCAGAAAGACACACATCACTTTTAAGTGGATATTAGACATATAATATAGGATAATTATGCTAAAATCTGTACATCTAAGGAAACTGAGCAAGAAGGAGGACCCTGAGTAAGATGCTCAATCTTCATTCAGAATTGCAAATGAGATGGACATTGGAAGAGTGAGAAAACAGGGAACAGGACAGGAGCCTGTAATAGATGGACTCTGAAAGACTCCACCCAGAAGGGTATCAAAATATATGCTGAGATGCATAGCCAAACTTTGGGCAGAGTGCAGGGAATCTTATGAAAAAAGGAGGAGATAGAAAGACCTGGAGGAAAATAGGAATTCCACAAAGAGAGCAATAGAACCAAAAAATCTGGGCACATGGGTCTTTTCTGTGACAGATACTCCAAACAAGGACCATACATGGAGATAACCTAGAACCCCTGCACAGAAGTAGCTCAAGGCAGTTCAGTATCCAAGAGGGTTCCCCAATAATAGGACCAGGGACCATCTCTGACATGAACTCATGGGCTGGCTCTTGGATCACCTCCATGTGAGGGCAGAGCAACCTTATCAGTCCACAGAGGAAGACAAAGAAACCAGTCCTGATGATACCTTATAGACTATGGTCAGATGGAAGGGGAGGAGGACCTCCCCTATCATTGGACTGGGGGATGGGCATAGGAGAAGAAAAGGGGAGGGAGGATAGGATTGGGAGGGGATGGGAAAGGGGGGTACAGCTGGGATACAAAGTGAATAAACTAATTAATAAAATAAAAAGTAAAAACAAACAGACAAACTGGGGTCTTTCCCTTTATGTTTAAACCTTTGTTTCTCAAGGATTGGGCAAGGTCCAACCTGTAAGCTTAACTACAAATGGTTCTGTACTGCCTGTTTGAAAAATGGCAGTCATATCTTTGTTTCAAAAAGTTGTTTATATTAGAAATAATATAAACAACTAATATCAGAGATCAGACCTCTACTCTTGCCTGATGTGTCTAAAACAAAAAGGGGGAACTGTAGAGAGCTGCGTAATGCTGCGCCTTAAAGATGGAGCTGGTTTCCGCCTTCCACCTTCCCGATGGTGAGTGCTCTCTGTCACGAACAACTCCACATTTGGCTAAGGCTGAGGATCTGGCTTGCTTCCATGTATGTGTACCTATCTGCATTGCCCACGTGGCATGCTGGGGTTGGCTACCCAGAGGCTATTTAAGCTGTGGGCTGGCTTTCCCCAGGGTCCGATGATTGTTCAAGGTCCCTGAATAAACTGCATTGAAAAAAAAAAGTTGTTTATAACCATCTTTCAACCCTACCTTTGTTTCAAAAAGTTATATGATCACCTATGACTATCATGCTATGCCCACCTTGCAACTATGTTATTGTGTTAAGAGGTCATTAGGACTAACTTGTTTGTCTTGTTCATATAACCCAACCTCTTTTGCCTGCCATATCCTCCATTTGGAAACCCCCAACCTCTCAGATATAAAAGCACTGCCTTCCTCATATCCAATGCTGACCTCTTGAACCCTGTATCAGGGAAAGACAGCCCTTGCACACACACATACACACACACACACACACACACACACACACACACACACACACACAGACTTGCTTTAATCAATCACTTACTTTAATTAATTTGGCTGTGATAATTTGGGTTGATGGTCTTTCTCCTCCCGTCTTTGTTATTAAAAGTCATAGCTTACATGGATGTGTGTTGGGGAGAAGAAAGACTGGTTTGGGCCTTGAACAGGGGCAGGATATGGTGAAGTAATGGCTAACACAGAACAAGAGAGCCAGGTTTAATTAAAGACACATACACAAAAGATGCTGGGAACCAGCAGGGCTCTACCATAAGAGGAATAAGCTCTCCCTGGTAAAGAAACCATCACTCCAAGGTGTTTGCCCTAAGGTAGGTGCTGAGCTCACAGGCATCTGCTTGATTCATGTGAGATAAGTGAGATGAAAAAGTAAAATAAAACAGAAAAAAAATCAAACTTTCCCAAGATATAGAGGAAGAAACAGACTTCCATGAGTTGAGTGACACTTTTCAACATTGTCCAGCATAGAGTCATCACAGATGGGTATCCCCAAGGTCTAACTGACCTTAAAGCTATGCTCTTGCTGTAGACTCCAGCCTTATAACGGAGCTGTGCCAATACAGTGGGCTGACCTCAGCCATCTTCCGATAGAGTGTGAGTGTGGCAGAGCAAATCTTTCCAAACACTCTGAGCTCTGCACGTTTCTCTTTTGATTAGTGGAAGTCTGTTATGCTCTTCCCTCACATTCCGGGCTCTGGAACAATCCCTCATGGAAGGGGCTTTTATACAAGCCCCCCCCACTTTCCTTTTCATCATATTCTCTTCCCATTGATGCTCTTCCTCCCCACAGACGATGAAGCATTCAGTGGACTAGGAACCAAGGAAGCCCAAATATCATCCAACGGTTCAGGATGGGGCTGTTTTTAACTCTAAACACTGGCATTTACAAGAAAATTAAATAACATGAAAAAGGAAGGAGCTGCCCAAACTATCCCTGCGAACGCAGTATTATCTACACCTCCGAACTCTCCTTTCTCAGGATTTGTTCGATGCAACCCAGGCATTCTGCAGCAGGCAGATTTGCTGATGAGCAGTTTTCTTTTTCCTTTCATTTCCCTTTTTGATCCCCAATCATTAGGGTGATTAATATTTTTAATTCTTATGTGCCTACATTATGCAAAGAATGCTGCCCCTCCCTTCTCCCTCTGCTTGTATTTTGTAAGCCGTTTGCCAAAGGAAACTGCAGTGCAGTTGTGAGAGTGGACCAATGAGCATAGCTGCCCAGGAGCCTGGGCTGGGACTGTGCTAGGGTGTCAGGCTAGGCCCAGACCGTGACACCGCTCTTTCTTTGTCTCAGTTGTTTAAGTGGATGAAAGGCACTGTCCCATCTATGATGCAAGACACTCTTTAACAGGGCTGTATTGGTCTTGGTGAGTCTTATATACTTGTATGTAGTTTAAGTTTAAGACACTGCATACAATGTCTACAGCAAGGAAAACTAATATGAACATCTTGAGGTCTAGAAGAATTTAACGTGACACTAGTAAAATAATACAAACCTCACTCTAGAGCCTGTGCCATTGGGCAGCTGCATACGACTGTGCTTTTCTTACCTTACAGGGTTCTAGCCTGTGGCTGTCTGCTCCTGAATGTGGAGGCCCTTGGTTTGTTTCCACCTCATTCACAGAGAAGTGGCCTGTCACTGAACCCAGAGCTTGCCGCTCTGCTCTATCTAGTCTGAGATTCTGCCTCTGCTTTCTGAGCCCTGGAATCTGGGGCACCGTACCCCCTCCACTTGGTGTTCACTGGGTCCTCATTATTCTAGCCCTACGCTTGAGACTTACTCAAGATTTACTACTTCAGAATTTCATTAAGGATATAATGTGTTTTGATCAGATCGCTATCCTGCAATTTCTAACATTCACCCACCAACTTTACCTCCTGAATTTCATGAATCGTTTTTTTAAATGCTCTGAATCTTCTTACCGCTTCATACATTTCCATGAATGTAGAGCCATCCATGGGACATAGGCAACCTATCAGGGGCCACACCTGGAGCAAACTGATTTGTCTTCCATCGGCAGCTTTCCCGGAAACCACAGGCTATCAAACAAAGCCATGTGTAGGTTATGTCCCTTTGGTCACTGAGGGCTCATAGACTCCTGTCCCAGAACAGTATGAGCTACTGCCATTATTCTTGGCAGAACTTGAAGGTAAGAGTCTATTGCTGAAGACGCTGCATACTTAAGGTACAGGACCTAGAGAAATCATCCTGGTACTGTCCCTGTCAGCTGTGTTTAAAGAACAGATTGTATGCGTGCCTAGGAGAAGCACTTTTTATCCTGAACACTAGTGACAGCACAATGGGGTGTGTGTACACTTGTATTCAAGGAAGAGCAAGCCCCAGCCCAGTGTGCCATTAGGGATGTAAAGTTAGTTAGCACACCCAATGTTCCTGCTCTGTTTATGCTTTTCAACTTTCACTTTAAATGACTTGTTTCTGTTGTGTTCTTTATTTCTTTGTATTTTGAGAAGTTCATTTTTATGAGTTTGTCTATACAATGAAAGGGAGGACAGGAAAGGGAGAAGAGGAGGAAGGAGATATTAGCCTCTCACCAGTGACATACAATTTTGATGATGCATAAATTACTACCTTAAGCCCACCTCTATTCTTCACATATAAAAACTCAAAGATAATTTGCAAATATTTCTTTCTGAGATAGAGTTAGAAGTGATTTTATGCTTTGCATGCAGAATTCCACACTGGCTGTAACTCACTGGCACAACCACTTTTAGTCTGTTAGCAATACCCTTCTTTAATGTGTACCTAATACATTTTTATACATGTGAGTGTTTTATACATAATTTCAGTAGCTACATTCATATAGAGTTTTCAGATATAAAATACCGATATAGTATAAATATATATACTTATGCTCATGAAAGAACAAAGTAAGCAATGGAGTATAGACACAATGCATATTCTTTTCTAAGAAGGTCATCTCTAGTTTCAAGAATAAAAATCTTTTTCTTTTAGCAGCTTTGTTTAAAATACCTTCTTTCCAAGGAGTTACATATTAGAGAAACATATACTTGTGGTATACATTCTAGTGGACCTTCAAGGACACAAATTATCATCGCCTTTAAAAGTGGATCTTTCCCGGAATGTGTATTTGAAGCAATAGATCAGAGCTGAATAAAAAGGAAAGTTGCCTGCCACGAGGCTTCATCTCCATCCTTGTATATTGATGCTCTACTGTGCTGCATTTGGTGTGGAGCGGCCTCCACAGCCTGCCGTAGCGCTTATATCAAACTGCTCTATTCAGCCTGCTGCTATGACAACTATCTGGGGGCAAATGTCAGGTCAACTCCCCGCATCTGTGCCTCCCTATAATTGCGTTGTCAGAAACCTAATAGCTGCCTTCTTTTTCTTGCAAAACGGTGAAAAGCAACAGCGGCCAAGGACTAAATGCTGAGACTCTCTTTGTCTGCTCCATGCTCTGTACCCTTGGTTCCTATCATACCGTGTTGGTGATGTTTCCCCGTTTGGTGCTAAAGGGATGTTTACAGGGTTGCCACCTGGCATTTTAGGCTGTAGCATCACTGTGGCCGACTAACTGGCCACATGGAACCGGTCATAGTCTCAGGCACTCCGTGTTAGTGGACATGTTGTGGGAAGTCTCTGTTCTTCCCTAGTACTGTTTGTCATGCCTCATCAAGCTGACATCTAGTTATTATTAAAAGCTTATCCTCATTCCAATATGAAACTGGGTGTCTGTGGGGCTTGGAATGGTGAAAAGAGAGGCTGTTTTAATCCCACAGAATGGTAAAAATTAGAGAGACAAACATTATTCAAGAGACACCTGGAAGCCATTACTGTGTGAGCTGGACACATGTGAAATACTAGAAATACGCTGTGCTCAGAGTTATCCCTATATGGTGAGGTAGGAGAATGGCTTCACCGTGTGTACCAATGCAGGGAGTGCAACTTCCAGCAACACACTGAGGGGCGAAAACAAAGGTCATGTGTGGGGCAGGGATTGAGAGCAGCTGAAAAGAAAGTGGATCTGCAGAGGGAAGAGTTCATTACATCCACATTCAAACACCTTCAAATGTTCCTCAAAAAAAAAAAAAAACAAATAAACAAAAAAAAAAAACAACAAAAAAAACGAGTTCTGTCTCTGCAACCTTTGCATTGTGAGTAACAAAAGCAACAAGATACTCAACTCATTGCTCGTGTCTGATAAACCTAAATAGAAGAATACACATGCACACAAACTTGAACTCCTCAACTGCCTGCAAATGTAAGTGTGATGTTGTGCAGTGCTCTGCCTCTTCCTGTTCTCGATTATTTGCTGTTCCTTGGAAATGACCCTGGAAGGTGAAGACTTTAGAATTTAAATCTGGATCTAAGTACAGGAAATGTTTTTGACTAGAATACAAATAAGCAATAAGTGCTAGTTCAATGTAAGTGCATACAGAAAAGGGCCTTACATTTTAGAAACTGGCTCAGTGTGGGATTTAAGAAAACTCAAAGACAACTGGACAGTCTCAAGGATTTCTTGAGAACCTCACTGGACTTTTTAAACTGTCCTCATAGGCAGTAATTAATGGCTTAAAGATGCAATTGAATTAAACTAATATGGCCTTCGGGGTTCTGCACTCTTAGTAATATTTAAATTTCTGCATGCCGAAAACTGGAATTCATGAAGCATTCTGATCTCCATTACTCAGAACATTACCCTGAAATCAAAAGGGAGATGAATCTTATGCACTGGATTTGTCTTTTGTTATCCTTTTAAAGTGAAATTATCATATTTCTCGTAACATAAGGAATGGTTTTCTGAAAAGGTAA
This sequence comes from Meriones unguiculatus, assembly GCF_030254825.1. Lineage (NCBI taxonomy): Eukaryota > Metazoa > Chordata > Mammalia > Rodentia > Muridae > Meriones > Meriones unguiculatus. The sequence goes on along the minus strand of NC_083350.1, from coordinate 64,628,334 downwards.
GGAAAAGAGAAAGAAGGGAGGAATGAAAACAGGAAAGGAGAGAGGGAAAGGGAAAGACAATTTAAGCTAAAAACTAACCTTTTTAGAAATGTTATTTTTATGAGAAATAGGTTGGTTTTTATTTATATGTGTACATATTTGATTTTAATGTTACTATGTGTTGCTAAAGACTGAAGCCGGGGCCTCTTGTATGCTAAATGTAACATGAAATTTTTGAACAAAGCAGTCTATAAAGTTTCTTGTAGCTGTAACTTCTTTTTTCTTCTTATTGTGCATATGTGTGCATGGTATGTGTGATGTATGGTGAGTGTGTGTGTGTGTGTGTGTGTGTGTGTGTGTGTGAGCACAGGTGTGCATGTTCAAGAACTGATGCTTTCCTTCAGCTGCATTGAGGCAGGTGATTGGCTACTCTGCTTCGTGTACCCCAGGCAAGCTGGCCCACTAGATACAGGTGGATTCTCCTACACGGTAAAGGCAGGAGTGTCTCTGCCATGCCTCGCATCTTAGGCGCCTGGGATTACAGATGTGCGCTTTCATATTCAGCATTTGGATATAAGAATCAAACTCAGATTGTCAAGGTACACATAGCAAATGCTTACCAATAACCCCCCCCAAGCCCATAATACACTATTTTGTACTTTAAATGGCCTGTAAAATACTCCCCCCCCCCAACCATGAGCCCATGTTAGCAATCTCTGAGCTGCCGCACCCTGGCTCTGCATACCCACAGAGGCTCGCAGGGCATCTCACAAGTCTTACTGTCCCCTATGAATTTTCTACGGAATTTTCTTCAATCAGGCTACCTTACTCATTCGTCTTCTCAGATACCTCAGCTGAAGACAGTTTCCTCTTTTCTGCTCTACCCTGTAGCAAAATAACTAAATAACCAAAAGAAAGGCATCATTAGAGGAAAAAGTTTTATGTCTATTTATTTGAATTGCCTGGGGAGGGATTTTGTTTCACAGAACCCTAACGCTTTGAGTAGTGGTTTTCAGTATGTCACATTCTCTGAGTGTGAGTGAGGGTAAATGTAGGAGCCATGTAGACATGCAGCACTCACTGCATTGTCACAGTCTAGTCAATTTTTTCCTCAAAATTCCTGTTGACAGGGAAGAGGACATGGAGAGGACCATAAAGATAAGCTACCTGAGATTGGAAACTTGAGAGACTTACAATATGCTAGTTCAAAAGAGCTGCTGTACAAAGACCTCGAGCCTTCCCACGACACTATGAGAGAGAAGTAATCCACCAAGGAAGACCATAAACTGAAACATGCTTCAGAGGACCATTTGCTTGTTACACCATCTTCAGGAGCCTGTAGCAGATGCTCTAACAGCACACAGTAGGGCTAGTAACCAAATCTACTCCCAAAGCTGAAGGTAGAGTTCGCTACTTTTGTGGTGAGAGAAAAGTATGAAGAAAGAATGACAATAGATGGAAACGGAAGGGAAATCATTTTTAACTAGCGCTATCTTTCAGCTCTTTCAACACCCGAGCAAAGCTCACTCGAGTCTCAAATTAAGACTGACTGTATATCAACTGTGTATTCCCCGAGGCTGCTAGTCTCAGTGTACATACTTCATGTGTGGTGTCAAAAATCACAAATGTCTTTCTTTGACAAATATGATCTAATTTTCTAAGCTTTGATAGTCCCTAACTTCCTAACAGATGTGTGACTTCAGTACAGTTTTCCCAATATGTGTAACATTATTTCTTCTCAGTAACTAATGGCTTGGAAAGTGTATAAATTAAGAAGAAAGAGAGAACAATGAATGAACAAATTACATGAAAAAAAAATGAACTTACAGGCACAAACCAAATATATCAGATTCATCATTTATCTGCTAAGCTTAAAAATAGCTTCTTTAAAGTAACATTAACAAGGTGCCTTGTTCATGGAGAACTCAGTCAATCACGCATTTCCTGGCTTTGACAAAGAAAGCGTCATCAACATGCTGTGTTGAATTCCTGTGTCTGAATTCAGTCCACCCACTCAACCTACACAGAGCCGTCCATAGCCTTGAAATTGAGAACATCACAAACTAAAGACAAGCCCCAAATTACAAATACCGTTATCCTGCTAAATATGTGAGAATTGTCCATGAGGCCAGAAAACCAAGCAGTAAAGTAGGAGAGTGATTGAGAAAGAAAACGACCAGAAAGTGGGGTCTGTGTCCATCTTCCCAAAGAATCTGAAGTCACACAAATTAAGTGGCAGAGCTTCCCAATGTCCCCCCTGCCCAAGAGAGAAGCAATTCAATCTGCATGATTCAAACACTATTGTTGACACAGAGAGAATAAAATGGTTACTTTACCATTAGATGAACCTAGACTGGTGTATCATTGTGTATGAAAAATATGAGAGAAATGAGAAAACACTTCAAACAGAAATAAACTCACGTTCATTTCTTTTTGAGAATAACAAAATCATATAATTGACTTAAATAAAACTGTTAACACCGGCTCTTTTTATATAAAATGTCTTTAAGGTAGAATTGTAGCCTTGAGTGTAGGTGTGTGGATAAATTATGAGAAATATTCTGAGCTAGCTGAGATAGATTGTAGTAATACACATAAGATATTTCAATATTATTTGTGCTTATTGTAGAGACATTCACTATATGATTAATTTGTAGCAAATGGACTTCATAATCACTTGTAATTATTATATATAGAAAATCTGGAAAAATACAGGGTATGAGGCAACTCCTCACTGTGAAAAGAACTCAGCTTTCCTAGAGTTTTGTGGACAGACACCTTTTTACATACCTGCTTCAGAAACCTTCTAGAAATGGGAAGTCATGCTTCTTTATCACTCTCCTCTGGCAAGCACTCGAGGTACATACTACTTCATAGGGCACAACAGAACCCTGACAATCCAGTTCAATCCTTGACATCCAATTCTATGTCCTATCATTTCTTATCAAAAATGCAAAGCTGGGGAGGGAGAGATGGCTCAGTTGATAAAGTGTTTACATGTAAGCATGGAAACCTGACTTTGATCCCTAGCATGAATGGAAGAGCCAATGTGGTGGCACATACCTGTATTCCCAGAGCTGGAGAGACAGAGACAGGGGGCCTGGGGGCTTGCTATTCAGCCAGTCTAGCCAATTGGTGAGCTCCAGGTTCAGTGAGACCCTGTCTCAAAAAATATGATGGACAGCAGTAGAGGAAGACCCCCTATGGCAACCTCCTACTCTACACACATGTGCAAACAGGAGTATGTGTATTGTACACACATGTAACAGACATGAACACACACATGCACACACACACACACTGAAGCTCTCCTAAGTTCCTGGGCAGGCTTCAGAGGCTCCTACTGTGGTGACTCACAGCCATCCATCCACACCACTCTATGTATCATACATACTTTCATTGATCTTTAATATATTGATTAAAACATTGAATTTGGAGCACAAACTTAAACCCAGAAGCATATGGGGGACCACTGAAACTAAAAAAATATCAGTTAGTGTGTCCATGCCCTATAGAATACAGAAGGGATAGTACCGTCTTGTTGAGTGACTTTTCCTAGGGAGACATGAACAGACATTTATTCACCCCAGTTAGGGCACTAACAACCTACCAAAGGAACAACCCCGGAGCCTAGCTTAGTGAACACTGAGTTTACTGGAATTACTTAGAGAAGCATGGGTAAGGGGTCACTTACAGGAGCATGGGTGATTCAAAAGCAGCTATATCACTGAAAAGTCCATGTCAGCCTGAGCACACAGCTCATGAGAGCTGCACCCGGGATCTCTCAGAGTGCTTGCAGGTAGCTGGACCTTCACTTTTGAGGAATCTCCGCCATCCAACAATTGCCACTGCCGATATGACTTTAGGGAGGACCTTATGACTCCTGAAACATTAAAGAGCGTCTTGGTGCTTGTTAACATTTGTGATTCTCTGGACCTTGCATGTTTCATTTATCTCCAGAGTCTAACGAGTCTCGGTGTTTTAGTTTGGAAGAAAAGTCTATACAACAGGCCTCCATGCTGTTATCCACGGACTTACCGTTGTGTCTAAAAGTAAAAGCATACTGAACATGTTTTGCCTGATCCCACATCAAATAAAGAATTGCAAACCCCCCCCCAAAAAAAAATGATGCCGCATCCAGTTTCAAAGTGAGAATTAAAATGACTACTTAATGACTTTGCCAGAATTAAAAATCCACTGTAAAACACTGAGCTTGGCCAGGAAAAGATGATGTTAATAATCTCAGGAAACTTTTCTTTCTACATTGGCTGAACTTGTCTATCATACACTAAGGCATATATGCCAAATAAATTATTTTTAAAATGGATTTAAATGTACTTTTCTATCCATCATTCTTTACTAAGACTGATAATTTAATATTTATGAGAAAGAGTATTTCAAATAAACAGAAAAACAAAGTTTAAAAACTGTCAGTAAAAAAGTTATTTGAGAACAGAAACTGGAATTCATTCATTTTGAATCTAGTACCACCATTAAGCTAATTCTAACAGAACATGAGTAATGCAGCTAGTTTGCTAACAAAATACCAGCAGAGCTCTGGTGAAATATTTCTGTCTGAAGAGTTGTTTCAAAATACCACTAACACTATTTTAATGTCACTCACCTATCATGGAATGTGCATAATGAACTCATTTTCTAAAGCACAAATGGTAAATATGTATTATTGTCTATGTGTGATTTTTGATAGTCTATAAAATACTTTAGTTGGACATATAGCTTTGCTTTACCTTACTTGAGTGGAAGAGTGCCAGATTGCTGTGTAGCAATTTCCTCCAAGATTGAGAACATTCCGATCTGCAGGGAACCTCATTAAGACATTGAGTACACAACTCTCAATCGTTTCAAGAAGCCCTCGAAACTGAACAGATTCTCTAAGGCCTCTCCTTTCCCAAGATGCAGAAGCTTTAAAGACTGCTGAGGCTTCATTGGAGGAGAGCAGCAGAATTGTCGAAAAGAAACAGAGACTATCTGGAAGCGGCTCAGGCCATTTGAGCCACCAGAAAAGGACACTATATCGTCTGTTGAGCTCCATTCAGACTGCACAATGTGATCCAGGTTTTCAGCTTTCATGAGCTGTCACCCTCCCTGAGGTGGGACTTGGTGTTGCAGCTGTCTTTGAGTCATTTCTGCTCCTGTATGTGACCCTGCACCCATATTCCTATAAGTGACCCCAAATAAAACTCATTGGTTTGGCAAGTTGGACTTTGGTGGTATCATAGTTTGGTCTGTCATTGGTTCCTGATCTGGGGTGATTTTTTTTTTCACATCTCCCCAGGAAAAACCTGTCACACAACATAGGGAAATGAGGGAGAGTGGTAAATAAGAGTGAGCTCTAAGCATTACATACATGTGTGAAATTATCAAGTATATTTGATTAATAAAAACTTTATAATGGGATAGAGAGATGGCTCACTGGTTGGGAGCATGTCCTACTATTAGAATAGACGCATGTTCAGTTCCCAGCACCCACATGACAGCTCACAGTTGTCTATAACTCCAGTTCCAGGGGATCCAGTGACTCCTTGCCTTCATGGTATCAAACATCCAATATGCACATCGAAAACACTGACAAATACTCATACACATAAGATGAAACAAACAAATATACCTTTAAATAGATATTTATGGAACAAATAGTATGTCCATAGTTTAGCTCTTTAAAGATATGCTTGTGACCTTTTCCAGTATCTGGCATGGGAATGAAGATGTTCACCATCACAAATCTCTGGACTGGTTTTCCAATTTGCCCACCACATTTTCCTTATAAATTTAAGTCCATAATGTGAGATCCAATTGCTAGTGACTTTCCATATATGTAAACGCTTGCATTCCTATGGGCGGTAACTGACTAAATACTGCTCAGAATCTTAGAGGCCACATGAAGTGCACAAACAGTTCAGTACACACCTAACAGAAGAAAGAGCAACGCCCTACAGCTTCCAGTGTAGTGTGTGAGCCAGTCCATGAACATGTGATAAGAACTCATGAACAGAGTCCTCTCAGAAGACATTGGGGGCTGACATTCCATTGCCATTCTTTCTGTGCAGATGTTGAACTGTATGGTGTCCCTGTTGAATTAAGCAAGTGACTGAAGGACAGGAGACCTTTAAATTAGAAAAGATTATCAGTTGATACTGGGTGACATTTAAAATAGTCACATTATGAATAATGACTGAGCAAAAATGAAGTTAGAGTCAACGTTCACATGTGACTTAGCTTCTTGAATGAAGTCTGACAGATATGGCCACTGATACCTAATGACCTCATCTTTAGCAACATAGAAATAACAGAAAAACAAAAACTTCATTGGCCAATGTATGCACAAAGCTGACTCAAAATCAGAGAGTTTGGGGACTTGAGTTTAGTGTCTTCAAAATGGGAGTAACTGAGATGGAGGGCTCATTAGAACTGAAGAGTTTTATTCAGTCCTACAAATTCAAGCCCTAGGTGATTCTCTCTGCATCAGAGGAGACAGTATCCCCAAACCTCATGGACAGCATAGAACAGGAGCTGCTGGCATCCAAGAGGGTAAGGGTGAGTTTACTAAAGCCTGACACACTACATGGAAATTGTGTGACTACCTCTGTCCTCCCCATATAATTTAAAAACATCCAGTTGTGCATATATACCCAAATAGCATATTTTGAATTTTTGGAGGTTAAAAAAAAAGTTAAACATAACATGTAGGAATAATCAAAGGTTTCACTTATGTATCAGACTATCTCATGGATGCCACTAGTGTGTAAATCATGAGACACGTTGCTTCATTTGAAATGTTAGCATCTTTTGGGAAATGTGTGTCTCTGACCCATCAAGTTTATACATGCACAGGATCAGAGGACAGTTTAGATCCTGCATTATCATGAATGTGACATTCAGGTACAAGTGCCTGATGACTTCATCATTACTAGTGCCCAGTGTCCACACACCTATACATTAACAGACTGTTTTATTACTCTTTCTATGCTACTTTATTACTTTCCTTAAAGGCATTGTTCATATGAACATTAGAGGATAATATTCCTTAATTGTGACCATTGTTAATTCATACTAAATTTAATTTTTATACCACATTTTAAAAGAAGATATTACAAGGGTATGGACCTTCTGTTTATGGAGACTTTTAAGAGCCTCAGGGATTCTTTCATTTAATAATGCTGCTACTCAGAAATTATCCTAGAAATAATAGGCAAGATGTCCTTTGTAAATGAAACCATATTAGGAAAAGTAGGACGTGGCCTTAATAATCTATGAAAAGGAATTTATGAAGTAATAGGAACCATTTTAATAATCCCACAAGACTCACAGTGACATAGAAGGTACTCAGAAAGCAGAGGAAATAGAAGCCATAGAATAATACTCTCATCTTTTAGGGATTTTTACCTGTAAAGTGTTAAGAAGCAAGTGTGCTATAAAAACAGGGAATGGGATGTTCAGCAAACATTTCCTTACAGACTTTTCAAATTGTCAAAATCAGTGCTATATGACTGAAAAACACCTTAAAATTTGTGACAGTCAATGTGATCATAAAATACAAGATGACTGTCCTATAAAGGAACATCTTTATAAGCAAGCTTGTGACAGTAGGAAATTTATTCTATGGATCTAAACATTAGCTTATCCATTTCTATAAAATATGAGAATTTTCTTAGCCATAGGTCTAAGATGTCTTGGATAATGCTGTATCCTTTCTTGTGTCTGCTATTAATATTCATATTAATGAGGACATTGTTGCCTGGCAGCAATACTGTACCACACAAAGCCAAAAATTATCATGAAATACAAAACGAAGAACATTCTATGATTACTGTTAATGGTGTTTGTTTTCCTTACGTAGTACGTTTTCTTTATAGATAGAAGAGTGATGTTGAAACATGCTAAAAGGTTTGAAGACATGGGGCTTTCTACAAAATACTGAAAGGAAAATGCTAGATGCATAATGAGACTAAGGATGCCTATGAACAGTGACAGGGAGATGTGCTCTGGCAGACTCAGACAATAGCTTCCAGTCATAGCTCAGTTCTTACGACAGTTTGTAATTAGTAGCTTTAAATTTAATGTATATTTAAACTTGTTGAGCTAAAGGATAAAACTACGGAAAAGTTAAAGAGGCTTCCTGTCTGGAAAACCTCTCCATGGGGCAAGGGAACCAGTGGGTAAAATAGTTTCTTTGGAAATATGGGGGCCTGATTCTCAGAACCCATGCGTAGCCACAGCCGATAGCATTGTCTGCACTTTCATCGCTCCTAAAATAGGATGGGAGGCAGAGACAAGAAAATGAAAATCTCCCAAATCTCATGGGACACCTGACCTGATATGTGCAAAGGGGGACAACAAAGAGATTATCTTAAACGAGGTAGAGGATAAGGTTTCCTCCGATGTCCACACATACGCCTTGACATTCATATGTGCAGTGTGAATACACACTGCCAGAGAGGGGAGGCAATTTTTGTCAGCGTTTCTGGTAGTTTTCAAATGTATCCAAGACAAAATAAAATGTTAAGATTACCCCCATGCACACAGCAAGTCCAATGTCTGTACTATAATGGCTTGTCTTCTAATAACAGGTCCATACACTAGCATCCTAGAAGAGCAAAGGAAAAAGCATGAAGAAATCCAGACTTCAGTGAATGTATCACTGTTAAATGAAACAGTACAAGAGCAAGGAACTATGGGATTTCTAGATATTTATAAATCTTGAGTCAATAAATTCATGCAGGATTTCTGCCAGTAGTTTGATTTTTTTGTTGTTTTAATTATTAATATTGTAAACGGGTTGTTGTTGTTTTTTTGGCTTGTTTTTAGCTTGGTAAAAATTCAGTGTTTAGCATTTTATAATTTTGTTCCCTCACTTTTTATTAAATCAAAGTAACTAGCCAACAGGCCAAACATTCCCAGTTTTTTTTTTTTCTTTTTTAATAGAATCAAGGGTGTTCTGTCACATTCAAGCACTGATATTCCATGTAACAGCACAAGGAGCTGTCTCCCAGGATTCACTGTTTTATTCTTCAAGCACAGAAGCTTCTAAAATGGTGGAAGCTTCCAACCATTTGATTTTAGTGAACTTTTCTCTAGAACACAACTAGAAGAGTGGAAGCTATAAACTAAGAAAGCTATCATTCCCCCAAATCTTTATCTTAGTCATTCATGAAGCATGTGAATAGTGTGTGACACTCCTCAAAAAACAAAAAAAGTAAACATCAATAGGAAATAAACAACCAGCCAGGAACTGGTGCCACCCCCTCTCTTCCCCAGCATGTCTCATTAAACGCACTGTGAACTAGATAAATGGAAAAAAGAATACTGACATTTAATAGTATATGTGCTCATACTTGACTGTAACCCAGTGTATTACTGAACAATCAGGGCTCACCTGGGCTAAAGAGAGAGGCTTTGTTTCACAGGAAAAAAAAAAGGAAAACAACAATAGCAAACAAATAAACAAGACCCAAATCAACCAAAACAAGAAACAAAAAACTCAGAATTATAAAAGAAAGGAGAAAGAGGCATGAGAGATTCAGGAAAACTCTCCCTGTAAGTCCTCCCTGTAAGAAGCATATCATATAAAAGTGAAGTCTGGCATAGCATTTGTTTGTTTGTTTGTTTGTTTGTGTACCCAAACTGAGGGAGAATTTGTTTTAGATCACAAACAAACTCCAGATTTTCATGCGCAGGAACAGAAGCCCTTCATGTATCCTGAGGTACACAGTGATTCACTTCAGCTCTGTGAACCCTGATGGCTGCTGAAGCTCTTGGCCTCTGTCCTTGCCACTGGCTTGTTTCAGGCCTGTGCTGCATAATAAGCTTTCTCCAGATTTGTGTGAAGCGGACATTTGAGAGAAAGAATTTAGCACAGTCGTAACACCTTTCATGTTCATAGCTCATACGGCTCCATAAAATCCAATTAACTCATCAAGCTTCATAAACTATGTAGGACATAATTATAGCTCACCATGTGGTCAGTGAGTAACAGTGAAGGGTCAGGGTGGGGCTTAGCAAAAACACGGATTTTAACCTTTCCACTTCTGAAATGTTATGCCTTTAAATCAGGGGTTGACGAAAAAATACCTATAAAACCGCGGGTCAATTCTGAGAATTGTTTTGTTTGATTATGCTTAAAAACAGAAAGCATAATCTCAATGCGAAGAGCCCAAATAATGAGAAATAAGTTTGAATTCAATATGACAATGGCAGCCTCAATGTCAAGGTGGATGGAAAACGATGTGGTAGGAATCTTTGTGTGGTATCTCAAATGAGACCTCGATGTAAGAATAAATAGTATAGAAAATCTTTGAAATAGTCATTGTGTGTGCTGAACTAGCATTCAGGGTGCATAACCAGGCCTTGGTCTGTCTTTAGGGCACATGACCAATGCGAAGATGGTACGGGATCCCAGAATGACTTCAATGTGTTTTCAGGGAGTTTAAATAGGCAGGTGTTTTCTTCACACAGCGTCAACCTGGCTTTGGTACTCACACTTCTCTGGACCTCTTTTAAATGTTTATGAGATTATTACTATCAGTTTTGCAGGGTTTGTTGTATTTGTAAATTGTCTAACCGATTTTCAAAAAAATATATAAAATGCAATTTATTCATTTAATTTCCTGTTGTTGTGAGTATATGAAGGGGTTATCAGAGGACAAACTTGGGGATTGGTTCCTTACTGCTATATACTTATGTTTCTTTTGCAGCAGAGTCTGTCACTGGTATGGAACTCGCCATGTAGGCTAGGCTGTCTGGACAGAGGGTAGCAACAATCTGCCTATCTCTGCCTCCCCAGCTTTAGAGTTACCAGCATATGCCACCAATCCCAACGTTTCTGCTGTTGTTTTGTTTTGCTTTGCTTGTGGGTTATAGTAACTGAAACCAGGTACCAATGCTCATAAGGCAAGTAACTACTGTCTGAGCCATAATCTCAGCCCACAGGGTATAATTTAAAACATTGGTTTATTACATATTACATCCCTCTTGAGACTTCTGGACCCATTTAGGGCTTGGAAAGAAGGTTCCTTCATGGATTTGCATTAGACATATCCCCACTCCAAAGTAGCCAACTTTTTACGATGTAACCACTGGGTCTGAGCAAACAGAGAAAATAAAACGCCAGTTTGATGGGAAGAGTCAAGGGACCTTTGATACCCTTCCATCCCAGCCCGAGGAACAATAGCAGCCAATCTCATTCCTGAATATTGCTGGTAGTTTTTCTTTAATTGGTTGGTGCTCTTAGAAACAATTGCTAGCCTGATTTGCAGGCCTTCAACAGTGACAGCACTCTGGCATCCAGACAGGTGTATGAGTGAACAGTAGTTAGCAAGTGCAGTGTGTGGGAGATTTCTACTGTTCATGCCTGTAATCAGGCATGCGGTGCGTGCATACTTCATACATGAGATACAAAATACGCTCTTCTTTCATATACAAAAACTTACCAAACACTCATAATAACTTTATGAGTTGGGTATTTCTCTCTTTTCTTTTACAGCTTAGGCCAAAAAACAATTAATTTATTTGAACGCATGTCAGTGTATCTGTCACCTGCCATGATGGATGCTATGGTATCGTAGGTAATAGCTCCACATGAATCTGTCACATTTCATCAAAAAGGCACATTACTGACACTGTGCACGTATAGTCTTGAGTCAGGAGGTGGTGCACGTGGCCAGGCATCAAGCAGGGCAGTCAGTGCTTTCAGTTCTGGGATGTTAATATTTTAGCACCTTTTCTCAAGCAGATTTGAGTTTGACAAGAGACTCCCAGGCCAGATATGCAACCATTGATGTTAATTTCTAGTTCCAGCGCTGCTGAGGCAATGGTAAAGGAGCTGGATAGGAGAGGCTTCCAGGAAGACCTTGGTGCTTCTTAAATTGTTCCCAGAAAGATGCTTAGTATGTAACATGAGACCTCCTTTTAGGGTTCTCGTACAACCGGGGAAATTAGAGTTGTTAGTAATGATTATTTCTAATGAAGAAACTGAATCTCACAGGCCTGGCCTAGCTTGTTGAAAGCAGTCTAATTGGTTATGGTAGAGATGAGAATCAAAACAAGGAGCATTTATCCTAAAAAGGAAAAAAACCGGCAAATCACGATGCCGGATGGCGGTGTGTAGAGTGTGTATCCTACCTTACGATGAACCTCACCATTATAATGATGATAAATTGTTGTCCAAATTGAAGATATGGACATGTAAATATATACTGATGTCACCATCAATAAATCAAAAATTGGCATTTTCAAATAGTTTTTAATCTATCATTGACACCGTATTTTTTTAAAAAATATATACTTTTTCCTTTACAATGCTCGGAACTATAAGTAAACAATGTTTAATAATAATAAATACACAAAATAATTACATTCTGAAATATTTAAAAGGTATTCCAATCCTGAAATAGTAAATTCTATTTTGCTTTCATAAGAAAAACAATGTTGAACAATATACTCTGCACTAATCTCATTTGCAACAAGTATGTTTATAACATTTAATTAATCAGAATAAAGCAAGCCATTTTCAAAAGCATATAATGTAACGTATTGTAATTTAGATCATTCGCTACGGATAAAGCAAGCCATTTTCAAAAGCATATAATGTAACGTATTGTAATTTAGATCATTCGCTACGGATAATTCAGATGGAGAGACAGAGAGGGAAGAGAAGTATACTGTGTAGAAAGGAAGAAAAGGCTTACAACTAAAAAAGCCACCAAGGCAAGCACAAGTGAACCCAAAATACCCATGTTAAACTACTCAGGCTAAGCCTTGAGAATATGGTTCTTGGATAGATAATTAATTGACAAGAAGAGCAAAGCCAGGACATGGATCTCTATTAGATAAGGACCCCACTTCTGACTTCCTAATCCTTCAGAGATTATCTTTGATTACCATCAGCATAAGTTATTGTCATTGGTACTGTAGCAAGCCTCTCAGGCAGTCTAGAATTAGATACAGACAAGACAGAGTTAAAGAAGGGTTCATTTTCATTACCAATGAACACAATGAAGTCATGATCATAGATGACAAGGTAAATTTGGATAATATGACAACCAGTCAGCCTGAATCTCTTAATTAGCCATTAAATTAATACTACCAAGAAGTTGAATTCAGTTTTGCTATTACCCCCTTTTCACCATACTTTTTTGTTTGTATGATATTCATGGATCACCAGAGCAGAGCCTTTTCAGATCCAAGTTTTTAAGAACAGAACTCTGTGTGTTAGACCCACTCGAAGGTCTGCACTCGTCCACACTCCTCAGTACCTGTGGTTTCTCCAGGCGCATCCTCTTGGCAGCATTTCTGCTCTCACTTTCACAGGCTGAAGCCAAGATACTCTCTGCAACTGCTGAAGTAAGGTGGGAAGGAATAGGTCGAGACTAAAAAAGAAGAGAAAAAGAATATGAAAAATTATTAACAGTATCACCAACAGACCGCATGTCAGAAGAGCTCAGAAGACCATCAACATGTGCAGGAGAATCTATTTCAGTGGAGGAAATGGAAATTTTAAAGATGAAAAATGAAAGCTAGTTAGAGGTTAGAGCTAGAGCTGCTGCACAGATCCATTATTCACTGCCCGTGTCTCCGTTGTCATAAGTAATTATTCAGGGTCATTAGCTTGGAGTATGAACAGGCAATGGCAAGACTACTGGCTGTAGTTTGCAAATAACACATGCCTTTTAAATCTTTTATGAACATGACAATGCACAACAAAACAGAACAAAAACAAAAGACAGGGCTGTCACAAAACAAGCAAATGAAAAAGCTGTCAGACACCACACCATGGTAAAGAATCTGCTCTTATTTAAGACAAAAAAGTTTGTGTGTGTGCACTTGCCTGTGTGTGTGTGTGTGTGTGCATGCATATGAGCGCACACATGCACGCCATGAACATGGAAGTAACAGACCACCTCAGATGTTGGTCCTCACCTTCTGCCTTGATTGAGAAAGGTCTGTTGTTAGGATATCCTGGACCAGACTGGCCAGTCCAGGAGTTTCCATGGTACCTCCTGCTCTGCTCCCCACTAGAGCAATGCAATCATGGCTACCTGTTACCATGTTCACATGCCAAACTATCATAAGGTGAGTAGTGCAAATGCTTACTGAGGTTCTATTTGGAGAATAATACATATGGCCAAAGCACTCGGAACATTCATCACTCTAGTTTAAATACAAGATAACTCAGTCAGCCGGACAACGGTTTCTGTACACTCTCAGTTTTGTTTTGTATGTGAGATTATTTGCCCGTGTGTTTAAACCCATGTTTTCCTTTAACTAGTAAATATAAGTTTATAAAAATAATTTATGAGCACATGTGGTAAATCTATCTTCTATATAGGCTACACATAGAGATTAATTAATCTCCCAACTAAGCTAATTAACAATAAAGTGTGGGCAACTCTCCAGATCATTTACTCTAATCATTGAAAAGTTTTCCACTCTTCTTTTTCATATAATTACATGTAAAGTCATCTAACTGAAAGATGAATTCTTAATGATATAACACATTTTAATTAAGATAAGCAAATGATAGATTTTTTAAACTACGTTAAAATTAAATCACAGAGATAATAATAATAAAATACTGTGAAATCGCAAAATACAGGTATTCTGGAAGCCATCATGTATTTTAGCATGCTACCTCAGGGATTTCAAATCCTTGGCATGACACATATATGGCTCTTTATTTTTAAATAAAAATACTATTGTGTACGTTTAAGCAAATGAGTGTGGATTCTAGGAAATGTGGGAATCATGGGATAACTTCCAGAAGCGAGTTGTCTCATCCACAGTAGATTCAGGGATTTGAACGTATGTTACTGGGGATTCTGCATAAGTTCCTTACCCACTGAATGACCTTGCTAGATTTGCATGGGTGTGATTTATTAGAAGTCTCTAATATGATTAAGACTCTTTCGCTTCATTAGTAAAGCTGATCATGCCTTTATTGTATATTTCTCATTTTAGTGACTCTTGTCATGCAAAATGTGCTTTAGGAAACTGAACCATAAAGCTTATGTCTTAGTGTTATACTCTAACACTAAATGCAGTCCACAGTTTAACACGTAGAAGAAAGAATTTCTGTGGTGTCGAAATAGACCTGACTTTGATGTTTTATGAGCTAAAAAAGAAAATTTTGGAGTTTTCTCAACTGCTTTCTTGCTATTTCCACTTCCAGGTCAGCTTCTATAGCCTAGAGGAAAGGCTGCCTTCAGTCTTCCTCCTCCGGCCCTGTGAGCTGTCTGGATGATGGCTAGATATCTGACTATAAAGCACCACAATATTCAGAAAGTTAACTTTTCCAAAAGAAAGAAGAGACAGAGTCCTTGAAACAGAGAGCTCCTGTTAGAAGCTATTCTGAGGAAAATTATACTAAGCTTTTGCCTCAGGAACAGAGATAAGGGTCAAATGAGGCAAACCCAGAAGAAAAGTTCATCTCAGAAGTTATATGGCTTCATTTTACTGTCTATTTCCAGTATGGAAACAAACTGTAGTACAGAGTTAAATATACATCAAGCCATAAAATCAGTCCCCCATTAAAAAGTCACCACTGCTTGGCAAGTCACTATAGTTTAAACCATAGGAAAACCTCATCAGTGTTCTTTACCATGGAAATTCCTTTGAGATAGAATTACAGTAGGAATGGAAATAAGTTCTTATTTGCTATTCCATTATAAAAAGAAAACAAATCACTTTGTGTATATTATATATGTATATCATTTTATGTATAATAGCAAAAGATGGCATTATTCAAATGGGAGTTAGAAGTTCATAAAGGCCTATATGTATTATTAGATTTTCATCTGGTTCCAGGAATGGAACTGACAACCTAAATTACGTACAAGCAATCCTCTTTTTCATAATCCAATCAACAAGTCACATAGGGCATAGGGATACGTATTTCTGTTCTTTGTCACATTTATATTTCTCTTTGTTGTGTACCTACATTCCAAATCATATCTAATAAGTCATAAAACCTAATAAGCTCCTTGAATTTCACTAATAAACATTCAAGCTTATTAAATATATGCTGAGAATGTTTTATTTTTTATTGTAAATGTTTGTTGGACAGAAAGTTTGCTGAACAAGAACAGAAAGTAAAAAAATATATTTTTAGCTACAATTATTTCATAGTCTTATTTCTTGTTCTTTATTTTTTATATTTTACTTTTAAATTATTATTCTTGATCACAGTTTATTCACTTTGTATCTCAGCTGTGGCCCTCCTCACCTTCTCCTCCCAGTCCCACCCTACCTCCCTCTTCTCCCCCTAGGCCCTTTCCCTTACCCACTGACAGGGGAGGTCCTCAAAATAAAAGCAGTCAAATACTCTTTTAGAGAGTGGGGAGATGAACGGGACTCAGGATGCATTGTTTCCCACAGGTGCAAGACAGAATTTTGAAAAGTGAGCTGTTGTCAGTTTCTTGTGCAACCATAGTGACAGCTGTAAACCAACTTTGCAGGGAAGTCACAGGCACAGTCTGTTTCCCTCCGAAGTCTGAAGAAACCGAAAGCTGGGAAGATTAATTTGCCCCAGGACAAACAGCGAGGCTTCCTAGATTCCCGTTCTCCATTCTTTCTTTTACATTGTATTGCCTAATTATCACTTCTAAATAATTAATGGATAATGAGATAAAAGGGTATAAAATCCCTTCTATGCAAACTGATGTGCTGATCCAAAAACAATCAGACAAACATCGGCATTTACAAATTGGTTTTATAACCCTAATTCATTCAAGCCCATTGGCCAGAAGGGCAAAGTATCTGAAGTGTGAGATTTTTTTTTTTAATCCTTTAGTTTCAAGTATATAATCTATGTTTGTTTCTAAGTAGAATCAATGTTAGTGAATACAATTTTCAGATGAATCTCACTCAATAATAGTTAATTGGAGCTTAGGATATTGGCAGTTTAATACAAAAAGCTTAGATTCATTGTCTAACTTTCCAAACACTTTTTGAGAAAATATTTACATTACTTATTCATTAGAGAAAACCATACTGAAGTTTGGGGAAATTACATGACTTCCACACGTCTGTTACCTGTATGGCTTCACTGCGATTCAAACATGTATGGTGTCAAATTGTTGGTAACACAGTAAAAAATTATTTTCACTTTAGGATTACAGTGAGCTTAAACAAGCTGGAAGAAAGATCATTACAGCTAACTTCATTTTGTTTTTTATCAAGGGATACATTAGATTTTCTCTAGCATCTTTATTTTCAGGTGATTTAAATTCGTCCCTTACACTTCTCTATTAATTTCTAAAGATTAAGTTCTGCCACAATGTAGAGTCACAAGTTTTTAATATTGGAACAGTCAGAAGTGCCAATCAGTTTCTTCACTTGAATCATGGAGTTGGCTCGGGTTCATGCTTGGAATGAAGGTGCAAAAGACATTTCATGATGTAGTAATTCTACAAAGCCCTTTGCTTGTAATGCTGGTGAGTCAATAGTGAATGTCCTCTTGTCCAGTACATAGTTCAGTGATACTTGATCTGATGATAATGTAGCAAAGGTGAAAACCATTGCTTGATTTTCCTTCATGATTTGTCTTTTATTTGCTTCCTAGATCAGTGATTCATATCAAGAAGGTGAGGAGAAAATGACTGGCTTCTTTTTCAAGCAATATTCTACAGCATGAAGCGTCACCAAATGGTCACCTGAACCCCCTCTTCTGTCACCAAGTTTAACAGCTGAGGACTCATTCCAGTTCTAATGCTTCTGTTGGGGATCTAACTTCAGTGTATGCTAAGGGTTTTAGTCAGGTTTCAGCAGCAAGAGCAAAAGGTTCTTTTCTTTGTCACTGAGACTGGCCTTAAGCACAAATACTTTCACGTAATAAAATGAGAAAAGAACAAAACACAAAGAATCCAAGGAAGAATTTATGAAGAACAGCACCACTCCCCACTCCCAGTGAATGCGATTTTAGTAGACATGTTATGCGGCATATGCATCTTGAAGGAAGATTTCAAGAAATGATTAAAATGTGCACACATCCGTGTGTATGCACATGTGGTTGCGTGTGTGTAATATGCACCTACACCAGAAACTTGGTATTTCTTCCCCTGTGTGTGAGATAAGCTCTCAGTAATTATCTCTTCATAATTAACAGTCATTCTCAACTGGAACTCCAGCTGAACTTTACCCCGCACTGCTCCTACAGTTATAATTATCTAGGTTCAAATTAGTGGGCTTGTGTTACCCAACAGATGGCTAAATGGTCACACGGAGCTTCGGAGTTGAAAAGCCACATTTTAATTGGAACTTAAGATGTGATTGCTGTTGGCACCACAGACACATATATTCCTCTTCAGAACGAGGGGCAATGTATCAAACGTACTGCCAAGTTTTAGCTTGAAGACTACACACTAGACATTTTGTAGATCACTGGTGTTTGGGCATACGCTTAAGATATTGTACGATCATAAAAAAAAGTTCTTAGAAATCAAGAATATAAACCTATTTATGGGTTAGTGTCACAGGGCTCTCCAAACTCTGCTTTTTGAATGCAGCTCAATCAATTAGGCCAGCCCACATGGAGAAGCAACTACGACGTCCACCGAGGTTGTTAGAAGAATCTACTCCTTAAAGATAAGCAATTCAGTGGTGGAAATTTAGGTAGCTTCTGTGAATTAAGATTTTTCTCTTCCATTCTGATTACTCTAAAAAATTCATAATAATCGTGGTATGTGATTGATATGAACACACACTGTTTCCCCAAATGGTATATCAATGCATAAAGGCATAATCATGAACACTATGTCAAAAGGTAAGCTCCTGAAAGACGCCCTTTATCTGCCAGGCTCTACGGTTCATGGATGTCTTCATTGTAAAGACAGCTTATCAGCTGTATGGGACTGAGCAGGGTGTCTGTCAGCAATGGGCAAGCCACGCACTATTTATGGTGTCGCTCTGTGACTTATCTTAGTCCCTCTGCTATCTACCATTCTTCCTAGCTTTATAAAGCACAAAACTGAGGCTCAGTCAGTGTCATCAGAAATCCTGATTGTTAGTTTGACTGCATGTAGAATCATCAAAGCCACAACAGGGCATTCCTGTGACGGTGATTTCACACTAAAAGAAAGAGAACTGGGTGCAGTATTCATGCCCATCTGCTTCGTTACTGCAGATGCGATGTGCCCGATTTCATGCCCTTACAAACACCTTTCCACGTCGTAAAGGACTGTGTCCCTCTTTAAGCCAAATTAAACCTTCTATGTGTTAAGTTCACTTTGGACAGGTGTTTTGTCACAGTGATAAAAATAACTAGTGCAGTAATTAAACAGTAAACAGAAATACCACGCCACAGTGTATTACAGAGGTTTATGTATATAAAGTCAATATCATCTTCAACTTAATCAAGAAATACACTTAATGGGTATAATCTATAGGTCAGATATGTGTCAAATTCACAATACAATTCCAATGCCTAGGACTTCTATTTTAGCTGATGTTAGCGTCTAGCACACAGTTTTGGTTTTTGTTTGTTTGTTTGTTTGTTTTTGTTCTGGTGGGAGAGCATTTTGATTTTTCGAGACAGGATTTCTCTGTGTGGCCTTGGCTGTTCTGGACTCATTTTGTAGACCAGGCTGGCCTCAAATTAGCAGCAATCCACCTAGCTTGGCCTCCCTGAGTGCTAGAATTAAAGGACTGTGACACCACACCCAGCAGCAATCGCTTTATAATATTTTTCCCCCAGAAATTCTGAACTAATTTAAACAAGTATTTCTCAAAACATAGTGCACTTTTTTGACAAAATGGATTTTTAAACATTCATTTTGCCATTTTCTGTGAAGGCTTTGAAACACGAAAATAGCCATATCTGTGTGATTTTTTTCCCCTTCAGGGTGCACACACTGGTCATGCCAAGCAGTAAGAAGAATTGCACTCCACCTGTCCTCTGGATCATTTGAATCCGGAACTATGGGAACTTAAGATTTTAAACCAAGGCTTGCGAGTGTGGTAAAAGTACTGGATTGTCTGCCCATAATTGTGTCCTTAATACAGTTTCGATAAAAATGGCAAACAAAAATAAACAAGCCATAGTGATTTCACCTTGCCTCTTGAATTCTGGTCAGGAAGGCACGGAAGCTGACTCAGTTCCCAGCGACTGGCCTTGGGGAACTAGAAGGGTGAAGTGAGTCATATGTCTCCCACGGGACCTGAGACTTGCAGTGTCTAGATTACTCTTAGGTTGCAAGTTCTCCCAACTGCCAAGGACAGCATTTGCAGCAAGCAGAAAGGAACTGTCCATCAGGTAAAGTATGCAGAGAAACCCAGCTAAGAATGAAAAGAAGCCAAAAAAGAGGTGTGGCCAATGGGTCTGTGGGGGAAGGGCTGCCATCATTATCCTGAGAAAATGACCTTGGTTGGTTTGAAGGGAGTTTAAAAACTACATTTTAAACAATAGTAGGATATAAAATTTTAAAAAATGTTATCTTGGCTTTTAATGTAAGCTTAATTTTGTTGTTTTTCTTTTATGTTTTGAGACAGCATCCTACTATAGAGGAATCTGGCCTTGAGCTTGCAGCAATCCTCCCTCTGTGGCCTCCTCAATGCCAAGGTGACAGGTCTGAGCCACCTCGTGTGCCTAAAGTAAAAGCTTTCATTTATGAATTAATGGTCAAACTGTTTTGACCTTGCCTTTTGAGTATTATGATGATCTTTCACAAATAAACTGGAAATGAATGACTTGCAGCTTCATTCTTAGAAGCAGAATTTGGCTAATGCCACCTGCGAATAAAGCTGGGGGAGATGCAAGATAGCAAAAATATGCAGTCTTTTCTAACCAGTTGACCCTCATTCAAATCTTCACTAGGAAACATCATTTACTTCTGCAAACATGTTTACGTATTACTACATAAAACAACACATAACTGTAGATCTTTTCCACAGCCATTTCCTGCATAGCAGCTCTACTCATAGACAGTCACTGCTGTTATCCTCTTATCCACAATAATTACCCAGTACATAAATAAAGATTGATGGGTCAAAAGTTAAAGGAGAGTTAAAATTTAATATTATATAAATGTCTTTAGAGGAAAAAATTATCAGTATTTAAATATATGAGTCTTGATTTTCAGTTAGGAGTAGGTTTTGGAAATTTACTCACAGCCAGGTGTGGTGGCACATGCCTGTATATCCCAGCACTTGGGGAAGCAAAGGCAGGTGGATCTCTGAATTCGAGGCCAGCCTGGTCTACAAAGTGAGTCTAAGACAGCCAAGGCCACACGGAGAAACCCTGTCTCAAAAAAAAAAAATAAATAAAACAAAAACCAAACAAACAAACAAATTTCCTTGTAAGATACTGAAGCATGCCATGCAATAAAAGTAACCTATTTTTTTTACATTTTCCACTATAAAGTAACACACGATTAGATATTTTTTCATTCACTCATCTTTCACTCAACCTTTTTAATTCAGTTGAATGGAAATTAGTCAGCTTTCATGAGCAGGTACTTGCACTCTTAGGACAGTGGGGATGCTACAGAGATAAACAGTTTAAAAGCAGAGTAGTCAAATACTTCAGCAGCTAAGAACGTATAGAGGTAACAGCAATAAGACAGAATACAGTAAAACTATAGAAGATGCAGCACAACGTGATGACTGAACACAGGAGAAAAGAGAGACATAAGATTACCCTTAGAAGGGCTATTTAAATGGATAAGCACACATCTGGTCCAATCCTAGGAGTTCCCTGGGAGGAGACACCTAGTGGAGTTACAACATTGGAATTCAACCTGAGGCATGTACCACACCCCTCAACATGAGCCAGGCAAGAGCTTTGACATCTGATATTTCAAGAGATGTTGGTTTTCACCATAGTCCTTGACCAAGTAGGCAATAAAAAGAAATTCCCCAAAGCAAACATAGGTAAACGGGGAAGCAGGTGATAGGTGATCAAGAGCCTGAAGAACTTGAGGTTAGTGTAGGGAATGCATCGCTGGGATTTGGCACAAAGGCATCACAAGTCAGGAATCAATCCAGTATAGGGTGGTAAGAACCAGAGTCTGGATGGTATGAATCTGAGCAGCTGGCAGGAACAAGTGAGAATGGGCTAGTCTGTGAGTCAAAGTGTCCTTCTGAGGAAGCAGAAATGGCAATGCCGATCAGCTGCATGAGTAAATAATTAAAACTTTATCATTCAGGCCTTTACAGCCATTGAAGCAGGACATTCTCCCCAAGCATGGTTGGATACCATAAAAAGCTAAAATGATACGCTCAGGATGCGAGGCTAAGCACTGCACTCAGAGTCAGCCGCTTTGGACCCAGAGAAGAGCATGTCTGATTGCATGCGGGTTGATGCCCCAGGTCCCGCCTCTGAGAAAAAGGTATCGGACGGGTCTGATGCTCTTTGGGTGGATGACACCTAAATGAACATCAGTACAAAGTCCCAATTTATTTCTAATATCAGAGATCAGACCTCTACTCTTGCCTGATGCGTCTAAAACAAAAAGGGGGAACTGTAGAGAGCTACGGAATGCTATGCCTTAAAGATGGAGCTGGTTTCCGCCTTCCACCTTCCCGATGGTGAGTGCTCTCTGTCACGAACAACTCCACATTTGGCTAAGGCCGAGGATCTGGCTTGCTTCCATGTATGTGGACCTATCTGCATTGCCCCCGTGGCACGCCTGGGTTGGCTACCCAGAGGCTATTTAAGCTGTGGGCTGGCTTTCCCCGGGGTCCGAGGATTGTTCAATGTTCCTGAATAAACTGCATTGAAAAAAAAAAAAAAAAAAAAAAAAAAAAAAAAAAAAGAAGGTTTCCCGAGACTGTACTTTAGCACTGAATTCTAGTCCTGTAGCTTCAAAGATAAATGTTCTCTGGAGAGAAAAAAAAAAAAAAAAAAAAAAAAAAAAAAAACTTTACTGGGGTCTGGGGAGAGAAGTCCACACTTGCAATGGGTCAAAAACGTGGGCATGGTCGGTAGAGCAATGTTCTAAGGAGGAGGGTGAACAGGGCAACACGTGCAGCATGATTATATATTCAGGGCCACTCAGACTAGATAATGACTGTGAAAACAGCGGAGCACACATGACCCTTTAGATGATTCCATGCTATGTGTGTGTGTGGGGTGTGTGTGTATGTTTGTGTGTGTGTGTATACACATACCAGAGGCACCACACACTTTAAGACAGAGACTCTCAAAGTTCCAGGTTTGCAAAGTTATCTGAGTTGGCTAAGGAGGGAACTCACGGAATCTGCTGTCTCTCTACCCAGAGATGGGATGCAAGCACATACCACTGAGATGGCTTCCCCCCACCTTGTATTCTGTAGATTGAGCCCAGGCCCTTACACTAGAACAGTCCCTAGCCTGTTTTGAAGTTTTTAATCCTGCCTGCGTAGGCTGTCTGAGCGATGACTATGTCTCTAGGCTAATAAAGGCTTTAATGACAGAAACTCAGACTACTGAACCTGTGAGAGAGTTGTGACATCCGAAGGGAAGGTATGAGAGTTACTCAGAGGTATATTATAGTATGCAATTAAGTTGAAATGTTATGAGTAAACTCCTCAGATCAAGTGAAAACAGCCTACAGTCTGTTCAGTTAGTTCTATGATTGCAGCAAAGAAGTTGAGAACCACAAAGGGGGAAAACCTACAAATAACAGTCTGGAAATTCAAACCGGATGTGCATATTAAGTAGCTTCCATTAAGATAATCGGTCTCAAAGAAAGGTATAAATCAGTGTTCACGTAGTATGAAAAATAATGTAAATAGTAAAAAGTATAGAGACACCACAGAGACATTGTTAACTCGTGGGATGGACAAACACTATGGTTGATAGAATTTCCAGCTTAAGAAGAAGCACTTTAAGGCATATTAATTAATTCATTAACTGTGTGTGAGAGAGAGAATGAGTGGAGTCGAGCAGCTGTGCACTCAGTGATGACATGTCAAGGTCACATGGCATTTGGAAGGAGTCAGTTCTTTGTCTCCCCTTTGCTGAGGTGCAGGATCCTAAGCCCAAGGTGCAGCATACCCTGGACCCACTCATCCAAGCGTCTCAAGCTGCTTCTGATGTCCTCACCTCTCATCCGGCTGTTGGGGTGTTGGGAATTAGATGCACATCCCCGCATTTAGCTTTTTATCTGGGTTCTAGGGATCCACTTCATGTCATCAGGCTAGTGAGGCCAGGCCTTTTCCCACTCTGCCATCTCCCTACGCACTTTCACATATCCATAAACTCTGCTTAAACGAAAATAGGAGACGCCACAGTGGCCTTTGAGATGTAACCAGGGAGCTGAAAACAAGGCCTTTTACTTTCTGTGGCATGCAACAGCCACCAGAGGAGGATAAAATTTACTGCTCCAAACCCAATTTTTCTTTAACATGAAGGAAATGGGTTTTGGTGTTTCTAGAGCCACACTTTTCTTGCCCTTTAAAAATTGCTACCTCACTTTCTCCCTAACATCGGGTATATCTACTCTGGAAACATGTATGGAGACACAGACTCAGGACACCTGAGACCCTGGTGAGAGACTGGCTCAGAATCTCTGACAGGGAGGCACGGAAATGAAGACACATAGATAAGAGCCCTAGCAGTGAGGACTAAGGCACCAAATATTTCTTCAGAAAAGTGATTCCTCTGGCCTTAAGTTCTAGGACAGTGGTTCTCAACCTTCCTCAGGATGTGACCCTTTAATACAGTCCCTCAGGTTGTGGTGACCTCCTGACCGTAACATTATTTTGTTGCTACTTCATAACTGTAATTTTGTCACCATTATAGATCTTAATGTAAATATCTGTGTTTTCAGGTGGTCTTAGGAGACCCCTGAGAAAAAGTTGTTTGACCCCCAATGGGTGGCGACCCACAGGTTGAGAACCACGGTTCTAAGTGACTTTTAAAATAAAGTCTTTTATAATGCATATTTAGTAACTTAGTAGATAATATCCTCGGCAAAATTTTATTAACAACCTAAATGAGACATTTCTGCAAGCAAAAATGGTCTCCTACACAATGAGGTTTATAATTTCTGAGAAGCCTAGGTTATTGAATTCAGATATTTAAGCTCCTTGGACTGTATTAGTATAAAGACAAAGTTGAGGATAGAAGAGGGATATTACATTCAAAGTCTCTTTTTACTCTATTTCTTCTAAATATTTTCATTCTAGCTTTACCAAAAACGCATGTAAACAGCAACAGCCAGGAGACAAAGGTCTCTGTGCAGGCCTCGGAAACAAATGAGAGAAACAGTGCTACACAGTCAACAGGAGCCAACCCGGTGTTATTTAAAAGTGTTGCTTTTTATCAGTTTCTGTTATAGCTATTATCGAATTTAAGGCCACAGCCCTTCAGAGAAACTGATTCATTTACTGGAACAACCAACTCTTGTTCTTAAGAGCAGTTGCTGAAGTAACTTAAGGGTCACAGTCACACAGTAGAATCAATAACAATTTAACAAGCATTATTTTCCAAGGTTTAATTTAATGGCTGCTTAACTCAACGGGTTTTTACAGTCCTCTGAGAATACCGACTGTAAACTGGATCAAAATTATTAGATTTATTTTTCATTAAGCATTCGATTTCTCTTTCTAATGCTTAAGATGCCATGGTTTGAGATTGGTGATAAGGACTTGGTGTGGTGAAGAATGTGTAGAAAATAATCTTTATGCAGTGATTCTAACTCATACGTTAGAAACACTATGCCAAGCATGACACATTTGCTTTTCTGCTATGGCATTCAAAACCCAATGAATCTGGAAAATTCTAATAAAATAAAAATACATATATGTGAATATGCATGTATACATACATATATACATATTATATACACACATATATATACACACATAATAATGTTCGTTGAATGTGTCCAAGGAACCCAATTAAATGTATTTCGTTCTTCTAAAAATCTGGGTTTACACCCAAAGGTTGGCACAGCATGGCAGTTATTGCATAGACTCATAGTTGGTGAAAGTACTGACAAACAAACAACTGTCGAGTGCTTGGACCTAAATGGGACATCAATGTCAACCTCTTCAAGGTTTGAAGAACGTTACAAAAGAGGTGGCTGAAACAATGTAAGGGAAAGAGGTCTTCTGGATATGACGTGACTGTTGAACTTAAAGCTTCCATGGGTACCAGCAAGAGGCCTACATAATAGATGCATCTGCATCCCATCATGGGCAAGGTAGGGGCTCGTTCGGCCCTGCCCTTCATTGAGGACCTATAGTCACATAATGCTTGCTGGGAAAGGGGCAGTCCCATTCATTGATGGTGTAGCCACTGGAAAGTTTCCCTTGCTTGCATATATAATTGCCGAGCCTCCCATAGTCGTGCGGGTAAGTCTTATTAAATTCAGTGGACAGCACACAGAAAAGCAACATGTGTGTCATATATGTTGTGATAATTTATATATATTGTGATAAAGAACAAAGCAGGAATCTTACTTTTCATTTCAAAAAAATCAACAGAAAACATACAGTCCAGCAGGTTTGGAGTCTCTCTGCTTTTGAGGCCTTCTGGTTTCAGCGACCCTAGGTAGGAAACCTAAGCTTATTGATTGATACAGAATCTCCTACAAAATAAGCCTGCACTTTACAGTTACCTTTGACAAATGTATTTAAAATGCTTTGATTTCCTTATGACTGAGTTTCTTCACATACTCCTACAGAAACTATGAGGACAGAAGAAAATATTTTGTTTTAGTGCTTTAAATGTTAAAATCCAGGTGGTTATTTTAAAACTAAAAGAGAATATTTGGTTTAGCTTTAATTATTCTAAACTAGCCATGATTTCTCCTCTTCTTTCTTTCCTTTTTATCTTTGTCATACAGAGATAACTATTAAAAAGGAACGAAATCCTATTCATAATCCCATAGTGAGGAAACTATGCATATAAAAAAAAAACATGAAAAGAACATTCAAGCATGCCTATTGAAGAGTAAGTTTCTTATTTCCAAGAAGGCATTCCACACTAGGGAAGATGTAGTCACGAAGAGGACAGAAATTGCATGTTACAATATTGATTTTCATCTACATCTTTCATGGAGTAACAGAGGACTCTCTCATTTGCATTTGAGCACATCATGTCAGACAATGGGTCACCGCAATGAAGTATAATGACCAAGAAATACTTTTCCTCAATAACAACAAACCAGAACCATCTCATATTTCTCGCTGTTACCTTTTCAGTGCAATTTATATGATATGCACTGAATAAATGGACAAATGAGCAGATGGAAAATATTAAAGCTTAAATAGTCTTTGTAGCATGTTTAAGTTTAGTTTGTAAAACATACTGACTTTGTATCAATCTACTTTTTTCATTCATAAACAGAAGAAATTTCTAGAGAATTGAAATCTATGCTAAAGTGAGTACATACAATTAATAAAATGACAATGATTTTTTTAAATAATGTAGTGTCTGAGAAAGATTTTTTGAAAATATAATTGTGATGAATTCATCCTCTCAAAAATGATTAATATAAAACTACATACCATGAAAATAATAAGATGAATTTTACTAAAGGATGGAATCTCTCTCATTGAATGATGAGTAGTATCAAATTCTAGCAAAATAATATTGATATATGATACTATCTTCATTTTTATTAAAAGAAGAACGTATGTGCAGTATAACCTAAAATACACTTTGTTGCAGATGGGAATTTTGTTTGTTAGCCTAGCTTGTAGGGGCTAGGTCATTTCTCCAGCCCAGCCACTGGAACTTTATACTAACCATCTGCGGCCTTGAATGTAATGTCAAAACCAAGGCTGTGGTGAGGTGAGATCAGTGTTGTCCCATATCTGCCTCCTAGTGTGTGGATCATAATTTAGGTAATCAATATCAGGGAAATGGGTTCGTGTTCTTCAAGCAAGTCATTTGTTCTCTCTTGCTCTACATTACTTGTATTATCTAAACCCAGCCACTCAGTTCTGCCACTTTTCTTATTAAATTCAACATAAATATCATAAGAACTGCATACGTATTTGAAAGGCACTGCAATAGCTAAATGAAAACAGCACAGGAAACCTTTCTTCAGGTGACAAATTCATACATAATATATTATAATGCTTCCTTATTTCAAGTCCTTTGAAGGCATACTTTGTGACAGAAATGACTTTCAGGGGTTTCTAAGGAAACATTGTTTGTGCTAGCAGATGGGAACTCTCCCAGAGCTAGAAAATAGGGTGATTGTATTTTGCAGAGGGCAAGCTGAGCACAGGTAGGAGATAGCTGAAGGTGGTGAATGCAGAACCTCTACACAGGTCCTCAGCATGCACTCTACAGTACAGGAAGACCATCTCCGCTTAGGAGATGATGAAAACTGAGAATAGAGCAATATGAAAATTGATAAAAGATGGGATTTCTTACACTGTCATTCATTTCTTAGTAGAATTTTACCACTATGAAATTCAAAGTATAAAGCCATATGGTGAAACCTCTCTCATCTTTAGCAACTTCTGCCCATCACACAGAAACAGCCAGGTCATATCACAAGCACTAGTTATACAGACTTTTATTTAGCTTCTTTCATGTATGAGGGGGAAACATGTTTAGAAAGTGTTTAAAATCCTTCTACAGCAGGAGTTGTATCACAGTGGTAGAACATTTTCTTGACTACTTGTGTGCCCTAGGTAGAACCATAGCCTGGCACTTCAATAACTTCGGAAAGCAAGCAAGCAGCTAGCATTTGTAGCAGCAAGCACATACATAGTTTGAAATATGAAAAACATCAAGCATACATTGTCAATGTTTGTTGGACTTATGTAGATAAAAGAATAGTAGAAATTCACAACACTTTGATTTCCAGCTTCTACCCCAAAGTAATCAATGCCAGGTAATCTCATCTTCTACAAAGCACAAAAGAATAGGATAAAAAGAATGGCCTCATTCATGACATGAGGCTAATATTCATAGGGGAACGGGGGCTTAGTTTTCACCTAAGGACTTTTATTCCCATCTTAGTTTTCAAGGCTTTCTATTTGTTAGACAGCAGATGAGCCCATTTCCTTACATTCAAAAGAGCCATTCTCACATGCCAAAAGCAACAATTGTACCTTTGAGAATCATAAACCTCACATGCCCTTGAATAGTGACAGAAAGGAAACAAACACAGATGACGTGCAACGATTGGCTTCTCCCTGATTTTCTCTCATATTGTCCTTCGTGTCTACGAAAAGGTTATCACATGGTTCTGTGAGCACTGGTCTCCCAAGAAGAGTCTTTATCATATATAAACAAAGGGAATAAATGCTTGGGGAAGATGAAAAAGGAAGGGGGAATAAACACGAGCAAATGAAAAAACCCCTTTGACCTGACATTATGGAAAAATAAACATAAAGACGCTAAGATGGAAACAAAATAGTGCCATGGTTTACATGTGGGGTTTGGATGGAATCTAGGGCTGTGTTCAATTTATAACTCACCATCTCAAAACCACTTCTTTTCATCCGCCTGCAGGACTTGAGGTAAGTACGGATACGTTTTCTGGCACGCTCTTGATACTCAGGGAATTGTCGCCTGCATGAGTCAATGATAGCTTGGATCTTTTCTTTGGGCTGCTTAGAGATTGGGACCATTCGGTCCAAGTTTTCATCTACAAACAGCCTGACAAACATCTGTTGGCAAGAGGGAGACAGAGGAGAAGGGTTTGGAGGACTGCTCTCTTCTCTTCCTAGCTTCCTGTCTTGATTACCGAGAGGAAAAAATAATTCTGTTTCTGGTTTATGCACTGGAGAATTTTGCAAATGGAAAGCCAGAAAATTTAAGCAAACACTCTTTAAAGATTCTCTAAATGGTTGAATTAAGTATAAATATATATATTTAGAGAGAGAGAGAAAGAAAACAAGAAAGGGAGAAGGAGGAGAGGAAGAGAAAGAGGAAAGCAGACAGACGAACAGACAGAAAAGAATGAAAAAAAATCAGAAAATAACAGTAGAATCAGGACAGCTGAGCACTCATTACATTTGCTTTTAATGGTAAATGGGACTGAGACATTGCCACACTGCACAGTGGACTCCTCTCCGAGAACAAACAGTTGGCTCTCTTGTCATGCACAATTAAGAAAGCAAAGGAAATAACTGATGACAGACAGGCATCACATCAGAGGACTAAGCTGAGCCTCCTTCAACCTAGGTGGACATGCATACTCACACAACACAACTCCAGTCCTCAGCACCCACTTGGCTTTAACATTCTAAACAAAACAGCAATTCTGGTGTCTGCTTGGCAAAGAGTGTTTCATGTACTTTTAAAATCCTTCTGAAAATTAAACAAAGATGGTTCTAAAATATTCACATTGACCAACAAGCAACAGCATGAACGTGAAGTGGTCAGAACACAGCCACGCGACGCGGGGAACTCACATTGAAAGCTTTCAGCCTCTCTGCTTCCACACCATCCGTCTCGTTCACCTTCTCAGAATCCTCATGTTCATCATGCTCATCTTCATCTTCATCTCCCCTGTTGAGTGACAGATCCTCGGCACCTCGATCAACACTCTCATTTTTGCCAGAGTCATAGCTGGAGTAGCTGTGTGCCGGAGACTGAAAAGAAAGGGGACATTGCTCCTTTTTAGTCCTCTGCGCGAACCATCATTTTTAGGCTTTAGTTTTCATCCTACTGTTTTTAAAATTTTCTTTTTCAAAAATCATGTTTATTACTTGGTAACTCTGGATATGTGACACTGTAAATTTTTAATAAATGTTAATTCAAATAAATTTAAGAATTCATTTCCTCCACCACACTAGTAACATTTCAAGAGCATCTATAGCTGTACTGAACAGTTCCATCTCTGCAGAAAAGTTTTATTGAACTTAGCACTCCAAGAGTAATTACTGTTTCTATTCAATATTTATATTAATAAAAGGAGCAATCTGTGATTAATTGACAATGGAAATATTGAGTCATACTGTTGGAAGTAGATATGACTTCAGTGCATAGCCCGTCTGGCTGTATTAATTTTCTTTGAACACACTGGAAACTGAAGAATAAGATACTTAATTAATTTGCCCAGCAAAGACTATAAAAATTTTACTGAGTATAGTGGTATTAATTATATGATACTTTAATGTAGATTTCTAAGTTATCTATAACAACATCTTAAAATAGCATCTGATTTGCATATAGTAAAAATGCGTGAAGCATTTCTTGATACATTTATTGTTACCTTAGTCTGTATTAAGGACAGGGTAAATTTAAAGCAAGATGATTAACTGGATGCACCACATATTTCAACATAAATAATTTAAAATCTGAAAAATTAAATATTTAAAATTCATTCTCAATGTTAACGATCAATGACTGCTGTAGAGAACTATTTGTTGTTTAGAGTGCATATGTACCCATATGTAAATGAGACCATTCTAAATCTACATCAGGTAAACTAATTTAGGTTATTTGTAATTTGAAGATACTTAATTTATATTTATATAATCACATATTTTTTCTTTGTATCTACTAATTTGAAAATTAGTATGGGGGAACTGATCAGAGTGGAAATCTATGTATATGTGTGATAAGGAGCTTAATTAGACATTAAATAGCTTGACAGAATATTATGCTATACGGTCCCAGTAACACCAGCAGTTACCAAAGGTTACTGAGTTACTAAACAAAGAAACAAGAGAATTTAAGGATGACCATTTTGTAATTGTTTTTATTGTTGACAGAAAGATTTTCAGAGATATCATAAAACAGTAAAAATTTTAAATGCATGACAAAGAGAAGAAATTAGTGTATATAACAGTCTACTGGTTGCCTTTGTGTTTATAGCTATTACCCAATAAGGACCTTTCTCTTATCTGTTTCTTCAGATAAAGAAACAGCTTTCAAAAAAATAAACAAACTTCTCTCATCAAGACAATGGTGAACTCAGCTCTGCCGGAAACAAAAACCTATAGAGTGTAGGTTTATACCTCAACAAACATTCTCTCCTCTCTCTGAAGGAATAACAAAAAATACTTTTATTTTATGCATCGTACATGTTAATATTAAAATAAAACAACAAAAATCTGAGTTCTTTCAGAATTCGCTTTGCCTAAAGAAACAGCATATTATTTCTACTTCCTTCTACAATAGTAGTCTGTGATTTAGAAATGTTTATTAAGAAACATTATTACTCGCTCTAGAACTTCCATATATTGGGTATTTGAGGTATTAAATAATTTATTATCACTGCATCTACTTCTTCGTTTCAGTTGAATAGAGAATAGAGGCAGCATTTTCACCACTCAAAAACAGCTATGTTTTTGTTCCTCAGACACTGGTTTTGAGGGCAATTGTAACAACTCTATTTTTCAACTTTTGGATGATCATATTTTGGAGTGCAATACATTTTAAGAATAAAATTCATTCAAGACAATAAACAATTAATGAACAACTTTTTAAAATATAATGAGGGTAATAGAAAAAAAAACAATTTTTGTTTCAATTGCCCAAATACCAGTGAGAATAACTTCTTCCCTAAGTAAACCTTTGCAAAGCATCTGTTTAACAATAATGAGCTTTGATTTTTGTCTCAGGCACCATTCTAAGACTTATACATAACTTAAATGAAGCCTGAGCGTACTAATTAACCAGATTTCTCAATGTTTATAGATAGCAAATAAAGTCAAGATTTGAATCCAAACAGTAGCTCTGTGGATTGATTATCTTAACTATGATTTTTTTTTTCCCCCTGTGACTATGAAATGGCCACTTACTGCTCCAGTTTGTGAGGAAGCAAGTCATGAGGCACTGTGCTTCTCAATGCCAACTTCTAAAGAAAATACCTCTTGGATATGATAGGAAGCCGACTCCATCTTTTACTATCTGATTATAGATTTGATTTAAGATAGAACAGTGAACATATCCTCAGAAAGCCTGAAACACAGTATGTATGATATGTGCTCTGTGTAGATTGGAGGTGTTTAATGCTGTATGTTCTCACAATTCCTGGGACTTCACATGCAGCTCTAGTTTCTGTATCACTGAATTGCACAGGAGAACTATCATTAACATATTTATGCATGGATGTTAGAAATTACTTAATTGGGACTCAAAAAAAGTTTTGGCAGGTGATGGCTCCCGTTGCCAGGCCTCACATGTTGGAAGTATAAAGCAAGCCCCTTCAAGTTGTCTTTTGACCTTCATATACACACAGTGACATACATATGCATCCACACATGCACATACATTCACATACATACACATAGAAACACACATAAGAAAGATAAATAAATTTTTTTAAATCAAATCTATAAAAATGGCTGAATACAAAAAATGAATGGTAATAAGAATAGCAGAGATAATCTCTGACATGAACTTGGTTTCCTGCTCCTTGATCACCTCGTCTTTGTGGGGGCGACCTTGCTAGCCCACAGAAGAAGAGGATCTAGGCAGTCCTGATGGAACATGATAGGCCAGATCAGACAAATAGGGGAGGAGGACCTCCACTATCAGTGGACTAGGGGAGAGGGATAGGATGGGAAAAAAAGAGGGAAAGTGAGACCAGGAGGAGACGAGGGAGAGGGCTACAACACAGAATAAATTGTAAATACTAATAATACTAATACTACTGCTACTACTAATAATAAAATGATAAAAAGACAGAAAAGAATACTCTAGAAGTCCAATATATCTGAAGGTTAATTTCATGTGCCAATGTTGAATATTTGATTAAACATAAGGCACAGGTATGTCTACATAGAGGTATATGTATGAGAATAGTATTTGAATTGGTGCGCTCAGCAAAGTAGATTTTCCTCTCCAGAGAAGAGGAGCTTCATCCAGTGAGTTAGGGGACACAATGGACAAACAGGGAGAGAAATAAGGAAAATCCTACCCACTGCATTGACAGTTTGCGTGGAGGCAAAGTGAGACTCACTCTAATCTTTAATCACACTTAACACTACAGGTGGCTTTCCTAGTTGTTTGGCTTTCGGATGAAGGCATATGGAACCTCTTGGCTCCCATAATTCCCTGACTCATGTATTTGTCTGTCACCCTCCCTCTCTCATATCTATCTATCTATCTATCTATCTATCTATCTATCTATCTATCTATCTATCTATCTCTATCATCTATTCCCTTTCTGTTTTTCTAGTCTTACTGATTTTGTTTGTTTGTTTCTTTTGAGAACTCTAATATAATGTGTGTTATCTACATTATTAATGGTTCGGTTATGGCTCGGCAAATTGTCAAAAATAATAGAAAAGTAATTAAGTTCAGGCTATTCAGGTTCTACCTGGAAGGGTAGAACGAACTAAAGAGATTTCAGAGCCAGGGATCATGGGAGTTGTGAAAAGGAGAGAAGTCTTAGTTCTAGAGTCAGAATGAGTCATAAAAATAGAGAAAGCGACATATGTAATTGAGCAATCAAGGCGTTTTTTACAAATACATATCCTGGTGTCTGAGACTGTCATAGGCCTTATGGTAGCTCCCGTTTCTTTCTCATCCCAATAACATTACCTTTTAGAAAGAACCTCTATTGCAATAGATAAAAGGACATTATTTTGCACTGTGAATTATTAGCAAGATGAAGTTAGCTAATATATATTCAATAAGTTTGCAAGGTTTCTCTTTAAATATATTAAGCATAATATACCTTAGAGGTACTGTGTAATATCTGAAAATTTTTATAATTCATTTGTCTGAATCAAACGATTCCGTTGAATTCAGCTTTTCTATGTACGGTATAAGGCATGCAGTCTTAGCTGTCTGCTGTACACACGTGGAATGGGGAAGGAAGTATAGCTCTAGGAACTAGAAGTAAAGAAAGCCCAAGCCTCTACACTACAAAACTTACAGTATCTTTAAAGCTTGTTGAACTGTGCAGCCTAATGACAACAAACTGAATCTCTGATAGCTCCAAATTCTATTCCTGGGATAGAAATTCTTGCCTCTCTTCGTTGGAGGATCTATCAATTATGGCAAATCATATTAAATTTACTGTATTGAGAGATCTCATATTCAACTGGTCTCATTGTTAAAAATTGCGAGCTTCAGCAAAGC
Source organism: Meriones unguiculatus (assembly GCF_030254825.1). Lineage (NCBI taxonomy): Eukaryota > Metazoa > Chordata > Mammalia > Rodentia > Muridae > Meriones > Meriones unguiculatus. Next base: position 64,593,410 of record NC_083350.1, on the reverse strand, counting down.
CTACTGAATATCTTAATTTCCATTTTCCTTCGGACCAGACCAAGACAGACATGATTTTCTCATTCTATCCTTCCCAAGACCAAAGATATATTTTCCTCGTATTGATACCCAAATCTGCCAGAACATTCCTTTCTTCTACAGAACTATTCCATTTTCTACAATAAGGACATGAATAATCTGGACTTATCTCATGGACTGATACAGTAAAAAGACATTCCAGGTCCCCAAATAACTCAAAATATGACAAGCCATTTGCTTCATATGTTTGCTTTGCCAAGAATACTGATTTTGTATGATCATGGCCTTGGAAACTTTACTTTCAACAACTGTGTTACTGCTCCAGAGGTAAATACAAAAAGTATCAATAAAGACATAAAAAAATCAAAACATATTAAGAACTAAAATTTAGGGGAGTCTAAGATGGCGGCAACCAGCACACACAATATCTGAGGGGCACAGGATCTGAAACTCCAAAATTGGTGAGTGGAGGGGCAGCTGAAGCCAGAGCATTAACATTGAGGCTTCCCGGGGGAGAGCGGACAACCCTTGAGCTGGGACCCTTTGGATCCACGCCACCTGCAGACTTCTCTGGGGACTGAGAGTAGAGAATATTCAACCCCCTGCACTTTCCCTTGCTTCCCTGCTGGGCTGAGGCTGCAGTGACTGCCCCAGCATGAGCCTTTGTGCTCAGTGACTGAAACAGCTGAGGCTGGCAAAACAGGTCTGTGGGTGGCAGCTGTAAGGGCCTCCCAGGTCTGCAGCAGCAGCAGCAGCAGGGTGGCCCCTAGCCCTAGCCCTAGCAGGAGCCTCCATGCTCAGTGACTGATAGAGCAGAGGTGACTAACCCAAGTACTGGCCTCCCTGCCCTGCAGCCAAACAGTGGACACCACTGAGCTGACAGATCTCCTACACTCTCATTTGTCCCTGTAGGCCCAAATATGAGAGTAGAGAACAGGGGGAAACCCTGTGCTTTCTGATTAGGCCTGTGAGATAGTGAGTGCCCCTTCAAAAGAGTGCGTGCAGAGCCCCAGATCCAGGGTCCCTCTATACTAAGCAGACAGACATCAGATCCCTCCCATCCACATCCCCACTGTGGGCAACATAGGGATCTTTCGGACAGCATTCTCAAAGTTGAAGCCCCTGTTTTGTGGGTCTCCCAGTGGAATCTAGGCAAACAATTCCTGGAGCACAGGCAGATCTGAATATCAGGAGGACAGTACAACAGGCCTGTAGGCCACTGAGGTATTCAAGCACCTCCACATGTACATTAAACCTGCGAACAGTGCCAGCACCCGCACCCACTCCTGCACTTAAGTTCCACATTCCACACATCTACATGCTCTAGCACCCTGTCCTTCAACACACTTGCCCACTCTTGTGCACATGTGCCTGCAACCTTTCTCCCTCAACTACAGCTGAAACACCAACATCCACTTTCAAATGAGTGGACCTCTCTCATCTTCCTGAAGAATACAACAGACACTAGAAACAGAAGAACCCAGTCTGAAGTACAGACTCCAGGCACAAACAGCAAAGGTTAAGGATAAGCAGATAGCTAGAGGTAAGCATAACAACACATCCAACAAAAATCACGGCACCATGACTTCACCAGCAACCCCTAAAATCAATGCATATGATGATTCATCAGAAACACAGGAAAATGATCTCAAATTTATGCTTATGCAGTTATTAGAGGCACATAAACAGGACACAAGCAAAGCTCTCAAAGAAATACAGGCAAATACAGCCAAATAAATAGAGAAACATATAGAGGCACAAATAGAGGCATATAGAGAGGGAACGAACAATGCTCTGAAAGAAATACAGGAAAATACAGCCAAAAAAAATAGAGGCACAAGCAGTGGTATATAGAGAAGAAATGAAAAAAATAAAATAAAGAGGCCGTCAGGGAAAGACAAGAGTCCACATTCAAACAGATGAAGGAAATGGTGCAAGACATGAAAACAAAATTAGAATCAATAAAGAAAACACAAACAGAGAAAACCCTGGGGCTGCAGAACTTAGGAACTGCAGAAGGGATCAGGAACTACAAAGGTAAGCATCACCAACAGAATACAAGAGATGGAGGAGAGAATCTCAGGTGCTGAAGAAACAATTGCAGAAATTGATGCATCTATCAAAGAAAAGTTAAAATTGGAAAAGTTCCAAATACAACACATCCAAGAAATAAAAAAACACCATGAAAAGACGAAGATTAAGAATAATAGAAATAGATGAAAAAGAAGATTCCAGGATCCAAATTCTAGAAAATATTTTCAAGAAAATCATAGAAGAAAATTTCCCCAACTTGAAGAAAAATTTCCCAACATATGAGATGCCTACAGAACACCAAATAGACAAGATCAGAAAAGAAGCTTCTCAAGTCACATAATAATCAAAACACTAAATCTACAGAACAAAGAAAAATATTAAAACAGCAAGGGAAAAAGTCCAAGTAACATTTAATGGTACACCTATATAATCAAACCAGACTTCTTAACATAAACTATGAAAGTCAGAAGGGACTGAGCAGATGTCAAACAGATTCTAAGAGACCACAGATGCCAGCCCAGAGTACTATACCCAGCAACGCTTTCAATCAACATAGATGGAGAAAACAAAATATTTCATGACAAAACTAAACTTAAACAATATCTACACAGCAACCTAGCTCTACAGAAGATACTAGAAGGACAACTCCAATCTCGTGAAATCAGCTATAGCTAAGAAAACAAAGGACATAGATAGCTTCAAAACAAAAATATCAGTAGAAAACACGCACAAAAACTCACTCTTACCACCAACTCCACAATAAAAGGAACTAACATTCATTGGTCACTATTATCTATCAACGTCAATGGACTCAACTCTCCAATAAAAAGTCACAGACTAACAGAATGGTTATGGAAACAGGATCCAACATTCTGCTGCATCCAAGAAACACACCTCTGCAACAAAGATCAAAACTACCTCAGAGTAAAGGGCTAGAAAAATGTTTTTCAAGCAAATGGACCAGAAAACACCCTGGGGTAGCTATCCTAATATCTAATAAAACAGACTTTCAACCAAAATTAAAAAAAAAAAAGATATAGAGGAGCACTTTATTCTCATCAAAGGAAAAAGCCACCAGAAGGACAACACAATCCTGAACACCTATACCCCAACTACAAGAGCACCTGAAATTGTAAATAAAACATTATTGAAGCATAAATCGCACATTGATTGCACAAACTTCAACACTCCATTCTCACCAAGGGACAGATCATCTAGACAGAAGCTATATAGGGAAATCATAACATTTACAGAGGTCCTAAATCAAATGGACCTAATAGATGTCTACAGAACTTTTCACCCAAACACAAAAGAGTATACCTTCTTTTCAGCAACTCATGGAACCTTCTCAAAAATTGACCATATTGTTGGGCACAAAGCAAGCTTCAACATATACAAGAAGACTGAAATAATCCCTTGTATCCTATCCTATAGCCTAACACTAGACCTCAACAACAGCAGAAATAACAAAAGCCTACATACAAATGGAAACTAAAGAACTCTCTACTCAATGACAGCTTGATCAGGGAAGAAATGAAAAAAGAAATTAGAGACTTCCTAAAATTCAATTACAATGAAGGCACAACTTAGCCAAACTTATGGGACACAATGAAGGAAGTGCTGAGGAAAGTTCATAGCACTAAGTGCCTCCAGAAAGAAGTTTGAGATGTCTTATACAGGCAACTTAATGGCACATCTAAAAGCCCAGAAGAAAACCTAGCAGACACACAAGAGTAATAAAGGACTGGAAAAAATCGAACTCAGAGCTGAAATCTATGAATTAGAAACAAAGAATACAATTCAAAAAATCAATGAGACCAAGAGCTGGTTCTTTGAGAAAATCAACAAGATAGCAATGCTGTAGCCAAACTAACTAAAAGGCAGAGAGAAACTAATCAAATCAACAAAATCAGAAATGAAAAGGAGGACATGACAATAGACACTGAGGAAATCCAAACAATCATTAGGTCTTACTACAAAAGCCAAATGCCACAAAATTTGAAAATCTAAATGAAATTGACAATTTTCTTGATAGATTCCATTTACCAAAATTAAATAAAGATCAGGGAAATAGGTTAAATGGTCCTATATACCCCAAGAAAACATAAGAAGACATCAAATACCTTAAAAAAAATCCCAGGGCCAGATAGTTTCAGCACAGAATTCTATCAGACCTTCAAAGAAGAGCTATCTCCTTTTCTCTATAAATTATTCCAAAAAAATAGAAGCAGAAGGAACATTACCAAACACATTCAATGAAGCCACAGTCACCTTGTTACCTAAACCACACAAAGACCCAATAAAAAAGAAGAACTTCAGACCTATCTCTCTTATGCACATTGATGCAAAAATACTCAATGAAATACTTCCAAACCAAATCCAAGAACACATAAAAGATATCATCCAACATGACCATAGTAGGCTTCATCCCAGGGATGCAGAGGTGGTTCAATATAGGGAAATCCATCAATGTAATCCACCATATAAACAAACTGAAGGAGAAAAACCATATGATCATTTCCTTAGATGCCTAAAAATCATTTGACAAAATCCAACACCCATTCATGTTTAAAGTCTTGGAGAGATCAGGGAAACAATACACATACCTATATACAGTAAAGATATTATACAGCAAGACTATAGCCAACATCAAACTTAATGTAGAGAAACTTAAATCAATCCCACTAAAATCAGGGACAAGGGAAGGCTGCCCACTCTCTCTGTATCTCTTCAACATAGTACTTGAAATCCTAGCTAGAAAAATAAGACAATTAAAGGAGATAAAGGGGATAAAAATCAGAAAGGAAGAAGTCAAAGTATCACTATTTGCAGATGATATAATTGTATACATGAGTGACCCCAAAAATTCAACCAGAGAACTCCTTCAGCTGATAAACACCTTCAACAAAGTGGAATTGAATAGAAGACCCAAAAATAAACCCACACACCTATGTATACCTTATTTTTGACAAAGATGCTAAAACCATACAATGGAAAAAAAGAGAGCATCTTCAACAAATGGTACTGGTCTAACTGGATGTCTACATGTAGAAAAATGCAAATAGATCCATATTTATCACCCTGTACAAAACTAAAGTCCAAGTGGATCAAAGACCTTAACATGAAACCAAACACACTAAATCTGTTAGAAGAAAAATTGGTGAAGAGCCTTGAACTCATTGGCACAGGAGACTACTTCCCAAACAGAACACCCACAGCACAGACTCTAAGATTAACAATTAATAAAAGGGACCTCATGAAACTGAAGAGCTTCTGTAAAGCAAAGGACACTGTCATCAGAATAAAACAACAGCCTACAAACTAGGAAAGGATCTTCATTGGCCCTATGTCTGAATATATAAAGAACTCAAGAAATTAAAAAGCAACAAATTAAGTAATCCAATTAAAAATGGGGTACAGACCTTAACAATAAAAATAAATTGTATTGACTAATAAACAGAGCTCTGAGCTTGGGCCTAGAGGAAGGATCTGTGATAAGCATAAAGATAAGTTGGTGGAGGAGGCAAAGTACGTGGGGGCTCTTTCATAGGACTCTGTTATATTCACAAAGCTCAGGATTAGGACCTAAACAATGCTCAGAAGACAGGAGGGATCCAGGTAGAAGCTGACTCCTAAAAGAATAGCAAAGGATCAGTCTACAGCCTGGGAAAGGATCTTCACCAACTCTATATCAGACAGAGGGCTAATATCCAGAATATATAAAGAACTAAAGAATTTAAAAAGCAAGAAATCAAGCAATCCAATTAAAAATGGAGTACAGAGCTAAACAGAATTTTCTGTAGAGGAATATAGAATGGCAGAGAAACACTTAAAGAAATGCTCAATGTCCTTAGCCATCAAGGAGATGCAAATCAAAACAACCCTGAAATTTCAGCTTATACACATCAGAAGGGCTAAGATCAAAAACTCAAGTGACAACACATGCTGGAGAGGGTGTGGAGAAAGGGGAACCCTCCTCCACTGCTGGTGGGAATGTAAACTTGTACAACCACTTTGGAAATCAATTTTCTGCTTTCTCAGACAATTAGGAATAGTGCTTCCTAAAGATCCAGCTATACCACTCCTAGGCATATATCCAAACATGCTCAAGTATACAACAAGGACATTTGCTCAACCATGTTCATTGCAGCTTTATTTGTTATAATCAGAATCTGGAAACAACCCAGATGTCCCTCAACTGAGGAATGGATACAGAAATTGTGGTACTTTTACACAATGGAATGCTACTTAGCAATTAAAAACAAGGAAATCATGAAATTTGCAGGCAAATGAATGGAACTAGAAAAGATCATCCTGAGTGAGGTATCCCACAAGCAGAAAGACACACACAGTATATACTCATTTATAAGTGGATATTAGACATGGAATATAGGCTAAACATACTAAAATCGGTACACCTAAAGAAGCTAAGCAAGGAGGATGCTGGGTAAGATGATCAATACTCACTCAGAACGGCAAAGGAGATGGACACCAGAAGAGGGAACAGGACAGGAGCCTACCACAGAGGGCCTCTTAAAGACTCTACGCAGCAGGGTACCAAAGCCAAACTTTGGGCAGAATGCAGAGAATCTTATGAAAGAAGGGGGAAAAAGAAAGACCTGGAAGGTCCACAAGGAGGAACAGAAAGAAAATATATGGGCCCAGGGGTCTTTTCTGAGATTGACACTCCAACCCAGGACCATCTATGGATATAACCTAGAACCCTGCACATATAGAGTCCATGGCAGCTCAGTCTCCAAGTGGGTGTCCTAGTAAGGGGTACAGGGACTGTCTCAGACATGAACTCAGTGGCTGGTTCCTTGATCACCTTCCCTTGAGGGAGACCTAGCCCTGCCAGACCACAGAGGAAGACAATGCAGCCAGTCCTGATGAGACTTGATAGACTAGGGTCAGAGGGAAGGGGAGGAGGACTTCCCTATTAGTGGACTTGAGGAGGTGCATGGGAGGAGATGAAGGATGGTGGGTTAAATTAGGAGGGGTGAGGCTGGGGGCTACATCTGGGAAACAAAGTGAATAAATTGTGATTAATAAAAATTTTTAAAAAAAGAAATGAAGATGAAATATTCCCACCTAGGAATAAATATACTAAAAGAGAGGGTAAACAGGAATAGCAAATGCCTCTGTTAATATAATAGACTCTTCTTGTCCTACATACTTCTGTAAAATAGATTTTATATCTGAAAACAGAAATTATAAACAGTAAACAAACAAACAAACAAAAAACAATTTAAGAAAAGAAGCACACGTGGTTTCCTCAAAATGAAGGTTAGTTTAAGTGGGTAAAGAAAGATCATACACTTAGTTAGGTACAGTCTGTTGCTTTTCTCAAGGTGTCTGACTACATTCAACAAAGACTTTCTGAGCATATGTTTGTATTTTTCTTTGGTAAGATATTCTAGTCTCGTGATATCACCAGGTCTGTGCTTTGAATCATTCCCCATTGTGTTGGAGTTTATTCTCTTTGCTATTACCATAGTGGAAGCCCAGAGCAAGTGCAACAACAAAGCCCTCATGTTTGATATGAGACATGACGAGATATGTGTTTTTCTGCTACACTACCAATGGAAATACCAAGAAATGTCTATGTAAGGAAAAATTATGAGTATTAAGTGCCTGGAATCCATAGCTCCATGATGTGCCATGCATGACTCCAACAGAACATTGATAATCATGCAAATCAACAATGTGTTTTCTGTTGCTGCGAAGAACACCATGACCCAAAGCAGCTTGAGATGAAAGGGTTTATTTGGCCTTCAAGTTAAGGTCCATCACTCAGGGAAGCCAGGACAGGAGGATTATGGCAGGAACTCAGAGACAGACATGAAATCCAGACAACAGAGAACACTGCTTGCTCAGCCTGCTTTCTTATTCAGCCCAGGCCCACCTGCCTTGGGATAGTGATGCAGTCAGTGGGCCCTGCCACATCAATGACTAAACAAACCAACAAAATGCCTTATGGGCACTCCCAAGGGTTAATCTGATGGAGGCAACTCTCTAGTTTAATGTTCTGTCTTCCTCGGTGTGTCAAAGTGGCAATAAAAGCTGACTATGACAGTGGTCCTTTTACACACAGACCAGGGATTACTCTGCCAACCGCATTTACACACTATGCCTTTTCGTTTTTACACCCTTGAACAATACCCAGCACGTAGTCCAAATAAGGGAAATGCTAAACCAACGAGCAACTGTTTTGCTTTGGACTTGCACCGATAATTTCAGTTCACATTTCAACACATTTTAAAAGCTCTCAGTATTGACCCAAAAGCTATGTAATTATTACACAATCACCTTGCCCTCTCAGAATCACTGTTAGTCACTCAAATATCACTGAAAGCTGTGCACCTTTGGCTACAAAACACAAGACACTCAACACCATTCAAGAAACATGTCAACCGAGCAATGAACTCTTCAGTCAATCAAGTAAACTACCTCAATTGAGAAACCTGGTTTTCCAAATATGCCTGCTGAACTGGCTATAGCAGCATAAAACTGCGATGTTCACGATGGCTCAGCTCCCACCCCAGAAATGACTGAATTAGACAAGATCCAGCTGAGCTATGCAGTGTAAATAAACATGACTGCTACGGGAGTCTGATGTTCATGCCAGTTCCAGAACCACTCATTTAGAGATACAATTCCCTTAGAGGAAAAACCTGCTGATAGAATAAGTTAAATGAAACAAGGAAATGCCAGTGTGCAGATTGGAAAAGTCTCGTCACCAATCCTACATCTGACAAAGAGCTAATATCGAAAACATGTAATGAACTCAAGAAACCAAACACTAATAAACAAAATAACCCAATTAAAAATGGGCAAAAAAACTAAACAGAGAATTCTCAAAAAATCTGAAATGGCCATGAAGAACTTAAAGAAATGTTCAATGTCCTTAGTCATCAGGGAAATACAAATCAAAATGAATCTGAGATTCCATATCATACCAGTCAGCGTGGCTGAGATCAAAAACTCAAGGGACAACACATGCTGGCAAGGATGTGGAGAAAGGAGAACCCTCCTTCATTCCTGGTGTGAGTGTAAACTTGTACAACCTCTCTGAAAACCAATCTGGTGCTTACTCAGAAAATTGGGAATAGCTCTTCCTCAAGACCCAGCTATACCATTCCTGGGCATATATCCAAAAGACACTCTACCACAACAAGGACACTTACTCAACTATGTTTATTGCAGCTTTATTCATAATGACCCGAATCTGGAAACAAACTAGATATTCCTTGATTGAAGAAACTGTGGCAGATTCCCACAATGGAATACTACTCAGCTATTAAAAACAAAGAAATCATGAAATTTGCAGGCAAATGGACAGAACTAGAAAAGATCATCCTGAGTGAGGTAACCTAGACCCAGAAAGTCACACATGGTATGGACTCACTTAGAAGTGAATTTTAGCCATATAGAATAGGAGAGGCATACTGAAAGGCATAGACCCAAAGAAGATAAATAACATAGAGGCTGCAACGGAGGATGCATAAATCTCACTTGAAAGAAGAAATAAAATAGAGGTAATGGTTGAAGAGAGGGAACAAGGTAGGAGAGAAAGTGCAGAGAAATGTAAGGGTGAAGATCAGACCTGGGGAGAGCAGGGGCGAGAGGACAGAGTCTTGTAAAGAAAAAGAGAAACCAAGGGTGAGGGTATCTCTGGGACAAGCTGGAGTCTGATGTCAGTGTAGGCTCCTGAAAGATATGAGAGGGACTCAAGCACAGACTCTAGTAGCAGAGGCCACAGATATGGAAAAGGACATCCTCTAACTAGAAAAGTCCATTGGTAGAGGGAGGGAAATACCAAACCACCCACAAAAGCTTTGACCCAAATTTTAACCTGCCTTAAAGACGTGCAGGGATAAAGATAGAGCAGAGATTGAGGGAATGCTCAATGACTGGTCCAGTAAAAGACTCACTCTTTGGGCAAGTGCCAACCCCTGACACTATGAATAATACTTGGCTAAGACTGCAGACAGGAGCCTGTCAGAGTTGTCCTCTGAGAGGCCCTATGCAGCAATGCCTCAAAACAGATGCTGAGACTCAAGGCCAAACATTGGGTGATGTGTAGGAAGTCTTAAGGACCTGGAGATGACAAGAGCTTCATAAGAAGACCAACAAAGCCAACTAACTATGGTCCAGAAGGTCTTGTTGAGGCTGAAGCATCAACAAAGGACCATGCATGCACTGGACCTAGATGACCCTACAAAATGTAGCCAATAGGCAACTTAGGCTTCGGATGGGTCCTCAAGTAAGGAAAGCAGGGAATGCATGTGACACAGACTTCCCTGGCACCCTTTGATCACTTCCACTGGAGGGGTTGTCTTGCAAGGCCACAGGGGAAGAGGACATACTCAGTCCCTATGTGACCTGATGAGGAATAGAGGAGTGGGGAGGGGGAGGGAGGATGGGACTGAGAGGTAAGGTGGGCTCAGGCTACAATCAGGATGCCAAGTGAATAAAAAACAAATAAAATTTAATAAAAAAAAGTTGTCTTTGAGGGATTTCAAAAAAAGTAAGAAAAAGTAAAAATGGAAAAGTGACATGGACGCAGATGTTTCCCTCAGTCCAGCTGTCGAAGGCTTGGTCCACAGTGCTTGGCAATGTTGCAAGGTTATGGAGTCTTAAAGGAATGGGACTTCATGGGAAAAAGTCTGGTCACTACATCTATGCCCTTGTAGTGGATTTGGAGACCACACTCACTGACTTCCCCTGCCCTGGCTTTCAGGGAATTGTCTCTACCTTACTATCTATTTATTGTTATGATGCACTCTATGAAATCTCTACAATCAGGATCCTATATTTTCTTTTTCTTAGATTTTTTTTTTCTTTTATAATAGCAAGAATCTGCCCAATAGTAAAAATCCATCTTTCATTTTACCTGCATGATAATCTGAAGACTGTTCTATACTAAACCATGGCTGCAAACATTTCAGTCTCTGTGCCTCTTATCTACGTTTGCTATGTATTGGGGAGCCAGAAAGAGCAGCACATGTTCACGTCAGTAGCTGTGAAGATGAGCATCTTTGGAACGTAACACCATGTATGCTCAGTGTTGAGGAATTCCCTGGAAAATGTCCCTGCCCTGGCATGGTTAACAGAAGCTAAAACTCGTACCCAAAAGGGCGAGGCACCTTTTCTTCCTGGGTTCAGCAGTCTTACAATTTATCTAAGACCATGATTACACGAGAATAAAAGCAGGCTGTATTTAAATTGATACTAATAACAACGCAATTTTTACATTCATCTGTTATTATAAGGAGGTATTTCTGTTTATGAATTAGTTTTCTTTTATAAAATAATGAAACACCTATTTTTAAACATGTGAATGACATTAGGTGACCTTGGACCCTCAACAATACATAGTATTTAGGGGTCTCTAGCAAGGCAAATTGAGACATTGTTCTTACTGAGAATTTCAAGCTTGACTCTATCCTTTTTATATATTAATAAATACAAATGTTTTCTTTCTGCTAAAAGTTATTAATCATCTTCAGCCAATGTACTGAATACTATAAACATTAAAGTCTTTATGAGAAATTGAGCAGAAAATGTAAAACCATTTAAGCATGTTCTGAGTTTTTAAAACACAGCAAAAATATAGAAAAAGACTCCAACAACTCCTCAGTCAAAATTAACTAGATTAAAAAACACTGAGTTGAATAAACATTGTTCAAAGATAATGTACAAATGGTTAGTGAAGATACTAAAGTATAACTCTAAAGTCAGAATGAGATTTCACCTCAAACATACTAGTAAGGCTACTATGAAAAGAGCAAAGGTGCAATGGAAAACAGGTGTAAATGCTGGCAGTTAACAGAGAAACCAGAACCCTGGGAAACCCCTGGGCAGAAGGTAAAACAGTACAACAGCAATGGAAAACAGGGTGGTAGCTCCTCCAAACCTCATCTCTGATATGGATATTTTGGCTGCATATATGTCGTTGCTTCATGTGCATGTCTGATATCTACAGGTGCTAGAGGAGTCTGTTAAATTTCTTGGAATTGGAGTTTCGGATAGTTATAAGCCCTTATGTGGGTGACATAATTGAACCTATGTCCTCTGAAAGAATAGCCAGTGCTTTTACCACTGAACCACTACCCAGACCAACAATATTTTCATTTTCATATTTTAAGATTTATTTTCATTCATATGTATGCCACACATGAGAGGGTACCTGCAGAGACCAGAAGAGGATGTAAAATAATAGCAAGTTAGAGAGCATGCAATAAAGCCCAGATAACCACTCAACTTTTAGCATAAAATTATATTTGATAGGGAGAATGATTTAAATAAAATTAAGCTGTAGATACCAGAGAAGAAAATTCATTCAGATTTAATCCTAGAATGCTGATGTCTAAGCAGTGTTCTGCAGCAACATTCAGAAAGAGGAAGGTGACTTAGTCCATTTAAACTTAAATGTTTTTGAACACTTAAAAATTTACTGAGCATGATGGCACACGTCTATAATCCCAGCACTTAGGAGGCAGAGGCAGGTGGATCTCTGTGAGTTCCAGACCAGCCTGGTCTACAAAGTGAGTCCAGAACAGTGAAGTTTACACAGAGAAATCCTGTCTTGAAAAACCAAGAAAACAAAAAAGGAAAAATTCAATGAAAATTAAGAATCAGAAAGATATCTGGATTATGTGGCAAATTTTCAAAGAGTAGAAAAAAACATGCAAAGGGACATAAAAAAACAGATGTAAAGACCAAGAGAATACCTTTGAGAAATCAGAAATCAACTCTTGTTGACAAAATGAACTGATATTTGATGACATGACATGGGTGTAGAATGAATCGTCTTCAATAATGGAAAGCATCATACCTGATTATGTTAAAAGTTAAGGGGAAAACATTATAGGTCAAATGACAACTGTTTTAAATCAATATATTAAAAGCATTTGAGCTAGGCATACTCTACAATTTTAGATTAAGTTTGGAGAATTTTGTTTCCTAGAACTGGCCTCTTCATTTCCATTATTGTAACATTAACTGATCAATGGGAAGAAGAGACATTTGACATAAATTGATTTACTATGGACTTCCGGGTAGTCATTTAGAATTATATTATAAATGAAGTATATCAGCATTAAAAGATATTTCATATGTTTAGTTCAGTGGATGTTACAAATATTATACTGCCTTAAAGCAAGTATATCCATTTTAATATAGGTATGAATGTCTAAATTGCAAATGTATTTCTCTATGTGTTCCACTATTTCTCTTAATGGTGTGATTTAATTTTATTCTTTATTCCATAATTTCTACATTATTCACTTTGTTGTATTTTTATATTTAAAATAACATGTAAATAAGAATAAAACATATGTATAATGTTTAAAAGACAAATGACAAACTTGAAACCACATATGTGGCAATTGAAAAAAATGTATAAACAGTTTATTAAAAAAATCCCACTTAACTGCTGAAACTTTTCTCTAGCTCTTAATTAAAATATTCAAAAAAGAATGAATCTTGAACAATTGTTCAAGGTTCCTGAATAAACTGCATTGGAAAAAAAAAAAGAATGAATCTGGCAAAGTATATATTTTTGAAGCTTCCACTAATAGTTACTACTAGTAATACTGATTTTAGCACTAATTAGAAGGAGAGAATACAGTTTATTATACAAGATTTGCACCCGGTAAGTGAAGACTCAGTATTTAACTTAACTATTTTTTCGTGGTCTCAATGACAGTAAAATTATTGTATATACACTGTAGAATATTCCCTAGAATGAATGCCTAATTTATTTCTAATGTGCTCTATATTGGATATGAAGTGTCTTTCAGAGGATTATGTGTGAAATGTCTGGCTCATAGCTAGCAATATTTTAGTAGGTTCAGGAAACTCCAGGTGGTGGTTCCTAGCAAGATAAAGCAAGTCACTGGGGCTAGGTCTTGTCCTTGGCTCTTTTTCTCTGCCTCTTGTCATGTATCATTAAGCAAAAAACTTTTCCACTATGTGATTTCTCTTCCATGATGTTCTGTTTAAGGACATGAGGCCAAATGTACTAAACTTTGTGGTCAGAATCTTCTAAAACAGTGCACTGAAATAAAGACCTCTTTTCTTAGTTTGTGCCAGATATTTTGATAATGGGAATAAAAACAAGTAAGAATATATTCCATTTGCTTTCCACAATTAAAATAATATGTGGTAAATCTAGGCATCAGATGACAGTGAGTGTTTGCGCTTTGAGGCAAGATAAATAACTCAAATCACAGTTCTGCACTTTCTTTCCTGTCTCTCATTGCGCAAATGACTATGACAGTATCTACAGCACAGGCCCTAGGAAGAGTGAACTAGTGCATTTAAAGTATGAAGCACCTTATTAGAAGATAATTTGCACAATATAAGGTAAATTACCCTCACTTTACTTTTCATAATTACTGATGATATGACCCCAAGGTTTTGCACACTGCCAACACTTTTCAAAGACTATCTAACATAAGCAGTTCAATCCCCCTTTCCCTTCTTGTGACCTGGGTGACCTTGGGTGACTCATTCAACCTCTCTGGCTCCACCTTAAAAACTGAGAACAATCAAAAATCCTGTTGGACATAATAAAAACATACTGTTTTACCTGTCAATTAAAATAATGCAGGCTAATAGCAGCATGTACCACCAGGATTATAATAAGATATAAATGACAGTTTATAGACCCCCCAAAAAAAAACTACTAAAAAATTGTTTCCCAGAGGGTGTGATACTATCAAAGGCTAAGCTAATGATTGGCAAGAAGTCTGCAAATAGTTAATTTATATTATTATTATATACTATGTTAATTCTGTAAAGATTAGTTTAAAGCTTCTCAAACTATTTGAAGAATCAACCTGAGCTCGTCAGCACAGTTACAGTATTTCACATGAAGCCGCTCTGAAGGATATTTCAGAGAGTTCAGAAATCAGATGCCTGAGGGTGTCAGGCAGGAACCACACATTACCCCACAATCTCTGGGGAGCAATTTTTGCCTGACAGACAAAATAGCTGTGAGTACACGATGCCTTAGCTGCTAGCGTTTTGACTGCATGGTTTTGACTGCACGAAGTGATATCATAGAGTCCACGTTTGGCGTGTGTTTATTTGAAGATGCTTTAAGACTAATTTTATGCCATTGATTGTCAAGAGGCAGCTTTAAAGGTCTTCAGCACAGCTTATGAACCATCAGTTCATTACTCACACTTGAGCTTGGCTGTTCTCATCACTTTAAGTCTCCTTTTAGTCACTCTGATGCCTTTTTTCTAGGCAATCTTTAAAAAGCAACATGTTTTGCCTTTTTCAATATGTTTTTAAAATTTTTATTGATTCTTTGTGAGTTTCACATCATGTATCTCAGTCCTGCTCATTTCCCTCTCCCTTCCTATCTGCCCTCCAATCTTGTAAACGTCCCCCACCAAAAGAAAATAAAAACCACACAAACAAACAAACAACAAAATAAAACAAAGTCTGGAAAAATCTCATTGTGGAAGCTGTAGTCACAGGTTGTCACACAGTATATCCCTTTGTCCATACATCTTCACTTGTAAATGTTTGTTACAATGATTCATTGGTCTGGTTTGAGGTTTTTGGCTTCCCCCACACTGCCAATAAGTGATCCTTATGGGAACTCCTCCCAGTTATCCTGTCGTTGTCCTGTGTCATGGAGGTCCTGCAGCTTTGGATTAGCAGGACAGCTCTCTTGTGCACTCCAACAGTTCACAGATGACTGGATGCTGGGGTGGACAGCTCAGAGCTCTGGATTTGGGCTTCGCTGGTAGCTGAGCTGGTCGGCCAGCCAGCTCTACCACATCCACGCTACCAGAAAGAGCTCTCCAGCACTGCTCTGGCTAGGCCATCAAATGCCACCATTGGTAGGAGCCAGGGACAGCTCTCCCACCTTCATGTCCTCTGAGCCAGCACATCTAG
This sequence comes from Meriones unguiculatus, assembly GCF_030254825.1. Taxonomy (NCBI): domain Eukaryota; kingdom Metazoa; phylum Chordata; class Mammalia; order Rodentia; family Muridae; genus Meriones; species Meriones unguiculatus. The sequence goes on along the minus strand of NC_083350.1, from coordinate 64,577,438 downwards.
GCCTCTGTCACTAGGGCTAGCTTCACTGTGTTGCCTGGGGGACGTGCAGGGCCAGCTCTCCAGAGGCTGCTACTGGTGAGAGATGGGGCCAGCTCTTCAGAGGCCACAACCAGTGAGGGGCGGGGCCAGTTCTGCCCAACCCTTGGACATCTATGTGGTCTTAGGCTGCTGCTCAGAACAGGGTTGTCTTCTTGTTCTCTTGGCAATATGAGTCATGGACATCTCTGTCACTGCATGGCCAGAGACATGTACATGGCCCTCAGCAGCAATGCAGGCTAGGACTTGACCATGGCCCCAGTGACAGGGCTGATTACTCACAACAGGCTATTCCTCTCCATCCTTGTGTCTCCAGTTCCATATATCTTCATGATACTCAAATTGTTCTGCTTCTCTTTCTCTTACCACACACTTTTACACTGTGGCTGTTCCCGCTGCAGGCTGGACACGGCCAGCAGGCTCCTGGGTGCCGTCTGCCTATGCTGTAGAGGCACGCTGGCCCCTAAATGTCTAGAGCCTGCCCATGTGGCATGGCGGTGAGCAGGTCCATGGACACCACCTCCTTCCTGTGCCACATGGCATGGAGGCATGCATGGTGTGAGGCAAGAAGGGCTCTGTGCTTCTACAGCTGGCCCACACTGAGCAGCAGGCGGCAGGTCTCTGGGCATCTTTCCCCATCTGAGCTGCATGGCATGGCCCTTTCTCTGATCTTTGTATTTTAGGGATGCAGACTGCATGACATAATGTTGAGTGAGATAAAAATACAAATATCTGTTTTGTAGCAAGAAATTTATGTGCATAGTTTGAAGGCGAACATCTAGTCCTAATGTGCCTTTTGTGCGTGTTAGGCATTAACTATACGCAGAAAGAGGCTATTACGATGGCTTTATAGACTCTTGAGTCTCTTCAAAGAGATGGCCTTATGAACACTGGCTTTATCTGAGGCATCAAACAGCCAGCAGGTATCAGCCATTTTCGTTTTATAGAAGAGGGAATCAGGCTATTGATGTGTTAATGAGGAAATAAACATTGGAATTGGCTGTGAGCGTTTGTTCAAATAAACTGCGTGTCTTTATAGAATAATCCAGCTATTAGAGTAAACGTTGGGGCTTATTCTTTTTTAATGCACCTCTCATATGTTACATCCCAACTGCAGTTTTCCTCCACCTTCCCCTTCCAGTCTCTCCCCTCCTACTTCCCCTCTCCCTCAAACCTATTTCTTCTCCATTTCCCTTCAGAAAAAGGCAGGGCTCCCAGGACATCAACCAAACATGGCCTATCCAGTTGCAGTAAGACTGGGCACCTCCTCTCATATTAATATTGGACAAGGCAACTCAGGAGGAGGACAAGGGTCCCACAAGCAGGCAGAAGAGTCAGAGGGAACCCCCACTCTCTTATTCTTAAGCTATAATAAAAATAAATAAGCCATATAAAACAACAATGTACCTGAGATGAAACTAATGTCTAACCTGAACATATTCATATATCCTTTGTATGTGCTGTTATTTTCTTTAATATTTATTGGATTGAATTAAAATGAACTATAGCTGTTTAACATGTTGATTTAAGGTATTTTATTATTTGGCATTGTTTTACTTTTAAATAAGAGTGACGGTTTTAAAGTAAGTGTACAATGTAAGGTCAGGACTTAACAAACAGCATGTTATTAAATAAATAACTAAGCTTATAATTAAGCACTATTTATTTTTATATGGCACATGTACCTTAAATGTTTAAATAAAACTATTATCTTTCAGCACAACAAAAAAAAATCTAATTTCTCCAGTTTGATTCTATTCTAACAGGAATTTAAAAGAAAACTTTTTTCTTTTTCTTTTTCTTTTTTTTTTTTTACAGTTACAATCTTCTAACAGTCCACAACTACAATAAATTCCATTTCTCTGAAATAAACTTTCTCCACAAAGTTCCTGGGTTACATGTACTGCACTTTGACCATTAATCATGAATTGTCAAGGATGCTTTTTTGGGTCCCCCAAAGTCCACATTAAAATCCTACCTATCCCTAACGTAATGGCATCAGGTGGTAGAACTGGGGGTGGGTTTGCAATTGCATCATGGGTGTCAGGCTTAGTGAATAGAGTCCATGCCATTATTTTTAATAATACCAAGATGTAAATTGAATTAATTAATAACAATTGAAAAAATAAAAAGTTCCCCAAAGCTACTCTGCTCCATCTCCTGTAAGAGGCTGCAGTGTGAACACAGCACCTCTCTGCCAGATTCCTCGTGAGACATGGAATCTGTTCACTCTTGGGCTTCTCCTTCCTTTAGAAATTAATGGTGGCTTTTTAGAAGCTGCTTAGTTAGTTACATCTTTTGCTAAAACTGCCTAAAAGGACAAAAACAGCCACTGACCACTGCTATTTAAGAACTAAAGGCTAAATTATATTTAATTCTATTGTTCAGCTAAAGGGCATTGATCTTCACAACTTGTTTAATAAAGATTACAATATATGCAAACTCTTGATTGTGACAGTCCATAGACTGTTTATCCCTGATTCATATAAACTCTCTCTAATTATTTAAATCATCCTATAGTTAGTTTATTATTATTTTGTCTTAATAGTGTCCTGATCCATTTGAAATATTTTAATATATTTTAAAATGTAATTACCTAAATACTTTAAAGAATGGAGAATTACTCTCACAATTTTGCTTTTTTATTCTTTTTGTTTTAATTAAAGCAAATACAAATAATGAAAGATAACACAACGTCTGCTTTTGAGGAAATAAACACATGTTGGAAAAACATGATGGATATTTGGCTTTAAGAATATATATTTAAATGTGCATATAATTTCAAAGACATAAGTATATACTCATTCTTGAAGGAGTAAAACAATCAAAGTTACTATAAATTTAGATAGTATATAATGAAAAGTTTAGTAACACAAGCTAGCTAGTAAGACTATGTCCATAAAGAATATGTAAATTTATCTTTAAAGGTTTCAAAAACTATAAAATAAAATTAAAACAGTAAAACATACGGATAAGATATTTTTAAAACCCATGAGGCCAAATATTCTATTTAATATACTTTTATTTAAAAAAAGAACCCCATAGAGATGAGGGAATGAAGAAGTATAATGACATAGGCAATGTGCCAGTTTGAATTAATTACCTGGATTCGCACACCGCTCCCAACTGCATAGCTATACATGGTGTGAAGAAGGGAAAGAAGACAATCGTGACACATGAAATGTGCACCTAATCTAACGCGCCTACGCCAAAGGAAAAACCTCAAAGCTGCCAGTGGTGGTACACATCTGTAAGCCCAGTACTTAGGAGAGTGAATTTGCGGGATTACTATGTAGTTGATCCCGACCTGCGCTGCAGAACAAGTACCAGGCCATCCCACACTACATGTCAGTATCCTGTCTCACAAAGCAATAAACAAGCAAAACGGCCCAAACAACCAAACAGAATTTTCAATTTCCACCATAATTGTTTGAAACAAATGTTTAAGATCAGGAGAGAAATTACCCACTAAAAAATTGTCACTAATTGGTGACACTGATAAAATGTTCTTCAGCATATCATCGTGTCTTAGTGAGGTGAATGATGCCATTCGTTAATTGGCGGGGAAAATTTTAGAAATTCATAGCTTATAATGTCTTTTCAAAGCTTTAAAATGCATCTGTGTGTGTGTGTGTGTGCAGCATGTGTGTGTGTGTCTGTGTGTGTGTGAGAGAGTCCATGTACTTGCATGGCACATGTGTGCAGAGGCCAAAGAGCGCTTGGGATCTCCTGGAGCTGAAGTTAGGTGGTTTTGAATTATCAGATGTGGTGCTAGGAACTGAACTCATGTCCAGTGGACAAGCAGCAAGTTCTCTGGAGCACAGAGCCATCTCTCTAGCCTTCCATATGCAGTGTCTTTAAACTAGAAAATGAAGAGATTTGGTCATCAACCAGCCAGTAAGTAATGTAAGTTCAGCTTATGTCAGTGGGGCCTTGTCTAGATATTCTATCATGTCAGAAAGAAGCAGTGGGTTTTGTAACCAGTGAAGGCCTCAACAAGAGCAATCAGAGATATCCACTTAAGCTCATTATAGTATCCACTTTCTGTGGAATGCAGCTGGTTTGTAGTATCCTTTTCTCAGCATATTTTAAAAGTTGAAGCAACATAATTTTGGAACTCAAGGTAAATTTCTTGGGGAATTTCTTAGACAGTACAAAAATTTATTATTAATAATTAATAAGAGGCATTAGAATAGTTGATACCATACATAAGTACTTTATGTGTTTAATTAATAAAGGGGAAATAATTACTGTTGTTATTACTCTAGTGACATGCTAACAAAGAGGTTCAGTTAGGGTATATGTTGCATACAAAAGTGTCCAATAAACTGTGTCACATATTAATGTCTTTGCCTCCCCATGAGTAGCTATGGTTATAAAATGCATATTCAGGACCTCTGATGTATCAGGCACTGTGCAGAGACTAGGGACATTTTTGCAAAGTAAATTGGAAGATTATAGTTCTATGAAAGAATGTCTTCACTAGGGAAGAAAGAAAAATAATTGGCTAGATTTTAATATATCATGACAGAGATGGGACTTTAAAAGACATCGCAGCTTTATTACAATTAAAACTGCATGATTCCTTTTAGATAATGAAGTTGGTTTGCTTTTATACCTCACTTCTTACTGAATCTAGTCACTGTCCACTGCGGACATCCACATCTCTGAACATCTTATCACATGGTGCATCTTTCCAAAACCACCCCGGTGCCTTCTGAAGCCTGTCACTGCACATCAAGCACATCTTGCTCTCCTCGTTCAGCAGGACAGAGAAGGTTCCCTGCTTAGCTTGAGAACCTACTTGTTCTGTGGACTTTTCCACTCATGCACATACTCTTTGGATCTGCCTGTCACCAACACCTATATACCAGGTTGCAGCCAGTACTACTAGGTCTACACTGCCTCCCCCAACATTGACTTCTCCACTGTGACAGCATCACAACCCTCACTTTGAAGGCTGTGCTATGTACTAATAAAGCCTCTTCAACACACCATTCATGTAGTTTATCTTTTATCTTTTTCTCACATCCCAGTATATGAGGAAATATTCGTCATCTGACCGAGAGTCTCTTCACTAAAAATGATGCCATCTTCTGAGTGATTCCAGTGTGCCTCAAGATGACATAGCCACTATCTGTCTGGCTTCAAGATTCCCTGTGTTGTTCAACCCAAATGATGTTGGTTTTCACACAATTTAACCAACATCAACTTACTTGTTAATCTTACTAATAAAATATATTCTTCAGATTAAGCTTCTTTATATACACTTGATCCTTCTTCCTCTATCTCCTCTGTGCTCTGGTCATAGGCATGAACTGCCACACATAGCTTAAGACTCCATTTCTCAGTTGCCTAACTATATTTTTTTTCTTTTTCCTTTTTTATCTTATTCATTTATTTATTTCAGTTTATTTACTTTGTATCCCAGCTGTAGCCCTGTCCATCTCCAAGTCCCACCCACCTTCCCTCTTCTCCCCCTATGCCCCTTCCTAGTCCACTGATAACAGAGGACCTTCTCCCCTTCTATCTGACCTTAGCCTATCAAGTCTCATCAAGGCTGGATATATCATCTTCCTTTGTGGCCTGGGAAGGCTTCCCCCCAAGAAGGAGGTGATCAAAGAGCCAGCCACCCAGTTCATGTCAGAGACAGTCCCTGTACCCTTAGTAATAGGGAACCCACTTGGAAACTGAGCAGTAAGTCTAGGTCCTCTCCATGCATGGTCCTTGTTTGGAGTATCGGTCTCTGGAGGCCCCCTTGGGCCCCAGTTTTTTGTCTCTGTTGGTTTCCTTGTGGAGTTCCTGTCTCCTCCAGGTCTTTCTGTTTCTCTCTTCTTCCATAAGTTTTCCTGCACTCTTCCCAAAGTTTGGCTATGACTCTCAGTATCTCCTATGACACCCTGATGGGAAGAGTCTTTCAGAGGCCCCCTTTTCCTTGTCTTCTACTTCTGATGTCTATCCTGTTTGCCTTTCTGAGTGAGGTTTCAGCCTCTTCCCTGGGGTCTTTGTTGTTTAGCTTCTTTAGGACTATAGATTTTAGTATTTTTATCTTATATTATATGGTTAATATCCACTTATAAGTGAGTATATATCATATGTGTCTTTCTGCTTCTGGGTTACCTCACTCAGGATGATCTTTTCTAGTTCCAGCCATTTTCCTGCAAATTTCATGATTTCCTTGTTTTTAATAGCTGAGAAGTATTCCATTGTATAATTTTCCACAGTTTCTGCATCAACTCTTCAGTTGAGGAACATCTAGGTTGTTTCCAGATTCTGGCTGTTATGAGTAATGCTGCTATGAACATAGTTGAGCAAATGTCCTTATTGTATGGTTTAGCATCTTTTGGATATATGCCTAGCAGTGGTGTAGCTGGATCTTGAGGAAGCACTATTCCTAATTGTCTGAGAAAGTGCCAGATTGATTTCCAAAGTGGTTGTACAAGGTACATTCCCATCAGCAGTGGAGGAGGGTTCCCCTTTCTCCACAAGTCTCCAGGATGTGTCATCCCTTGAGTTTTTGAACTTAGCCATTGTGATGGGTGTGAGGTAGAATCTCAGGGTCTTTTTTATTTGCATTTCCTAAATGGCTAAGGACTTTGAGCATTTCTTTAACTGTTTCTCTGCCATTTGATATTTCTCTGTTGAGAATTATTTGTTTAGCTCTGTACCCCATTTTTCAATTGGGTTATTTGTTGTGTTGGTGTTTAACTTCTTCACTTACAGACAACCTTTTAAAAAATATCAATTTTATTTTTTTAAGTTTCATTTATTTCTGAAGTAATTACATCATTTGGCCCTCCTTCTCTTTCCAACCTCTCCTTTGACCTTCCCATTTCTGATCCCTCTCAAAATCTCTTTAATTGTTACTGTCATATCCATAGATAAACATATACATACAATCAACACTGCCCTTATTAAATAAAATTCAATATGTATACATACACAGGTTTCTATGGAGACATCACATGAGATATAGTTAAGTCCTACTTTTGCCTTTTAGATACATCTGCAAGTAAAATTAATAAAATCTTTTTTTGTGTGTAAAATTAGTAGTGGCAGCTTGAATTGCAAACAGTGAAATCCTTCAAGCATGTATCTGTAAGCTTTTTATGGAAAATATTTGACATTACAGATTCAGAGGTTAAATCCTCATTAGCATATGCATAAATATTCTTTAAATGCTAATGGGAGAATGTTAATGACAGACAGTCTAAGATCAACCTGAGAGAGCAGTTTCTGTATTATAAAATCTATTTTCTCTATATTCTCAGTTACTCACCCTGAATCTGTGCTTAACATTTGTGTAGTTTAAATAGCAATCTAAAAAAATTTTAAACTAAGCTTTTAAAATATTTGAACATCAAATCTGTGCTATTTTTGTTCCAGGTTCACTGAAAGACCTTGTCTGAAAAATAAGGTGGAGGGTGACTGAGGAAAATAGCTGATGTTTTACACACACACACACACACACATGCAGACACAAACACAGACAAATATAATTATTTTTCAAAATGAAGATATGTATAAAAGAGAGTAAGAAAATGTGGTCAGTAATTTTTAAAAAAGAATAAGGATAAGACCAAATTGTTAAATGTGGAAATTCTGGAGTTCATAAATACAGTATCTGAAAGGAAATATTCACTATAAAAGCACCACCCTTAACATGACCTTGTAAAAGGAGGATATTTTCCAATGTGAAGACAGATTGATAGAATGTATGAATTAGAGATCCGGCCACTTGGCTGAAGAGAACTAAACAAAGTCTCAGAGAGATGAGGGCCTAAGTACACATACAAATGGGAAATGTGGAAACAGGAGAGGATGCTGGGAAAGAAACAGAACATCTTCAAATAATAAGGATAAAACAATCATTTTTAAGAAGCATTAGCTTAATATTTAGGAAGCTCAAAAAGCATCAACAGCACCACACAATGCTGGAGGAAGACAAGGAAAGAAAATACCAAAAAAAAAAAAAAAAGAAAGAGAAAAGTGATTCATCATTAGCAATTCCCCTATGAGTTTATCAGCTGACCTCTCATCAGAAACTAGAGCTCCTGGGCAAAGGTATATTGGATGTGAAAGTGTGACAAAGAGAACCACTCACTAATATTTCTATATGCACTCTCTCTTTTAAAGAAATGCTTCAGAACCTAGAGTTAAGATCTTATTGCTGTTCCACCTTAGCAATCAGAATGGCGAAAATCAAAAGTTCAAGTCACAGCACATAATGGTGAGGAGGTGGAGAAAGGGAAAACACTCTCCCACTGCTGGTGGGAGTGTAAACTTGTGTAACCACTTTGGAAATCAATCTGGCACTTTCTCAGAGAATTGAGAACAGCTCCATCTTATGACCCAACTGTACATCTCCTGGGTGTATACCTGAGAGATGCTCCACCATACAATAAGGACATTTGCTCAACTATGTTCACTGGCAGCTTTAGTCATAATAGCCAGAATCTGGAAACAACTCAACAGAGGAATGGACACAGAAATTGTGGTACATTTACACAATGGAATACTATTCAGCAATTAAAAACAAGAAAATCATGAAATTTTCAGGCAAATGGATGAAACTAGAAAAGATCATCTTGAGTGAGTTAACGCAGAACCAGAAAGACATGCATGGTGTATACTCACTTCTAAGCAGATATTAGTCATACAACACAGGATAACCATACTACAATCCACAGATCTAAATAAGTTAAATGATAAGGAGTACCTAGGAAGGATGCTCAGTTCTCATTCAGAAGGGTAAATAGACTAGACACTGGAAGCAGATGAAGGGAGGGAACAGGAAGGGAGCCTACCATAGATGTTCTCTGAAAAACTCCACACAGCAGGAGATTGAAGCTAATCCTGAGATTCACAGCCAAACTTTGGGTAGAGCACAGGGAGTCTTATAGAATAAGGGGTGGGGGCAGGCAGAGATAGAAGGACCTGAAGGGGACAGGATATCCACAAGGATACCAACAGAGCCAACAAATCTGGTCCCAGGATGGCCTGCAAAGACTGATGCACCAGCCAAGGACCATGCATGAAGAGAACCTAGATCGACCCCATGCTCAGAAGTAACAGATAGGCAGCTCAGACTCCAGGTGGGTTCTGGAGTAAGGGGAGCAGGGGTTGTTTCTGGCAGGGACTCTGCAGCCTGTTCTTTGATCACTTCCCTGTGGATGGGCGGGCTTGCAGGCCACAGAAGAAGAGGATGCAGGTAGTCCTGATGAGATTATAAGCTAGGGTCAGATGGTAAGGGGAAGAGGGCTCCCTCCTTTCTGAGGACTAGGGTAGGAGGATAAGGGAGAAAAGGGAGGGAGGGTGGGACTAGGAGAATAGGGAGTGGGCTACAATCAGAATATAAATGAATAAATTCTAAAAAGAAATATAAAAGTAAAAGCATGCCACCCCACCCCCATCCCCCCTAAAAACAATCTTACTGCTGAAGATACCATATACTTTAGACATAGGACTTGCATAAATTGAGTTGAAAGCCCTCTCCATAAAGACGGCTTTTCATAGTACTGGAAGATGCTGTGTAAGTTGCTAAGGGAGAAAAACAATCCACAGTAGCTCCTGCCCTGCCCTCCTGCCCATCTGAAACATATTTGCAATGTTGCAATAGTGTCACTTTCTCTTGGGGAAACTAACACCTGTGTAATTAGATTAAGGACTCAACAGGAGGAAATTATTGCCCGATACTATAAAGCTGGCCAAGTACCAGAGAGGGTTAATGAGTTCATAGATCTTAGGGGAGAGCCTACCACTGCAACCCTCTTTTCTTTTTATTTAACATTAATTAATTTATTTATTCACTCAGCATCCTGATCACAGCTCCCTTCTTCCTCTCCTCGTGGTCTCTCCCTCTTCCCGCTATCCTTCCTAATCCTCAGAAAACGGGAGCGCCCACCAAGCCATCCAGCACATCAAGTCACATCATGACTGAGTGCATATTGTCCCCTGTGGCCTGGCAAGGCAGCCCCACCATGGTGAAATAATCCAAAGCAGGCAGCTGAGTCCATGTCAGAGACAGCCTTTGCTCCCCTTACTAAGGAACCCACATGAAGATAATCCAAACCCAGAAAGACACACGTGGTATGCAATCCCTCATAAGCAGATTTTAGCTAAATAGTACATGATAAACATACTATAATCAACATAACACCACAATTTTCATAAAACAATATAATTTCTAACTGCATTCTGCTGTAACTTTCGTACCTCACAAAAAATATTTTTTTCAATATATAGAGACTATTACATAGATTCATAATTAACTGCAAACACAGGAATAAGTTACTGTGGGGTTTCTAAGCCCAAATGATATATCTGAAATGCAACCTCTATGCCTAACACTCAGGGAACAGTGTAAAAGAGGAGGCAGAATGATTGTAAGGGCCAGAGGCCCATTTACCTGTTACTGTTCCCTAGACATTACAGGGAAAATGCATTCCTGTTGATAGTTCTCTTACCAACGTAGTTGCCTGAACAGAATTGACATGATGACCATACCATCTGGTACACCACTGTGCACTGTGGGAATTCTATACGGCTTTTCCCATAGATGAAGAACTAATGGTCGCTGGCTGCTGCAGAAACATGTAGTTCTCTAGGGACAAACTCCCAAACGGGTTGTTAATCTCAAGTAGCTAGGCCTGGACACATGTACACATGTGGAAAGCTAAATGGACCCAGAGAGTTCTATATACACATATGCACACACACACATACACACATCACTCCCGTGTGTGTATGTGTGGGGGACGTGCATAAACACACATAAATTTGTAACAATAACAATTAAAGAACTTAGCATAAAGGGTAGTAGTGACATAGAAGCAGTGCTTATATGATATTCCCAATTTAAAAAAATGTGGGGATGACATAAATAATGCAAAAACATGAGGGAAACAAAGCATTTCCAGATATACAAAACAGAGGTTATTACTCTTTACCTTAGAACAACTTCATAAAAATTATACATCGTAGAAAATGCCAGATACTAAATCATACCCACACGCCCAAGTGGAAAAATAAATTATTGCTGATTATATTACTCCCAACAATAGGGTACATGGGAATTTTATTTCCTATCTTAAGGGGTAAAAACAATTGCTTAAGATATGTATTGAGTCTATAAAACATAGAATAGCTCTTTATTTGAAACAAGAGCAAGAAGGAGTATGATGGGAACCCAGCTTTACTGGGAAATAAAATAAGATAGTAATGCATTTGGAATATGAATATTAAGGTTAAATAAGAAACATTAAAATATATATGAGCTTCTGCTTTCTTTTCTCAAATTCAGGAAAATTGATAAAGCTGCACTATGAAATAGTAGATTTTATTGCATATATAGAGAATAAATATAAAACATTAGCACCACTGTACGAGGGAATATGCGAAGAGAGAGACATAGCAAAGTAAGTGTTACTTTGTCCTACTGAAATTGAGTCACTGTAAATCTAAAGATTATTTTGCAACACATAAGGAAACATGGATGAAATACCCTAAAAATAAACAGAATACTTGATTAAGTCAAATGATGATTAAAATATTCACTCAGCTGGAAAGAGAGGGGAAGAATAAAGAAGAAAAAGGCCTAAAACATCTAGAAATCAAAACTGAAAATCCAATTTGAGAATATATTCAACAAAAAGTTTAAAACTTAAATCATAAAGCCTGCAAAGGTGATTTTAACACATAATAGAAAAATGGATTCTGAGATTTAGTAGTGGAGAGGCAGGTGGACATTTGTGAGTTCAAGGTCAAGGTCAGCCTGGTCTACAAAGCAAGTCCAGGACAGCCAAGGCTACACAGAGAAACCCTACCTCAAGACCAAAACAAAAACAAAAACAAACAAACAAACAAACAAAAAGTTTAGTAGTGGTAAGATGGCAATATTTACAAATGATTTCCAGATTCAATTAAATTCTTGTGAAAAAATCTCATCTAGATTTTACAAAATTTAACATGATGATTCCAAATCTATGTGAAATTACAACTCTGTCTGCTGCCAAACCCAGTTTTAAAGAACAAAATATAAACATTCTTTCTTTTTCAATTTCAAAAATGTCTGCAAAGCTCTAACGAGACAACATGAGTATAAGAATGAGGAATGTAGAAATAAGATCAAATGTCTCATCTGTTGATTAACAAGAGTAGAAAGGCCACTCAATATCACAAGCAAAAGTTTTCATCAAGGGGTGGTAACATCCCCCTGAGGGGTGGCAGCTGTGCCAGGCCAAAGAGGAGGACAACGCAGCCAGTCCTTATGAGACCTGATAAGCTAGGGTCAGATGGAAGGGGAGGAGGACTTGGAGAGGGGCATGGGAGGAGAAGAGAGAGGGAGGGCAGGATTGGGAGGGAATGAGGGAGGGGGCTACAGCTGGAATACAAAGCGAATAAACTGTAATTAAAATAAAAATTAAAAAAAAAAAAACAAAGAGGTGGTTACAATGAAAAGCAGCACCCAAAACTGCAAACAAGAAGAGAGTTAGTGATGAATGCCATGACTGTGTATTCAGAAATGTATTCATGAAAATAACATACATAGCAGGTTATGAGGAAGTTATATAATTTGGCTTTCACTAAAATTAAAACCACTTGTGACTCAAGAGAGACTATCAAAGTCGGGAAAGGACCAGTCACAGAATAGGAGACAAGATTGGGACATCATGTATCCCATAATGGGTTACATAAAATATAGAAGCAAATCATACAACTCAATAGTGATAGAAGAAATAAACCAATGAGAAAAATGGCAAAGAATCTAAGGAGAAAAATCCCAAGAAGGCACACACATAACTTTGGGAAGGGAAAGATGCTTAGAAGCTGACATCATCAAAGGTATGCAGTGAGTCACAGGGCGATTCTACTTTATGCTCAGTGAGATGGCTAAAATAAGACAGTAGATGGCCACTCTCTGTGAGAATATAGGGAAGGCAGAGCTGACAGTCACTGCAGTTTAAAAGACAAAATGCCACCAAGAGCTCAGAAAACCGGCTGACCTTATTTAAAAGGATTGAACAGAGTCATTATATGAACTAGGAAGTTTATGTCCAGATATACACCCAAGAAATATGGAAAGGTACATATCAACCTAACCTTGTATACAAATATTTATAGCAAAAACATCCATAGCAGCCTCAAGTTCATTTTTTTCCCCACACTGATACTACACCTTTTCATATTTCTTGTGATGAGAGAGCACACAAAATACGATTCTGTTATGTTCAGACCATGGAATACTATTTGCTCATGGGAAGGAATCAAGTACTATTTGTAATAGGAAATAGCTAAACCTTGAAAATGTGGTATAAAAGGAAACCGCTCTGCAGAGACCACACCATCTAATCTGGGGAGAGCAATGGAGTTAGACATAGTTCCTTGTAGAAAGGAGTTCATCGTTAAGGGGACAGATATTTTGTTTTAGACAGTCTCACTACAAAACTGTCTAGCCTGGAGTTTTCTATGTAGACTAGGCTGGCCTTGGCTTCAGAGAGATCGGTCTGCCTGCATTCTTTTTAATGTAACAAAAAAAAATTCTGAAATTAACCATAGTGATGGATGCATTATCTATGGAGATGCTAAAACCATGAAATTACACAATTTAAGTTGCTGTATTGTATAGTATAAGAATTCTGTTGCAATAATTTTTTACAGAGACGATTACGGAATAGGCCAGTGGATTCCTTGCTACAATGACCTCATTTCAACCCACATAGATGCACTTTTACCAGGAGTGCTCCCGGAATTATATATCTCTGCATGTTAGGAGCACCAGGGTGTAAGAAATAGTAGTGAAGAAGTGACCGAGGTAGCAAGCAATAGCAAGCCCCCTGCGTTTCTTGTGTTCATGTCATCTATTACATAATGTGCAGAAGAAATGCTTGCCTTGAATTTAAAACATCTTGAATGAATTGATGTCAAACAGAACATCGTGGTGTCAGAAGCAGGGAGAAGAATGTGGCTGGCCATTTTACACGTTACTTTCAAACATTAAATTTTTTAAAAATAATGTTTTATTCACGGGCACAAATAAAAATGCATTTGGGTCTGGTGTCGCCACATGGCGAGTGTTTAGCAAATGTGCGAATGCATGAATGAACAATGTCTGCAGAGGTACTAGGACAGGACACTTCTTCAAATTTCCTGTGGGGCAGATAGCACTGAGTCTTGCTCAGGCTGGTTCATGACACGCACACATCTTCCTCCTCATCCTTCTCTTTCTATTTCTCACCAGCACAGTTTACAAGGACTGTGGCGAAAAACATACTTCAATAAATTCTGAAATTATCCTGCTCTAACTTACTCCTACAGACCTGGTTGTTCTTTATAGGCTCTCTTATATAGCTTCCTGTTATTTGGGCCTAACCAATTTCTGGAGAGTTTTATTACAGAGGTCATATTTTCTGAAATTGTGTTAGCCATGAAACTAGCACAAATGAAAAGTGACAAGCCAAGTCTGTTTGTTACCTAAGTAACAACTATGAACAAAGTGTTGTATTGCCCGTTAGATATTTACATTCCTGAAATTGTCATGAAGTAATATTTAGGTGTGTATTATGCTGTTTTCTTCTCATAGTTATTTCATTGTTTTCTATCAAAGTAAAACAAAATTGTGTGTCGGTGCCCAACTGTGTGCGTGCTCAATTATGTGTGGGTGTGCCCAGGTGTGTCTGTGCCAACTTATGTGTGCATGCATGCTCAGATACATGTGTATGAGGCACAGTTGCATGTGAGCATACTTGTCTCGAAGATTTGGGGTTGGCCTAGATTATTGTTGTAAATAGCTCCTGGCATCTTCTGTTTGTGAGACAAGGTCTCTCTCTGGTTGTAGAGCTTGTTGTTTCAGAGAGCCTGGCTGGCCAGGGAGTCCTGGGGCTCTGCCTGTCTCTGTGGCCCTAGAACTGGGTTTATCAGCTTGGACTGCAATGCCCACCCTTTACTTGGGTGCTGAGGGTCCAAACTTGGTTCCTTGTGCTTGCACAAGAAGCACTTTAACCACAGAGCCAGCTCTTCAGTGTGCAAAATTCTTGCTGAAAATTTAGTCTGAGTCAGTCTTTGATCTAAAGCTATTGAATGCTGTAAATAGATCAAGATCTCAATGTAGCATCATGCTCTGGAGACCTGGTGGGACTCTCCCAAATTAAACCAGAGTCCCAAGGTAATTCAAGTCTGAATGTTTGACATGTGATATTTCTCAGAAGAACAAGGTAGAGATAATTTGCTATGGGCAAGGATGACATAAGGTGGCAGAGAATCAAAAATCCTTCAGGAATAATGATAGCAAAGTTCTCACAATTCAACAAGACATTGAAAGAATTAAGATCTGAAGCTGGGTATATTTTCTGAGATCAGGGAAATCATTTAGCGGTGAATAAAGGAAACAGCTAGCATAAAACATGAAGGGTTAGACTGAGATACAATGTCTTCTCTGAAAAATGATTCTGAAATCTTAAAGGAAAGTATATAACTATACAGAAAAAATATAACCTTAAAATATTTTTCGTTGTTACTTTATTCCAAGATGCCACAGTACACACTATAAAAATCCCTGCAAAATTATTCCAGCTTGTAAAGCACAATTTTTCTCAGCGTCACCATTTCAGATTAGATACAGCTCAATTCTTTGTAAAATGTCAATGTTAACTTTAACAGCATGGCTGAATGCTTATCAAGTTCCAATATCAGAAAGAAGAGTTTGTGGTTCATTTTTAATGATAGTTTTAATTTTATTTTGTTCAGGTAGTTAACGGATTCGATTAGTACATCTTAGAAATTATGCTACATGCTAATTCCTCAGAAATTGATAGTTGTACTTCCTGGATCCATACAGGACATACATATGCGAACATGTGTTTCTAATTTAGTATTTGAGGAGTCATCTCCTTAACCACTGGGCAGCTTGGTCCACTGAACTTAATATTCTTAATGATACCATGGAAAGCAGTAAATCACAATAAACCACAGCAACCCAATGAGGGAGGAATTGTGTGTGTTTGCGCTCACGCGCGTGTATGTACGTGTATGTGTGTGTGTGTGTGTGTGTGTGTGTGTGTGTGTGTGTGTTGGCAAGGGCAGGTAAATTCTGGGGGAAGAAAGCAAAGTCTGATGAAAATAAAAGAGAAGGTTCCAAGCATTTCTCTAAGACCCAGATTTGTTCATGGAGAATGGTAAGTGCTACACCTGGAACTATGTGGACATGCGGGCACTGGAGTGAGTGTCGTGAGTTCTGCCGAAGCAAGGAACCTAAGGAGCAGTCGCCACCAGAGAGGGAGTCAGAAAGGACTCCAAGAAGTGATATCTACCCAGAAACTGACTCTACTGGTTTATGCTGCTGTAAACCCAGTTCTGCAGTGCTAAAAACTAGATGAGTAAACATCTTTGTCAGACTATCTCAAACAGCTGAAATGGCATCTTAGTCCATTTGTCTTATCCAGTTCCTAGATCAACATTCACACACACACACACACACACACACACACACACACACAAATCTCATCATATTCGGTAATGGAGAGGATGCCCAAGTTCAGAAAAGGATTTTGGAGATGTAGTCTTTGTATTCTTCCAGACTCAGTATTGCGACCATCTTCCCACACCCTTTCCTCTGCTATGCCTTCTTTTCTTCCTTTACCCTAATGTTGACTAGGCCTACAGTTAGGCACTCATCATTAGATGCAGGCTCATTGCCCAGCTCCTGGTATTTCTCCAGCTCCTTGCCAAGACAGGACTTCTTCCCCAAAGGTGATCTTGGCTCTTCAAGTTCAAACCATTTCCACTGTGTTTCTATTACAAGCTCCCTTCTCGTTCCGCCTGTAGTTCTGTCAGGAACAGCCCAGCTCAACGAGACTTGTGATGCCTCCAAGAAGCAGGGATGGCCTATCTTCTTCATTACTGTATTATTTTGTACTGTATTATTTTGCTATTTTTGGGTGTTGAGACTCAATAAATATCTGTTAACTAATGAATAAAATATGAAACAATGTATAAATAAATACATCATTCAGTGAAAGGTTTCTATATAAATGTTAAATCAGAATTTCTAGTATTCCACTTACATCTCTACTATCTATTCAAAAACAAAAATCAGAAGATGACGAGGCAATTTTAAAAGCTTTAAACTCAGCTGGCATTCTGAGATCTCCATCAGCATTAACCCTCGTCTTCCGTACAGTTGCATTTTTGCTCTGACAAGATGAATAAAAATATTGTAAACAAGGAATTGCGAACAAAACTCCACGTACAACTAGTGTCACGGGAAAATAACTGCTGGTGGAAAGAACATGGTTCACAGTAGAGCCACGGGGTGATAAGGCGCTCTGGTCCTCTTTGAAGAAGCTAGGGAAAACACTATGCCTGGTATTGGAGAAGTGAGCACATCTGTAATGCAATGAAGAGCCGTCCACTCAAACAGCCCTGACATCCAGGCACCTCCAGCAGGGAACACCATGACAGGCCGTGCTGAGACGAAGCAGCAGACAGACTAGCCGCCCAGCCTCGGCAGCTTGGTCAGCACGGAGAATCTGACTGGTTTAAGGAGATTGTCTGAAGCTCTGCCCAAACAATCTGTGGTTGGAAGAGCACGGGATGCTGCCCTGGAGACATGGAAAGAGATCAGGGAGGGGGAGGAAGAGGAGGAAAGGAGGGAAGAAGGAGATGCAGGAGGAGGGGTTTAAGATCTTGCAGACAACTTGGATGAGGCCTTTACAGAGGGGGCAAATGGAACTGTGTCAACTTTTGAAGCAGAGTTTGGAGAGCTGATTTTTTTTTTAACTTTCCCTTTTTATGTTATGGGATCTGATAAAAATCAGGGTCTTTAGTGTTTTTAAGCCCAAGCCCCTTAGGCACTGCAGCTCTTTTGAATTTTGCTTACACCTAACTCATTCTCTGCAACTAAGTAAGATGCAAAAGCCTGAAATAAAGTTTGCAACAAAAGAAGATGAAGTTCTTAACCTACTTAGAAACAAAAATCATGACATGCTAAAATTTGGGCACACCATAATCACGATGTATAGTCAAGGTTAAAACTAGAGGCCGTCTTTCCTAATACTGGGATTCCTTAGTGATACTTATCTCGTGTTTGAAGCACTTTGAGAACAATTGTTATCGCTAGTTTCCAGGAAGAGTCATCTCAGGAAAGTCATCACCTTCATTCTCTTCTGTCAGGATACACGGATGTAATTTTTCCATTACTTTTGCTTTTATAGTATTTAATCAGTGATTAAATTCTAGAAGCCACCCATTCTTTGAGCTGTCTAAGGACTTGTGATAAAATATATGATTATCCTTTGCTTCTACCTTTGTTTTCTAGTGTTTGGGGCTCTTTAATCTCTTTAATAGTCACAAGTACCTTCCCTGATTTGCTGTTTTGTTATACTCTATTATGTAGGTCACTCACTTTTTTTTCAAAAGTAGCATTTGGGTGACTGGGTAACAGAATACAAGTCACTTGACCATTTTACTTCCTCTTTTGAATGTGGGGTAGTTGGTTTACTGTTGCATCTAGAATGGTTACTGCTTTATATTATTCAGAATGATAACCTGTTAGTTGTCATTACTTTTGCTATGAGAAATTCAGAATAGTGCTTTGTTGGTCAGTGGTCAACCTCTGAGGCTTAGTTTTATAAACCAACTTGAGTAGCACACATAGCAGAATGTTGAAGAAGCATTGCTCTAGGCGTGTTGGGGCAGGGAGCACCTTCCCGATGGTGAATGCTCTCTGTCACGAACAACTCCACATTTGGCTAAGGCTGAGGATCTGGCTTGCTTCCATGTATGTGGACCTATCTGCATTGCCCACGTGGCATGCTGGGGCTGGCTACCCAGAGGCTATTTAAGCTGTGGGCTGGCTTTCCCCAGGGTCCGATGATTGTTCAAGGTTCCTGAATAAACTGCATTAAAAAAAAAAAGTAACAGCTGATAGGCAAGCTGACGGTAGAGTGCTGAATCATCAGAGGTAAAGGGTGTTACTCAGTCTGTTGAGGACTTGAACGGAAGATAGAGGAATAATGGATCTATCCTTTCCAGAAACTGGGGCATCACACTCTCCTGTTCTGACTAAGACACTTGCACACTTCACTTAGTTGATTTTAGTCCTTCTTACTTAGACTAGAACTTATACCACCAGGACCCCTGATTCTCAGGGTTATAGAGTTGGAACACACACACACACACACACACACACATGTCTGTGTGTGCTATAATTATATTTTATATAACATATTAAAGTCAACTATACAGTATTATATATTATATTGGTTTTATTTTCCTGGAGAAACTACAGTAATACAGAAGACATTACCAGAAATAATGTCTTAGTTAATGAAAGTATAGAAATAAATACATCAGGTGAATATTAAAGTTTTAAATTTTCCATAAGCACTAAGATGAAATCACTTAAAGATGCTTAATTTTCTTTATAGCATTGTGGCTTAGAAATCACAAAGCTAGCATTATGATTTCATACTCACTATAAATCCCCAGAACTCCCCAGCTTGCTATAGTGCCTTTCTCCTCAATCCCCCAAGCTGCAAATTCATCTCATTTAAGTCACTGTGTATGGTAAAATATTCACTGAGGAATCTCTGCTCAGAAAGAGAAATTGTACCATAGTACCTGGAATAGAATAGGCTAAATCCAAAGACATCGATGTACTGGTGACTTTAGCAAAGAAAGGTGACAATGTGAAGATATTGCCAAAAAGCAGATGGGTTTATGATCAATGTCACCAAACATTTGATAGGAAGCCAGCCTCAGGCATGCAAAGCACTTCAGTATGTGAGCATGCCACAGCCACATTGTCACTCTGCCCTGTTTACACAGATCTATCTCTCCTAGGAGTTCACAAAATGTTTTTTTTTTCCTGCCTAAATTAATTATGACTTATGGTACCAGAAAAGTGACATTTTAATTGGATAGATTCCACCAGGATGAGGAGATATTCTAACAAGCAGAGATTTTAAGGCATCCTAGGATCTGTTTTGTAAGTGCAAGCTATTCATAGAAATGGGCTATAGATTCAGTCTCTCTGGAAATCATAATTAAATATCCCAGGTCTTTGCACGGTGAGTGACACTAAAGGGAAGGATGGGGGAAACATGGGAAGAAAAAAGAAAGCAGTATTTACCCCCTTAAGAAATTTCATATACAGCCAGCCGTGGTGGCACACACCTGTAACCCCAGCACTCTGGCAGGCAGAGGCAGGTGGATTTCTGTGAGTTTGAAGCCAGCCTGGTCTACAAAGTGAGTCCAGAACAGCCAAAGCTACACAGAGAAACCTTGTCTCAAAAAAAAAAATGGGGAAAAAAATCTCATTTTCATCTCTACATGGCCAATCTCATTAGGTACTTTATAGGCTACTGAAAAGGTATATTAAATTTCCCAAATAAAAAGCATGAGTTGAGAACATTCTTGTCATTCCTAAACAAACTCTAAATTCTTTTACTGATAAAAAACACTGTTCTGTGGTAACTACTGTACACTCCTAAAAAAAAATTATTCGATCTTGTTTGGACTTCATGCTTGCTTACAGGTTAAACGTTACTATCCACAGTCAACAAAGATCCACTATGTCGTCAATATGACAAATATAGCTTCTGACAGGAAGTAAATATATGCCATACTCAAGTTGCTGGGGTTGTGACATCACTCAAGCTTCTTTCTGCTTATTCTCAACATGATCTTTGATATTTTTTAACTGGACACACACGCGTGCACACACACACACACACACACACACACACACACACACACACAAAGTATGTTTCACAAACTCTCACCCCCATCTCTCTCCTCTTCCTCTTACTTACTAAGGGATGCCTGCTCCCATAGATTTTAACATGACTACAGGTTCGGAACTATCTATTGGAGTCTAGTGTTCTCACTTTTTGTGCATAAGTGAAAATAGTGACTGTCCCTCTCCCAGAATCCTTCAGTTGCTGGTAGATCAGCAGGAGGCCTCATTAGCTAACCCCCAAGCTATGACTGGCTGGGGCAGTGAAGAGAGTGTTTAGCAGCTCCTCTCCTTCTCTTTCTGTCCACCGTTCTACAAGACTCTGATTTTTGATTTATAGAGATATTACGGATTTTGCTTTCCTAGGTATAAACCCTGTAAATTAAAGAGTTTATTTCTAATGGACAGGTGGGAAGATAGCACGAGGTAGTTCTTTAAGTAGTTCCTCATCTAGCGCAAAAACCCAGAACATTATTGGTCCCTGGGACAAGTTAATCAGTTCATGTTTTTGAGCCCAGGAAATCAAGTGATCATCTTGCATGACTAACTTCAATATCTCCATTTTAAAAGTATAAAATACATGCCAACAGGGGCCTGTGAGACAATGCCACTGATGAGAAATGTTTGTCTCCCAGGCTTGAGGACCTGAATTCACACCCTGGAATCCACGTAAAAGGAAGCACAAAACAAATCACACAAAGGCATCCACTGATCTTCACACATTTGCACGGCCCATTCACAACCCCACATACCTCATGTGCACACACATTCATAATAAATAAAATAAAATTTGTACAATTACAATGAGGATGATACTGACAACTGCTTTCTGACGTGCCCTTTAAGATCGATTCTTAGATGTCTAATATTAATAACAGTGTAAAACTTGCTGCTGAGACGGTTGGAGTGAATAGGCTGATTAATATGGCTTTCATTATTCTTCCTTTGTTCTTTTCTCAGATTTATCTTAGTATTGTTCCAGCGAGTTGTAATCACACCAGTTCTTATGAGAAATGTACAAATCATTTCTGATTGTTAAAACTAGACTGTTTTACATTACTTTTTATCTTAAAACTTTACTACTGTTGCCAAGATGCCTACAGAATGGAAATATGTTTTAAACCATTTCACCTTATTTCTAAGAATAAGCACAATTTATAAAGAAACACACACACACACACACACACACACACACGTTACACAAACCATGATTAAAATCCCACAAGAACACTAAGCATCATCAAACAAAAGCATTCAAAATAAGACTGTTTTGAACTATGAAATAAAAAGAAAACTAATGGTTGGTCTGTTCTGTACTGTGGTGAAAACGAACCTTACAACTTAAGTCACTCACGTTAGTTATCAGTGTAAGACAGCGGTGGTTAAGGGCCACTGGGGGTTTCTACTGACTCCGCTGAACTCTTGCATGTTTGAGAAGAAACTTGAAGTGCACATTTTGTTACACAGCCAGAATTACAAATCCCATTCACCTCACATGGTTCAGGACATAAACTACAGCTGACTCTGTTCTACCGTATTTCTTATCCTGAGACAGCAAAAGTGTGCTACAGATGGACATGTGTCATTCATAAAATCCTTCGCCATCCTCCTCCTTGTGATTACATAGAATATCAGAGAAAATAAGCACATGTGGTGATAAGCAGGGAGACAATGACTTTTTATTACATTTGTGTGTTCGTGTTGGTGCATGCATGCATGCTTGTGTATATGGGTGTAGGCACAGGTACGATCATGTGGAAGTCAGAGGCTTGAGTCACTTCTGTCATTTCATGGATTCTCAAGCCTGGAGGCACATGCCTTTCCTGCTGAGCCATCTCACTACCCCCATAATGACTTCCAAAAGGGGCCAGGTGCTGTAGAGATGGATGAGTGGTTAAGAACACTGGCTTCATTTCACTTGGAACCAGGTTCCAAGTGCTTGCAGAAGAAGGAGTCCTGGTTTTAGCACTGGACTTTATCACTTAATTGTGTGAATGACAATTAAGCCACATTAAGTTAATAGTCTGGTTCTGGTTCCCTTTTCTGTAGATACAGCTGGCAATGTGTCCCTTCTCTTCCTACCTGACAATTCTTGGAGGTTTGGCTGAGAAGCTTTTTCCAAGTGTCCATCCCATCACGGGTGACGTAGCACACCAGCAGCAGACCTAATTTTCCCTTTCCTCTGTGGCTCAGTGTCATTTATACCCTCTAGCTCCTATATAATGCATTTAATTTTCTAAGTATTTCTTGGATCCCACATCACTCCATTGAGCCCTCATCCTATTAGCAGCCTTAATTCTGCTCATGTCAGTTAAAGCCACCTTGGAGCAGAGAGGCCAGAAAAATCTGCTTCAAAGCCCAGTCTGCCCATGCTCTCTTCCTATCATGAAGTGTCCTCTCCCTCCACAGTTCTGCACACCCTTAAGGATCAAAAAGAATCTGGGAGTTTCCTCCAGCCAACACACTGTTCCCTACAAATGTGTCTGTCTTGATTCGTTGCTTCCTGCTCATCATCGTTGTCTTTCCTTGCTGCGTTTTCATTTAGTCCTTTTTCTTTGTCATTGCCTCTCTGTCCCCAAGATTCTAGCTCCTGTTTAATGACTGAGCATTGTTCTAAGGGCTGGCAAGATGGCTAAGTTGGCAAAGACATTTGCGTGCAATACCTGGCTACTTGAGAGCCACATGCACCAGCCCTCGCCTGCCTTTATAATCACACACAAATTAAAGATTTTTTTTAAAAAACATAGAATTCATTCAATACATAACTATTAGGCCCAGATAATGTTCTTTCATACACATCATTTTCCATGTTTAAAAAAAAAGCATTATTTATTTATGTGTCAATCATTCTGGTCAAAAATGCAAAATTTCTAAACTTCATCTTTCCAGCAAGAAAATAGTTCCAAGTACATTCACTGCAGTTGTTGATATCATGAGAAAGAATACACAATTATTTCTATCTTAAACAATTACTTATGTGAACCAACACTGCTACATAGGACAAAGGAAAGTTTGCTATTGGAAAATCATCAATTTTAAATAATAATAAATCAGAACACCCACAAACAAAGGCAATTGAATTACAAATGGGCGAAGGGAGTGGAGGCTGGAAAACAGGTGTGTGGCTAGAGTGAGGTCAGAGAGGCATCCATACCAAAAATCTCCAACTGAGACCTAAAATCTCATCCTCAGACCAGTACGAGTAGAACGGCTCCCTTCCTGTTTCCATGCCTGCATGCTCCAGGACACACCAGCTAGCGAGCCCCAACTCTCAAGGTAGTCACATAACCAGCACCTGGATGCAAACAGAGCGTTGTGGGCATCTCACTCACAGCCAAGAAGTCGCATTCACTTAGAAATATCTATCTTCCCACTCAACAAGGTTCGTACAGTAGTTGTTCGCCATGGAATAAACACCCACATAAGCTGCTTAAGGAAATATCATCTAAGAGTGGCTCTTTTATTGGGATAGCGCTGAGCTAAGAGAGTTATAATGACAAAATCCTCAAAGAAGGCCTTCTTCCTGGCTCTCCCCAATGGCCCAGACCCTGCAGACCCCACCATTCCAGACTCTGCTTCATTCTTCCCTGAAGCACAAGGTGGGACTCAGACACCCCGCCAGAGGAAGTAGAACGTGGATCCACGATGTCAACCCGTTGCACTTAGCGCTTCGAAGACTATCTCATGCACCCACAGTCTAAGACAGGTTATTCACGGAATTCTTTCTTCTATTCATAAGGTAAAAAGTCCACATCAGTTTTCATGGTAATTATAATTAATATCTTACTGTCTTTATTTTGAATGGCAACATACATTTTGATGAAGAGTAAGTAAAAAATCTAATTGAAAAATATGACAAGAAACATGCAGGATAAAAAAAATATCATTCAATAAAGTAAAAACAGGAGCGTCCTGAGACCTGAGCCTGAACACTATAACCAAGACTGCGTATTAAGCATGAAACAATAATCGTAAGCCCTTCTTGATGTGTGTTTAGTGTAAATATGCTATCACGTATAACAGCAGTTATTATTAAAACATTATTCTTGTGAGATTGCATTAGAATATTTTACCATATTATGTAAAATGTGACTAGGCTACCAATACTCAAAATTAGAAAAATAACAATTAAGCACCAACCCTTTGGCAATCCTAGGGTTCCATATTTTCATTCATTAGAATTCTGGATTTGTTTTCAGCTTCAACTATTAACAACTTTTAGGCTGGAGTAGACACTAAATTTGTGATTTATTGCCCTTTCTTTCTATGTATAGCTGGTTCCCTCACATTTCCTCGTGGGTCTCATTTTCTAAGCTCATTGTCATTTCTTCTCATTTCTGAATTTTAATGTTATTAACTTGCCCCTTAAACTGTGGCCATGAGCAAAGAAAACAAATACCACCTAAATTCTTTCAGTGCAATATATCTTGTCTTTAGATTGGTTAATGTGATTTCTTTCTGGTCTATTGAGTGAATTTGCATAATAATAAGCAATCAGTGAAAAAGATTCTCCAATTCAGCTCTGCTTTCCAAGCATTTCTAGGCATTGTTCAAGCCTTTAAATGCTTTTAAATCATTTTTGTTTGATATTATTCTTAATAAAACTGTGAAATAGGTCAGTGTTAAACTCATAAATCCAAGCTTCTCAGTGATTCTACATTATTAAGCTTCTAGATCCCTTCAACAAACAGATAAATTGATGGTAGTGTAATTACCTAATGTTTCACAGAAGTGATGGAAAGTTCCATGAGAATCCGTAAGGTAATGCTGATGGAACAAAGTTTGGAAGAAAAGTCTCTTGATAAATGTTAGGGTGAAATAATGCTGATCCAAAACTAGAAAACCTAGAATGTCCATTCAGAATATGGATTCTGAATGCAGGAAAATATTTTCAGACAAAACCAACAACATGCAGATGGGTATATACAATCATACACCCCAGAGACACATATGTACAACACCACACACACATATATAAACACACAAACAAAACATACCTAGCCTACAGAGCTCACACTCTACAAACAGAAAAAGAAAAATTAAGAGCTCATTTTTATTATGTTTTACATTCCCATGGCTGTTTATTTGAGTGCATCTTTCATTTCACTTCTAATAACTTGCTGTGATATCTCTGTAGCTTTGTTTCTCCTTGCACTTAGTTCCCAGCTCACTCATACACCATAATGTTGCCAGAATAATTTTCATAAACCTCAAAGTTCACAGCATCTTTATCATACTTAACTTAGCAAACAGTACCCAAAGTCTTAAAATGCCCTAAAGCCTTGATTAAGGGACTCTAGTCATTCTATGTTCCCCAAAAATCTTTAAGCCAGGCATGCAAGCTCATGGATATATGTTCAAAAATAGGCTTAACCCTCTGCTTATCCATCCTCATCATCATCATTAATCTTTGTATACATGAAGATAGGTTTATTGATCTATATATAATACCATTCTCTACTCATCTCTGGAACCATTTTCTGTAAATGTTGTTTTTATTCTCTCAGAAGAGGGAATGAGAGACATCCCCAAGCCTTTCTATCTCTTTTTTAACTTTCATTAGCTGGTTCAATTCAGCAGTTTTGGTCCAAACTCCTCTCTAAGCTGACTGATTCAAACTGGCTTCTCTTGGATTCAGTCTGAATTGCTCTGCCTGACCTCAGACTAAGTCTGGCAATATATTTTAATCCTCTGGCTCCTTCTCATTCTCTGGCTTATCCCATCTTCACCCATGTCTAGCTTGTTCTCTCTGCAACCTGTCTCTGTAAAATTGTCTTGATAAAACACTCTCCTAATTTCTCCCTGCATTGCTTTTAAGTACACACTTTTCTTTCCTGTTTTTATGAGAGTTGGGTGTATTCTATGTCTGACTTATTCTGTGAATTTTTTCTCTGATTTGTCACTGCCTCTCAATCAGGTGTCACTTTCAAACATAGCTGCCTCCTATAAACTAAACTTATCTTCATTGCTTAGATTGAAGGTGGGTACTAAGAGCGTTTCTGCATACTGGACAGATCTTAGTGTAATCATAATGAATTCCAGATGGATCACAAAGACTTGAAAAGGTCTTTGGATGTGATCTCTTGCCAGAGCAGCCATGTTGCTGGATTAAAATTTCTCTACAAATTTCTCTGTAGAATCTTTGTTAAGATTCACCTCTGTCCCTTGGGCATTATCTCATTCCATGCCATTCATTTTCCTATTCTATCACCTAGAAGAGTGAGCATGTGTTCTTTTCTGCTGGGTTGTGAGCTGAAGCTAGCCTTCTATGTTCACGTGTGTTTTGTTTTCTATAGTAATACTTCAGAGACAGATTTTTTCAACAAGTATTTAGGAAATAAATAGTATGTACACAATTTATCCTGCATTCCCTCTCTCTTCTTTCTCTTCCTTCTTCTTCTTTTCTTCTTCTTTTTCTTCTTCTTCTTCAAGAATGAAAAGGTCTTCTTGAAATGTTGTAAAGTCATCCCCAGCTCAGAATGGACAGTGCTCCTGAGAGCAATAATCTTCCTTTCTCTGAATTAAGGGCCATTCACAGTGTCTAGCAAGAGACTAAAAATCCTACAATTTCTTCTTTCCTTCAAGCAGCAAGTCCTGAGATTACCCCAATACCAATAGTTTTTCCTAATTTGGGCTCTTATTGTTTTAACATGGGAATTTATATTTATTTGTTTTTGTAATAGGAAACCTTTCGAGGGCCTGAGAGCACTTAAGACCACTTCCTGTTCTTGAGGAGGAAATAATTTGGTTCTCAGCAACTCAGAAGGATCTGTGATTTTAGTTCTAGGAGATTCAATACTCTTTTCTGGCTTTCATGAGTACTGCATGGGCATATTTCATGTATATACTTGCTGACATTTATACATACACATATAAATAAATCATCAAAAGGGACCATTTCCACCTTGTCATCTTTTATATCTATACATTAAAGGTTTTACAGAGAAGTATGGAAATTCTGGGAGTTGCTTTTGCTACTTCATCTACCCCTAAACATGTAGCAAGTATTTTAATTGTACAAATTTATACAATTTGTCTATTATAATATTTTTTTTATTTATTCATCTAGTCTATGGTCTTTTGAGTCTGGGTACTATGTAGCCCAAGCTAACCTGAACCCTATGATACTCTCTTGAGAGATTTCAGGCACGTGTCTCCATTCTGTATTTCTACATACAGATTTCAGAAAATTAAATGGCTGAGCAGTTTTACATATTTGCTACTTTCCACAAAGATGTATGTATGTGTTGACAACACCTAAAATCTATGCTTAGAAAAAAAATCAAATACCTAATTTTACTAGTACATTTTATTAGTTAATTTCTCATCTAACAATGACTAAGAAGAAAAAAAAAAGACTAAACTAAACATACTTGTAGATGTAAGAGTTGATAAACACACACCATATAAAAACAGTTTGCTTTTTAGATCTCTAAATAGCACCAAGGAAGTTGGCAAGAACAAGTGAGCCAAAAACGGAGCCAAGAAGAGGGTTGTTTCCAAGAAATGTTGGTATCATGTGTATGCACCAGCTATCGACAATGTAAGAAATACCAGAGATACAGAATTCACAGGGACTCAAAGAACCAGAACTGGATGTGATATCCTCAGAGCTTCTACTTTGAACTGAGCTTTGTTCACGTGAAGAAATGTTACATTCAGAAAATCGGTTAAAAACCTTGTTTCAAAGTGTACCAATTACTATATTTTTAATCGAGTAAACAACTAAATCACAAACATGATATTAAATAAAAAATATTTCAATATAAAAAACAACCAAACTTCTATGGCATGGATTTTACCCATGACAAATGTATTTAATAAACAAAAAATGGCAGATCATGTTTGAAAGTCATGCTGTCAAGACTACCAAGAGTGGTTTGGCCTTTCAAGACTCTCAGCTCAGTGGCTGGATCTTTGATCACCATCCCCTGAGTGTGAGGGGTGTCAGGGGGCAGGGGGCACCCTTACCAGGCCATAGAGGAAGACAGTGCAGCCAGTCCTGATGAGATCTGATAGAGCCAGATGGAAGGGGAGGAGGTTCTCCCCTATCAGCGGACTGGTGGAGGGGCATTGGAGGAGCTGAGGGAGGGTAGGACTGGGAGGGGGAAAGAGAGGGTGCTCCAGTTTGGATACAAAGTGAACAGACTCTAATAAAAGATTTTTAAAAACTCACTTTCTGTAAGACATCCTGCCTGGCATGTGGAATGAAATGCAATTTAGATATTTCAACAAAATAATGAAAGTTAAAAGCAAAAAAAAAAAAAAAAAAAAAAATCAGACACAAATATCTTAATTTGTTTAGAACATGAAGGTCCCAAAAATCCCCAAGAAGATCAAAAGCATTTTCCTAGAGCTGTAGGTAAATGACATAAATATAACATCTAATCAATTTATTTCAGGCAGTGTCAGAAAAGACAGAGAAAGCTCTACCACTGTTTATCCAGTTTGTTATACCTTTATTAGAGAAGTAAAAATGTCTTTAAAAACCTCTGTGTTGAATTGGGAAAAACTTTAACCTCACGTAGATGGTTGTAGTTCTAAACTGAAGCTGAGATACAGGCCCCCAAACTGAATAAGCTTATGGATGCCCGGAGAAACAAAATCTTAAAATTCGGACTTTTCATAATGACAAGTAAAATGCCCTATTCATAGTCATATGTTTTGTGATTATCTGGGCTTTTTGAAGGCAAAATAATGTGGAAAGAAAAAAAATGTGTTGTTTTATTCTATATGGTGTTTGCAATGCTTTAACTCATGTTAGCAAGTAGAACATCACTTGTACTGTATCATCTAACTCTGAACCAATGAAAAATATATTTGTGCATTTACCAGAGCAAACGTGGTAGCACTGTCCCTCAGGCGGTTGGGCTTATGTGTCTGATAATGTCAAGTGACTTGCCTAAGAGAAGATAAAACAGCACAGCCTCTGTAAACAGCGCCACTTTCAAAAGCAAAGGGCCTCTGTAAATTAAGACGTTAATCCAGGTTGAGACATTTTGCTTATAAGATATGTGTCAAAACCTAGGCCCACAGCTAGATGTTAAAGGACTGGATGAATCAAGGACATCAAAATGAAGATTGCCATAACATTCTCAATTCTTCCCAAGGGCTCTAACTTCAAAGAAGACAGTTTCTGATAGCCTCTGATGAAAGATGGATGTCCCCTCAGTGGCATAATTTGATGAGCCAGACTAACATGCTAACAAGATGACTGCCATTGATAGAAAACAACAACAACAACAAAACGTTTCTTTAAAATGAGCACAGCAAAATTTCTAGTGCAGATACATTCAATCTGATAAAAATTAAAATTAAAAATTTTAAGTGATGAAATTGAGAATGGAGAGGTTTCAATTGAGTTTAATATATCCAATCTAGGAATTAGAACATAAATCTGAAATAGGCTACTGATGCATTACTCCATCCTGCACGTATTCAGTCTACAAATCCTACCCTGGACAATGACAACTCAGCATTTTCTGTATATATTTGATCTACAAATTCTATCTTGGACATTGACACTTCACGGTTCTCTGGCATCCCTAAAGCCAATTAGTGACGAAGCCCCAGGTCTTCAAGCCAAACTGAAGAATTTAATTGAAACTTTACTGGCCAATCACCATCTAGAGGAAGGAGAGATTGACTCTTTCATTGTTCAAAATTGTGAACTGAGACCAAACCTTTCACAACTGTATTTGGGAAGTTCCAGGGATTGACCCATAAGTAGATTATAGAAACGAAATGCATAAAATCAAACAATTCTCAGCATCAAATAATACCCACAACTTTGAGACACATTTCACTTGGCTCTATTACCCCTGACATGATGTTTTGTGAATATCCACAATGTACGACAGCAAAATGATGAGTAATGCATTTGTGTGACCATCTTGATACTTATGACCAATGTAAAAACCATTCGGCAATCATAAGCTGAAGCTTACCTTGTTTCCATTTTCCCGCGCTTCTCGGTCCATCTTGAGATCAGAGATTAGAAGGTTCTTATACTTGTTTTTCCCATTACTGCCTTGGTCATCTATACTGTATTCTGAAGTCAGCTGTGCAGAATGGGGGCTGTCGCTCAGGTTCAGTGGCTGCTCCTCCTGCTCCAGTCCGGCTTTGCCATCACTGCTGGAGTCCCCAGTCTCCCTGCCATGTGCTCCCCCTGAAGCAATCGAGCTGTGCCCCAGAGCCTCGTTGCCATTAAAGCTCTCTGCAGCAGAGTCATCTGTTGGGAAGGAAGGTTTATAGTTTAAGTAATACACTAGATCATCTCTAACTAGTGTCAGCTTAATTCTGATAGGTGTGTGGTGTTGTGCTTCTGATTCTACTCATATATGTAATTTAACTAAGTGGTAAGCTTGGTTTGAAGCAGCAACTGTTGTTATTTAATGCAGTAAACACACTAAAGCACAAACATGATATCTTATTTTTAAAAAAGAAAATAGTCCAATATCGAAATCAATCTGAAAAAAAAAAAAAGCCAATTTAACAAAGAGAATGGGATAACTGCCAATTGTTTTGCAAAAATTTGACTCTTTCATTAAGAACATTCAGGAGGTCTGGAGAGATGGTTCAAAGCACTGGCTGCTCTTCCAGGGGTCTTGAATTCAAGAGCCACAGGGTGGCTCACAACTATTTATAATGAGATCTGTTACCCTCTTCTGGCATGCAGGTGTATATGCAGACAGAATATTGAATACATGATAGATAGATAGATAGATAGATAGATAGATAGATAGATAGATAGATAGATAGATCTTTAACCTGGGTGCTGTAGTGCACATCTGTGATCCCAGCACTCAGGAGCAGGCAGATCTCTGTGAGTTCAAAGCCAGCCCAGTCTACAAAGTGAGTCCAGAATAGCCAAGGCTACACAGAAACCTTGTCTTGAAAAATAATAATAATAAAGGGAATATTCAGACTAGAGGGCAATTCACTAACAAATAGAAGCTCCTATCCGGGTGACTGCCTTGTTACATGATTCACGAGTGTTAAGTTTTTATGAAAATATATTAAAACAATTTTTCCCCAGGCATTATACTTTAGTAACTTTTCTCTCTTGCTTGCTTTTGCTTTTATTGTTGTTGTTTGTTTTTGAAACAGGGTTTCCCACTGTAGCCCTGACTATCCTGGAATGCTCTCTGTAGACAAGGCTGGCCTGAAACTCAAAACTTTGCCTGCCTCTGTCTCCCAAGTGCTGGGCTTATCTAAGAAGAGACAGTTTAAACTTTGTGTGTAGTACTAGTGTTGACTGGAATAGCAAAAAAATATTCAGAAATGGCAAAGATTTACAAAAATAGAAAAATGGGTTAATAGGTAAAATAGGATAATATACACTACTCATATTTCCTTTTACTATTTAGGGAAATGTGGTTCATGAAGTATTTAATAGAAAATCTAGCTAGCGTGACTGATTTTATTTCATTATATAAAATAAAAATCTATAGATAAAATTTACACAAAATAATTACATTTTACTTTTCTTATGTCAAATTACCATGGACTATATAAGGCTATAGAGAACAGATCTGAGAAGCTATCTCTCCAAGGGTATTAATGAATATTACCCATAGGAATATAAATAAATAAATAAGAGGAATAGAATGCACTGTGATTCTGTGCACTTCTGGATAATGTGCAATATGCATTGTTTTGTGGAATATAATGGAATAGTTGATGTTTGTATTCAATTCCATTCATAGGAATACTGAAACTCTAAAATGGGTCCATTTATTTACTTATCCAACAGATAAATATATATATATAATACTTAGCCTATACAGACTCTGTGCTTTCAGTGAGTTCACAAATAATTAAAGGGACAGAAAAGCATAATACAGAGAAATAAAGTTGCGATCTAGGACAAGAAACAAAACTTCTGAAATTGTGGTGATTCATTTGAACTCCTAAAGATAGGGAGTATCTGCCAGATTGAAGATGTTGGGAATCCTCCCTGCAGGACAATCAGCATGAAAAAAGTCATGAACAGAAGATTATTTAGAGCAAGAGATCATGGTGAGTACCAAAAACCGAATGGGAAAAGAAGGAAGGGAACAATAGAACAGGAAATGATGCTTCTGTTAGAGGAGTGGGCACTCACTCAGAGCAAATATGAACAGTTTACACTTCTTTTGGGAGGTGACAGGGAGAAAATATGTGCTGATGTTGTTTTGCCTTATAAGATGGTATCTCTCCCCATAAATCAGGCTGGCCTCAAACTCAGCATCCTCTTCCCACCTTAGCTAGGTGACAGGTAAACACCTGACCCTGTCTTTCAAATTCTATTTTAAAGACATTACTCAGACTTCTATGAAGACCAGGGACTGAAGAAGGTAAAACGCGAGTTGAAGGATGATCAGTTAAAAGAATCAGAAACTATCAAAGTTGGCATCTCTGAAGGCCAGGACGGGCCGGGAGAGGAAGAACAGAACTGTGATGATGAGTAAGGAGACATAGAGCGTCCCAGAAGGGAATGAAAGATACTTAGTACGAATTTAAATAAAACGGTTTAAACAAAGGGTATGCACAGAGAAAATATACACAGGCACACTCAAGAGACTGCTCACAAACAGTATCATGGCGGCTTCCACAGCTGTTTGTTTGAGAAACAAAACCAACCTTTTATCAATGAAACGTGCAGTACTTTTAAACACAGAAGTAAAGGGAATGATCTATAAAAGTAATTTGGGAAAATATGTGTGCTATTGTATTCTAATTGGAGCATTTATGCTAATACACAGTGGGTTATTTGTTTTTGTTGTTATTTCATTCAAGGAAAGTCTAAAGAGAGCACAATAGATATATTTAAATATAATTATTTCATTTATAAACAGATGTGCTAACTTTTGTTCACTAGAGTCCTCTAAAAATATATTAAAGATTCCCTGTTTTGGTAAGAATGCTTTAGCAGTAGAGAAT
Organism: Meriones unguiculatus; assembly: GCF_030254825.1. Taxonomy (NCBI): domain Eukaryota; kingdom Metazoa; phylum Chordata; class Mammalia; order Rodentia; family Muridae; genus Meriones; species Meriones unguiculatus. Next base: position 64,543,744 of record NC_083350.1, on the reverse strand, counting down.
AAATAACCTAAATTAATATTACATTTTAATTCAAATCCATGCTATCATAAAGCAAATCCAAATTCTATTATAATTAACAATTAAACCTATGTTTTTTTCCCGTAATCTAAAATCATGATAAATGATTTAGTGCAGATATAAACTTATTTACACATTAGGTTAGATGAGAATTACCATTTGGAAGACTCTTTTACAGAAATAATTTAATTATAATTTCCATATAAAATATAAGAAATGTGAGAAATATTTTTAGATGGAGTAGTTCATTCCAGTTGTTACCAAGGTAACTAAACTCAATAGCTTTACATATTTGATTCCTAGGTAAATCAATGTGTTTTATAGAACAAATCAGTACATTGCACTTATTTGTATTAGATATGCTTGTATAAATTGTAATTTAAATGGTTAACAGTAACATGCTAAAGTTTAAAAAAAATCAAATTTGAAATAAATATCAAATGTTTTCACTTAAATAAATCAATGTAGAGCACTGATTTAGTATTAGAGGATAAATTAACAATGTTTTATTGTCTTGCCTCATTCAGCCACATTAGCAGATCTTATATTCTCCGGTTTAGCATTAACAACCCACATCAGTTCACTGCTCTCAAGGAGGCGTCTGCCTTCTTACCCAATGCGGTGGACTCCATCCACCTTGGCTGCTGGCGTGAGGCTAACAGGCTGCTAGCTACACTGAGAGAAGAGTCTTTCTATTTGTAGTGTGAGCTGAAGGGAGGGGCTTCCGGATCCTCGCTTCCAGGTGGATGGGTCTTCTCTCAAGGAATCGATCCGGGCACCATAGCATCTGAACCAAGACTGTATTAAGTCTGAAGGATAAACAGCGCTTGGAGCTTGGGTGAACAGGGGTGGCCAGGGAACCTAGCAACAGACGAGAATGTGGAATGTGGTGACACGACAGTGTGGAAACTGACATGGCGAGGGCGGGAAGATATTTGGATGTAATGTACCCTTAGATGGGCTCTGGTGGAGTGGTTTTAGTGTTGTGGAGACTTGCTTTTAGTTTATGTGCGCGCGGGTAAACACTTGTTAAGTATCTGACTTTTAGTTATTCTCCATAGCCCTTCATCATGCCCTTTAGGCCAGCTGCCTTGAGAAAATGAACAGTATTTAAAGCTGGGCTCTTACTTTAAGTTCCATCCTGGAATCTTACTCCTAAAATCTGGATCAGATGTTTGCACCTCTAAACAACCTTTTCTTTCTTTCTTTCTTTCTTTCTTTCTTTCTTTCTTTCTTTCTTTCTTTCTTTCTTTCTTTTTTGTTATCTTTACCCATAAATGCATTACATTTATTCACTTAGGATAAGTTGTTCTTTGATAGATCTTTGAAATATTTTTATATATCTTACTACGAAGCAAACTTTGAATCCAAGATATAAATGTGGATAATATTGTACCAAAAGTTGCCATCTTATACACAGAAGAAAAAGAAATTAGAAGTTCTTTCAAAACCTATCTGCAAAGTGAGGTCAGGCACAAGCGTCTCAGTGTCTATGCATGGCTTATGTACTCTCAGGGTCTCTGGCGAAATTGAAACACACAGGCATGACAGATGGGAACAGACCTCCCCTCTCACTTCAGAGCCTCTCTCTACAGTAGGAAACAGATTGTTCTCACTTCCATCTTTTGTCATTTTACATACAAGAATTAAAAGCCTGACTACTGAGGTCCTGTGCTCCCAAGACAGGAAAAAAAAAATATTAAATAGTTTAAAATGTTACAATCCTGGCGTTTAACAAGCTAAGGCAAGATAATGATGGGTTTGAGACCTGGCTATCAAGTGAAACCTTGTTTCAAATAAATAGATGATTAGCTTAAAAATTGTCACTTTTGTTTGCATAGCACGGTGTTCTTTGGGTTAGATACGATTTAACAATATAACCTTGAATGTGTACAGGAAAGTGAAGCCAAGGCTTGAAGTCAAAATATTCACACCAAGGACACATTTACTGTGGTAAATAATTGCAGGTATAAGAAACACTGAAAAGGTACAGAACAGTGGTTTTTAAATCATAAAATTGATTTTACTGAGAATGAGAAAACAATGCCTTCAGTTTTTAAAATATAATTTATTTATTACAATTTATTCACTTTGTATCCAAGATGTAGTCCTCCCCCCTCCCCTCCCAATTCCACCCTCCTTCCTTCCCTCCCTCATTTCCTCCCATGCCCCTTCCCCAGTCCACTGATAGTGGAGGACCTCCTCCCCTTCCATCTGATCCTAGCCTATCAGGTGTCATCAGGACTGTCTTTTATAGTCTTCCTCTGTGGCCTGTAAGGCTGCTCCCCTCTCAGGGGGAGGTAATCTAAGAGCCAGCCACTGAGTTCATGTCAGAGACAGCCCCTGCTCTGAGCCCATTTGGAGACTGAGCTGTCATGGGCTACACCTGTGTATAGGGGGTCCAGGTTATCCCCATGCATGGTCCTTGATTGCAATATCAGTCTCAGAAAAGACACCTAGGCCCAGATATTTTGGTTCTGTTGTTTTCCTTGTGGAGCTACAGACCCTGCCAGGTCTTTCTATCTCCCCTTCTTTCATAGCATTCCTTGCAGTCTGCCCAAAGTTTGGCTATGTGTGTCAGCATCTGCTTTAATGCCCTGCTGGGTGGAGTCTTTCAGAGGCCCTCTGTGGTAGGCTCCTGTGTGTAGTGCCTTATTTTCACCTTCTTATGATGACCATCTCATCTGCCTTTCTGAATGAAAATTGAGCATATTACCCAGGGTCCTCCTTCTTAATTAGCTTTAGTTGTACAGAGTTTAGTATAATTATCCTATATTATTTGTCTAATATTCACGTATAAGTGAATATATACCATGTGTGTCTTTCTGCTTCTGGGATAGCTCACTTGGATGATCTTTTCTAGTTCCCACCATTTGCCTACAAATTTCATGATTTCTTTGTATTTAATAGCTGAGTAGTGTTCCACTGTGTAACTGTACCACAATTTCTGTATCCATTCCTCATTTGAGGGACATCTAGGTTGCTTCCAGATTCTGGCTATTACGAATAAAGGTGGTACAAACATGGTTGAGCAAATGTCCTTGTTGTGTACTTGAGCATCTTTCGGATATATGCCTAGGAGTGGTATAACTGAATCTTGAGGTAGCACTATTCCTAATTATATTAGAAAGCAACAAATTGATTTCCAAAGTGGTTGTACAAGTGTACATTCCCACCAGCAATGGAGGAGGGTTCCCATTTCCCCACATCCTATCTAGCAGGTGTTGTCACTTGAGTGTTTGATCTTAGCCCTTCTGATGGGTGTAAGGTGCAATCTCAGGGTCATTTTGATTTGCATTTCCCTGATGAGTTTTTTTTTTTCCTAAAGTAATACTGCAGAAGGTAATCTTGCCTTGTTGCTTTCGTTTGGTAGTCCTTAATTCATTCTAAACATTAGATTTAATTTAGGAAGGTAATATAGAAAATGCATAGATACAAGGTAGCTCCTTCCAGACATATAGCTAAAATTCAACACAATGATCAGTCTATGAAGCTAATTTTTATGTATCAACAAAAGCAATCTTGATTATTTACTTAGTATTATGTGTGGCTCAGGGGGCATGAGCACGGGCTGGTTTTGTTTTGTTTTGTTTTGTTTTGTTTGTTTGTTTGTTTGTTTTAGAGCACCTACATGGTGGCTCATAAACTTCTGCAACTTCACTTCAGGGTAGCTGACTCCCTTCCTCCAGCTCCTGTAGGCTCTGCATGCGTGTAGTGCCTATGCGTATCTACAGACAAACACTCATACACAAAGTAAAGTAGACACTAAAAATAAACAGACTTCCGTTAAACACTTAGACTGGACAACCTATTCCATTGGGCATGGTAAATCAAAAGACAAATCATATAAAACTTTGTAGGCTAAAGCAAAACTAGCAACTTATGAGCAAAACAGTAACCAGTTTCTGTTTAATTTCACCTTAAATGAGAGTTTCATTTAAGGTAAAATTAATATAGAAGCATCTCCAGATAAGGGAAAAATCCCATATATCCCAGCATTTCCATATTCCATAACATGGAAGTGATGGTTACAATTATTTAGGAGCAATTTAAGTCAGGTAAAATGAGCACCATGACACCAAGGTGTCAGGGAGGGCTTCGTTCAGGAGGGAGAGTTTGAAGGACAAAAGATACATGCTTATACGTAACGTTATTGGTTGAAGCTAATGCTGTTTAGATGTCTCACAAGCAGCTCCAGAGGCAGGCGAAGAGCTAAGTGATACAACACGGGTGTGGATCTCAGAGAACAGTGAGTGCTTTGCCCTGGATTCTTGTTCCTTTGATAATTTAGTAATTCTCCAAAGGAAGGAACTTGAAGAAATTCATTGGTGACATTGGTCTAGCCTCAGGAGAGGCCATTTATATCTGTGAGACCTCTAAGTCACTATCAAATGACCCATGACAAAACTACTCCACGACTCTAAGATGATTCTGTCTTGTAAATGAACATGAATTTCAGTGGCTTATTGTCTTATCTGCAAAATACTATTTTGAAGTTTACCAGTCAGTTTGTTTGTTATTTCACAGACTTGAGTATCTGATGGAGTTTGGTGTGTATACCATTTCAATGTTTTCAATTTGACATGATAATAATTGTCATGTGTATGTGAGTACATGTGCATGGTATGGCCTCGATCTGTCCACAGACTCTAGAACAAGTGTTCTTGAGGTAGTTAACCTATTTGTCTTAAATTGTACCTAAATAATTATTACCATTGCTGGTTTTCAAGTCCTTTTCCCCCACACATCAGTGGGAGTTAATTTACTTCCCATTTTTGCAAGGCTTTTCTAACTTTGGTTTTCAAAATGTGTGTTATTAACCAACGGAGTTTAAAGTTTCATGAGATAAGCATTTTACAACTTTTCTCTTTATTTTTATGTCTGTGTTTATATGGTTCATGTGTGTGTGTGTGTGTGTGTGTGTGTGTGTGTGTGCATATGTATGTGATGCATGCGTGCATATGCATGTTTTTGCCCGTGATTTTTATAGAGGCCTTAGAGCTCCTGGGAACCAACCTGATGTGATTCCACCTTACTGATAGAGACACCATTTCTCAGTCAAACCTAGGGTTCCTCTACATGCCTAGTATGGCTAGACCTGACTCCACATTCTGAGGCTGATATGATAGGATTACCAGCACTTACTCACACTCTGAGGCTCTAAACTTAGGTCCTCATGCTTGCGTGGTGAACACTTTAGCCACTGAGCCATTTCAGCAGACCCTGGGCATTATACACCTTATATGTTGAAGGGCTCAATTACACCAGAGCATGGCAAACATAAGTCTGGCAGGCCTTGTCCCTTCAGTCTCATTCCCTCTGCTTTGCCAGAAAAAAACATTAGACTACATCCCTAAAGCTAGTCACCAAGGTTTATTCCCTTATTTGGCTACTTCCTCCTCCTGAGGCTCACTACCAAGGTCCTGCTAGCATAGTATTGAAGTCCAGCAATCAAAAGCCCCCTTCCGGCTCTCCTAATTAACATGCCCAATCAAAACAAACCAACTCATCCTAACAGGCGGTTTCTCCTTTTCCCTTTATAAATTGTCATTTGCCTATGAGACTCATCCCTTGTCCCTCTGGGGAAAATATATCTTCCCCTATCCCTTGTTCCTTTTCCCTTCTCCCTAGTTCTCTGCCTCCTATCTTTAGTTCTTATTCTCTGCTCTTTGTACATCTGGGGCAAATAAGTCTTTTTTTGCTCAGAACATGGTCTTGGTGTGCCCTGTGCAGACTCCAGTCCTTGATATGTCTTTGTAGTCCTCTTCAGAACCCTGTCCAGTTTTTTGACACAAAACTAATATCAGAGATACAGAGAAAGACTGAAAATCAGATTCAGATAAATAGGTTAAACAACACCATAGGTAAGAAAATGCAACAATGCAAGTGTGGCTGGCATTCATGCACCTGAGAAGGTATTTGCTATGAGAAATTAAGACTAAGGCAACACAGTAGCCTCCAATATTTATCTAAGATGGACGTATGGTTATTATTGCTCAGCAGCCAGTGTATTCAAAGAGAGCTGATAGAGAACTGCCTGAGGGATACATATCTGCAAACATATTAAGTGGACAACAGAAACAAGATATTACTGTGTATAGGGCTCAAATGGTCACTCTATTAGCAGAGCATTTCACAGTTTCAACGAGAAATGGTTCAGGTCTTTAACATTAACTTTTACACACTGATAACTAAGTTACACAAACAAACAGATTTAGAGTAAGTTATATTGAAAAGATATATTTTAATTGAGGCTAAACTTAATGTGATCCAAAAGGATCACATTAGTGTCCTATTTTGACACTTAGCCCAGCAACAAATTAAGATTTTTTTCTGTCAATAATAAATCAGAAAGTGTTTTATTGTCAAGAACAACAACAAAACAAACAAACAAACAAACAAAAAACAGAAAATACCACAAAAGACTAAGCTGTACTAAGTATATGTATGAAACAAATGTTCTTGGCTGGATTATAATCTTGGCTTGCTTCTCTTTGATCCTCATAACTCAGTACCACCTGTGAGGCTATCTACCACACAGAATCTCCTGGGCATGTCATGGGATGGTGACTACATTAAACAGAGAAGGCTATCTGGATCAAACATGGGTTCTGTATGGAACCTGGGGTGATCCTCCAGAGAAGACAAAGAGCAAAACATGTTAGAGGGTGTGTCTACAGAAGAGATAGCTGCTATACACCTGAAGTACCCCTTGTTCTGCTCTGTAGAAAGGAAGATGGTATCAAGACTATTCTTGTTGGCAAAGAGAATACCTCGCCTAAGATTTAACACCAGCAACAGCTTAATGTCTGCAAGAAGGAATTAAATTACAGAACATTCAGTGAAGTTTGCTCATTATCAGTACAACCCATGGTTGTTCCAAACCTGTGGTTTGGAACCAGATGTAAAACTTTGGGTTACAAACTTTATCTGGATATCTTTGATTACTGTCAAATGTTTCACTCTTATCCCTAGGTTTCACCCATATTGGTGTACATACATTAGGTACTACACAAATCAATTAGTCCATCAATTGTATATTTCTATTGTTAATGTGCTAAAAAATAAATCACCTCACTTCAGGACAATGAGTCTTCTCTGTTCAACCACTGAATACAATAGTTGGAAATAACTTATACCTTTAGTTTTATCTGGAAAAATGAATGTGTAGGTGGCTTATGTGAAATCCTTGTTAAAAGCGTCTTTGGGTATATGAGAATGGGTAGTAATATGTGATGTTATGGTATCACATGTTGGATAACAGCCATAAGTCAGGTGTATAAATGAGCTGCCAGGGTGTTTTTCCCTCCTAATTGAGATGCCTTTAAAAGCATCGGCATTTCCACCTTGGAAGAATGGGAAGCTGTGAAACAAAGAAAATGTATAATAGGGACAAGGGATTTTCTAACACCTAGAAAGAATGAAAAGTGTTGCCACTGAACTTTCATTGTTTTTCTAGTTAACATCCTTATATATTAGTGAGTGATCATTTCTTTTTTCATGGATTCTGTAGAAATGCTGCAATAGATTATCAACTTCTGTGTTTGTTTTGCTTTATATGGTGAAACAGTTGTTCTTTCTCCCACTGCCACCCAAGAAAAAGGCAACTTTAAAATTTTAAAGTTTATTTTACTAGAGTGAAATATTTCTCTTGCTTTGGAGAAAATCTTATGTCTCACTTAGCTTCAGATGTCAACATGACACAGTTCAGAGTAATCTGAAGCAGAGTCTCTACAAAAATATTACCTTGATCAGATTGGCTATGAACATGTTTGTGGTGTGTTTTCTTGATTGTTAATTGATATAAGAGGGCCTGGTCCACTGTAGGTAGTGCCATCCGAATCCATGAGGTCCTGGGCTAAATAAGAAAGCTAGCTGAGCAGAAGCAAGAAAGTGAGGAGCCAATGACCAACATTTCTCCCTGGCTTCTTCTCCATTTCCTGCTTGAGCTCTTGTCCTGAATTCCCTTAATGATAGACTGTGACCTGGAGATGTGAGCTGAAATAAATCCTTTCCTCACAAGACTTTTTTGGTGCAACAGAAAGCAAATTAGGACAACTAATTTGACATAAAAAAATATGGTGGTATGAGAAATTTCCTTCCCATGAACACCATGACTCACTAAAAATATACATAAGTCCACTAAAAATCTAGCAGTCACTTGAGGATGACCACAGAGACAACCCCATCAAAGCCAGTAAGAATATCTAAGAAAACAGAACAGATACATGACGTGAATGTTGATGTGACGCCAAACTACATAACAGAATAAAGTCAAAACACCAGAGGGTGTTGTAGCCGATGAGACAGCACATCCAGAGGCCATGGGTGGGATATAATTGAATAGCACATTTGAAAAGTTTAATATGCTTCTCTTACCATCAAGGTATAGGGAAAAGCAAAGATCAGAAGTTATAGAGATTCCATTTTTATTCAACTTCTGAAGAAGCATCCGATTGATATGTTTACTGTTTTGAAGTCATCAGATTGTTGAGTAATTGTCTCTGTCTTGGAAGCATTCAAGTGTGACTACTGGGAAGAAAGCTCTTTTATCTACTTCAGCCCATTTCGATAGGCATAAGGCAGATAGATATACAATAACTATAGATGTAGACTGCCACAGGAACTCATACCACACTGGGAGTGTCCATAGGAGACCTGGCCTATGACATTTTATATCCTTACACATGTTTCTAAACTCGTTTTCATAAACAGGACCTTTGGACCTCCCAGCAGTAGAAATATTGACAAGAGGCGTTTTAATATTTTTAAAGCTTAGTTCTTTTACCTAGGTAGATTTCTAGCGACCATCTAGACTTAACCCAACTATTCTTCTGCGACCCACAACATAACTAGCTTCTACTCATCTGCTCTTGTGCTTATCTATTTCCTCTCTTGTCTGTTTCCAAAACTCCTCCCTTTGTTTTCCTCTCCCAGCATGCCTCTAGCTCTCTCTTGGAAGTTCCGTCCTCTACTTCCTGCCCAGCTATTGTCCAACAGATCTTTATTACAAGCAATAGGTAAGTGAGGAAGGACAAATATTTACAAAATATGAGCCCGGTGATGGGCCATAGAAATAACAATGCCAAGAGCCACGTAGTACTTAGCTTTCTGACTGTTTAGCAACCAAGCACTGAATATACAAAGTCACACCTTCACACAATGTTTCCCATCATACATTAGATTCCATACTCCTATAGTCCTCAAATCTACTGTTCCTCACCCTAATTTCCAGAGCCTGCAAATACCATCAAACATTACTCCCTTAAGCTGTGTTATGTGCTACAGCTGATCTCAGATAGGGAGGTTATCTAAATGACCTGGCTAATCAATCCTGTGAGCCCTTAGAATCACAGAGGTATTCCAGGAACAAAAGGGGGGAAGGGTATCCATGTGTAACCCAAACACTTGGAAGGCCTAGCCTGCATAAGGAGACAATGATTAAAACACAAAACCAGCGAACAAACCCCAGTTACATTAACATAGAACTGTCCTCTGACTAGTACAGAGAAGCAAAACGATCTAAAGCACCACATGGATGGCCTGAAAATGAAGACGACCACGCTCCATCCAAACAATTTCAAGGTAACCTAAGGCACTGGCAAACATCCCACTGAGGGGCAGCAGAGCCTTAGGTTACCCTGACATTGTTTGGATAAACTCAGAATTGGATTATTTCCCGAACCATCCTCACTGCCGGTTAACCAAGCTGCGACTGTGTTATCCACCTTGTGGTGTAGATCCAGTGGAGTCTGCTGGAAACCCTCAACAATAGAACTCTGAGATATGGGTATTGCTTCAGGCTGTCATGTCTGTGATGAATTTTATTTAGTAAATTGATGTATGTAAACACATTTACAAGTTATATGTTTTGTTTGAGTAATAACAGAATTCAGATATGACAGAGTATATATAGGTATAAATGCCCTCAATCTTTAGTTTCTGAAGACGTTCTGGGGATGATTGCTTAAAATACATTTATACACTAATCATTTCTAACCCAACAGAAACCAGAACACCAGGCTTTGGCTTACGGTGTATCAGTTGGGATGAGAATTACCAGTGTGCCTGTATATGCATGTGTGTGTTGTGAGTAGGTAATATATATGCATGTTAGTGTTCATGTATGCACACCCATACAAGCACATATGAAGAAGGCCAGAGTAGGGCATTGGGGAGTCTTCCTCAATTGCATTTCACCTTGTGTTGCTACTACTCATGGAACTGGAGGCTTGCTGTTTCCGCTACGCTGCGGGCCAGTGAGCTCCAGGAACCTGCCTCTATTTCCACCCTGTTGCTGACGTTGCAGATACATGCAGCCTGGCCTGAAGCTTTAATTTGGATCTTCATGCTTGCATAGCAAGCCATGATGCCCATTTGGTCAGCTCTTCAGCCCTAAAAGTATTTCTTATGCAAGAGGTTAAGGGCCAAATGAGAGAAATCGTTATCATCTATACTTAGCAATTGGCTGGTTGAGAGCATAATCACAGGGAGTGAATGGTGCGTAGCAGGAGAGCCCAGAAAGCAAGGTTCAAAAAGATTGAACCCGAAGATAGTTTAATCCCATCTACTTACTTCTGGGGACTTTTCAAAAGAAAGGCTCAACATCATTGTTCTCCTCACTTATCAAAACTAATAGGGAAAAGTACATCTAGCCACAGGAGACTTACTTTGTAAAAAACATGTGAAAGGATATTTTTCAAAAAGAGCAATTTAATGTGAAAAGGCAAAAGCTCACATCAGTGAAGACATCCTTTACAGGAGGAGGGACCAGCAAGCACATTAGTTCTGATGAAGCAGGGCTGTGTGCCGTCACGGGTGCCCTGGGATTTTGCTCACACAGTGAGGGGACTATCATCCTATCACTCTGAAGAGAATTATCTAATCTTCAAACTCTGTCGTCTGAAACCCTCAAGGTCCCTTTCAGCTCCTGACAGAAAACCCCCAAGCTATCTATGTGTACACAGGCTCTCTGCAAGTCATTTCACAGAGGACTAGATTGATGGGTAGATCAATAGATTATCCTTTGACTGAAATTCCATCATAGAAAAACATTACTTCTACTATGTGCCTGTAATTTAAACCTTTTATCTCTAATTGTAGAAAAAAACAAAAGGTACTTTTCTAGGTATTTCCTGCCTTGAGAAATCAGGCAGAGAAATGTGCTGTATTTGGGGAATGTATACAGAGATAGAGACACACACACTCACACACACACGGGGGCGGGGATTTCATAGTCTAAGATCCAGTTTACGGATGGAAGATAAGGGTTTAGAGGGCACAGCCCTTACGCTTTCTCCTAAGCCCTTCAACCACAGCTTGAGAAGTTCTCTTTAAGTGTGTTGTGTCAGGACAATGCGTTGAGGACACTGGGGTTCTCTTCTCCAGCATTCTGGGAAACCTGGGCCACCAGCCTTTATCTTATCTTATCTATCTATCATCTATCTATCTATCTATCTATCCATCTATCTATCTATCGAAGAAATTCTAAAACAAGTACCTCAAAGAGTATTCATGTATTCTCCTTGATCTTCCATACTCGTCACGGGTTGTAGTTTAACCCATCAGTTCCTCTTCCATACTTTGAAAATGTCATTTCCTAGGTGTGTTGCCTATTGACTTTTAACATAGTTCAGAAAATTAAACAAACAAACAAACAAAAAACCAAAAACATGATGATAGAACAAAGAGAAAAATGCATGGACATCCCCTCACATACGTGAACCTTCCTGTAAAATCATCCCTCGATTTTTAGGACACTCTCACAAAAGGGGCTTGGGAGATGCTCAGTGGGAACCTCACGTAGATTCCCCGGAATCCCACAAAGGCAGCAACATGGCATGCATCTGTCATCCGAGTGTCTCAACAGTTTGATGGGTGGTAGGTATAGGAGAGTTCCCAGAAGCCTCTGGGACAGCTAACCTGTGTACACAGTGCAGAGAACTAAAGAGGCCCTGTCTAAAGAGTGAGTACCAACGCAACGTGTCCCATGACCTCCACAGCGCATGTGCCGCATGCGCCCCTGCAGCCAACAACCCATCCCTCCCCACGCACAGACTTACGTATGAAAACGCTTTGTGGGTGATGATTGAGAATAACTCACTCAGAGTTGTAAAACATAGCACCGGGATTGTAATATTTGGTTCAAATTTAAATTATTTCCCGCCACAATGTATCTTTTCCACATGACCAACAGAATGCATATACCGATCCATTTGCAATAGTAAATATGCCAACTAAATGAAACAAGAAAATGATTCAGTTTATTTCAGATAGAATCCATTTGAGCAACTGTTGCTGTTTAACCGTAGATCAAACCGTGCTGTAATTGACTCCAGGCCGTAGCAAACACTTTCCTCACTCTGATATTGAATGATATCTTTTAGGCAGAGCAAAGGTCTAAATATAGTCCTAGCTTGCCTACAGTTTTACCCTTAAAAATGGACTTTAATCAATTGTATGCTTGAAACTCTCTCGCTCACTGTGTGTGTTTGTGAGTGTGCATGTGTGTTCATATGCGTGTTCACATTTGTGAAGGCTTGAGGTTGACACTGGGAATCTTCTCTGATATTTTATTTATTGAGATAGGTTCTCTAGTTGATCCTAGAACTCACTCATTCAGGTAGTCTAGCTTGGCCAGGATTGGTAGGGGTAGGGGCGCTATCCCATCCTCCTGCCAGGCCTGCATGGATTTACACAGGTTTGTGGGGTTTGAACCCTGGACTTCATCCTTGCACAGCAAGTGCTTTCTTCACTAGAACAACTGAATTCATTTTGAGGAAGATACAAGAGGAGCAAGGAGTACAGTGGAGCAACAGACACAATGCTTACCTCACAGGTAGAATGAGCTAAATTCTAAATACAACACTCAATGGGCAGGTGAGAGAAAAGAAACAGACAGGATGAAGAAAGCTATGGAGATGTGGACTCTGCCATTCTCTCTCCCTGCTCTTCTTTTGTGGCCTGTATTTACACTCCAGCACACCACAGGCTACTAGCTTTTTAAAAATACATTCTAAAAGCATGAAGTACAAAGAAAGGACTGTATCCAAGCACACAGTCTTATTATTAAATTCTAAAGATACTTAAATGCTGGATTACAAGAACTGTGCTGGTTTGGCATGGACAAGTAGCTTAGCTCTGAAAACTAGTACTGTCCACTAGCTTCTTGACAGCATGATCTAGAAGTCTCTGGAATCCCATGAAATGTCTAAACAATGTAGGCATGGGAAAATTAGAAGTTCAGTGATACATTTTGTATTGTGGCTTTATGGGACTTACTAATGATAGATACATTTCTCCGTTGAAATTGCAACAGAATAGTGTGTCTCAGTTCTCAACACCCATGCCACTGCTTTTCCCACTGGACTTGGTGGTACAGATTTTCTGCAGTTGCATCAGACATGCAGCATTAATTAGCAAGATGAAAAGCACTTTGGTTTTCACTTTGGGCTAGCAGACTACAGTGAGTCCCTAATTTACACATTTCAGCTCGGCAAACACTTGCCAACCAATATGTTAAGAGTGACTTTTAATTTGGCAGAGACTCTGTTTCTATATATGTTCTGCATATGTGTTCACTGCCACTTGTATTATTGTACAGCTATGTCATCATCACAGTTATTGAAGTAATGTATTATTAATTACAAGTACATAGTATTATACATACATTTATTTTCCATTTATATAACTGGAGAGTGATGTTATTGCTTTAGTTTTAATTAAAGTTTCTATAAAGAACTGTGTGGTCAATCCTAGCCTCTTCAAAATGTTAGGTTGTTGAAGTGACTGACCGCATTGAAATAAGGATAATGGCTGTAATGATAACTCATTGTGTTAAGCACTTGTCACACAAGCCTGATGACCTGAGTTCAATATCCAGACCCCACATTGAGAAGGAAAGAATATAACAATTCCACAAAGTGAAACTGGCCTCTACATATGTGTGAGAGCACCCAGTCACACACAACGCACTTACAATCCACACGCGCATGCACACACACATATGCAAATAAAAACATTAACAACATCTGGAATTGTTCTTTGTATCAACAAATTCAAAATGTTGCTAAAAAATGAAGACTGTGTCCTCAAACTCTTGACGACCACAGTTCCAAATGAATATTTCTTGATCTGTCTGTCAAAGATCCATTCATTGAGCTTATCTGGAGGTGTGCCTGCTCTGTGTCAGAGCTTATCTGCTGAGAGGACACAGAACTCAGATCTGAGATCCAGAGACAATTCGCTGTCTTTAAACATCTCTGTACTTTTGGAGGAATTTTCATGACTCTTTGTTCTGAACTGGCATTCTATTAATAGCTCTTATAATTTTTACTAACTGAAATTTAAAGGAACGCCACACACAAGGCCACTTCTCAGCACACTGGAACACAGGGATGTAAAGAGCAGTGAAGAGGAGAAGCTAAGATACTGATGGACATGTGTATGCATGGACGGTCTTCTGCATCCTTCTGGTATTTATCCTGGGCAACAAAAAGTTAGTCAGTGGGATAGCGTGTTACAGTCTTATGTTTCTAATTAGGTACTGATAACAAAAAGAAGCATGTGAGATATGTCCGAGTGTCAGTGATACAACTGAAAATCCAGACTGTTCTATGATAAAATGACCCTCACAAATTTGATCTTACGTGTATTTTATATTTTAGCTAAGTGTTGAACTTTTAACCCTTCTATCACAAGAGAACTATTGAGATTTAGGAAGGTTAGACTTGGTACAGATAACATGAGATGGTGAGATCACTCAGAATACTTTATCTGATAAACAATTGCTATCTAGTACATAAAACACAAAATGAAACTATTTGCCCTTACCTAGTTCTCTGTCAACATTTCATCAGTACCTTTTTGTTTGTGATTCCTCCAGATCTAAATATTTGGTATACACGAGTTATGAGTAATATCTCATTAGCCTCACCACTGGCATTTCCCCTGAGCAGTTAAAAAATAGAATGCAAGGGCCAGAAAGATGGCTTAGCTGTGAAGAGCACCTGCTGCTCTTTGAGGGGGCTGGAGTTTAGTTCCAGAGCTCAGGCTAGAAGAGGGACCCCACAACTGACTTCCTATAACACTCACTCCAGGCAATCTTGTGTCCCCTTCTGGCCTCTGTGGGCACTTGTATTGCATATGTGCATGCACATAAATATATAAATAAATGCTTTGAAATTTAATGACTAGAAGGTAACTGAATTGTAATATTGATTGAATGTGACCTGAATTTTCATGTTGGGTTTTCCACAAATGTGGGCAAATTATTTAATCTTGGCAGTTTTGCTTTATCTAATGTGGCATGTGTTTATGTTCTCTACAAAATCTGAAATTTGGGTGAGGGAAGATTAATGGTCTTTGTTGAATAAATACCTGTGCAATTCTAAAAAAAAAAAAGAAATCCTCCTTCTCTTTACCATCTTCATGTCTCTCCTTTTCTCTTTCTCCATCTTGCCTCCCTTCATCACACACACACACACACACACACCAACACACACACACATAAGGCAAATGTTATAAAAAAAAAAGCAAAGGCTATTAGGACAATCACGGTTGACAGTCAAGAAAATAAAAAGCAAGGTTGAAATAAGAGGTTAAAATTCTAAGCTTAAGAGAAACCTTGATAGAACTTGGAAGCAGTGCTGTGAGTATCTGTAAGAGAAAAATGAACAAAAGAATGAACCTACAGTTTGGGGCCTTTCCCTCCTCAATCCTTCATGTGAAGAACAGCAAGCAAAGAAAACAATTGAGGGCAAAGAAAAGTCCCAGTGTTCAGAGAGGCACACATGTCCTTCACGGCAAGAGAATCCCTTTTTTTTTTCTTCAATTCCCCCCATGCTTAAAGCAATTTATAGAGATAAGGCACACATATAGAACATTCTTTAATTAAAGCCATGACTTCTGGGACTTTTCAATATTTTTAAATATTTTAGAGGGATTTTGAAAGCATTATGAGTGAGTTTTATTATTCTCTTCCTTATTTTTTTCTAATTAGAGTAACTATTATTGGATACATCTCTCAGTTATGGGTTGTGCTGAGTAAAGTTAATTTATTCTCCTTAAAAAAAACCCTCCTGGGTTTGTCCCACAAATCATTGTATAGTCATACTATAAATGTGGGTCATAGTTCTTAATCTATATTATCCATGGGATTTCTACCTCTACAGTAACTTCTAATTCAAAGGAAAGACAAAATCAGTCTATCACATACAAAGTACAACTCTTTAAAGGGCTTTCTGTTGCATGAAATTGTTAATATGATTGACATTTATCGTGAGCTGTGGCAGGGGCTCCCTCAGTGAGGAGTTTAATTTACAAGTACAGGGTCCTGAATTTCATCTCCAGAAACCCATGTGTGAAGAAGTCTGCCAGGTGCCATGCTGCAGACTTGTAATCCCAGTACTGGAGATTTGACAACAGCAAATTTCCTAGGAAACAACAGCCAGTCAGCCAAGCCTCCATGGCTAGTTCCAGGCCAGTGACATTTCAAATAAAAATGATGGACAACAGTTGAGGGATAACACCCAAGTGTGATCTTTGGTCTCCATGTGCATGTGCATATAGACATATAAACATATGTTACATGTACTTGTTAATGCACAAAAAATGAAAATATATTATCAGGTAGCAATAGGAAATTAGACATTAATTCAAGGAAACAATTGAACACATTTGCATGCAGCTTATGAGGTTTTGAATACCCTTTCCTGTATCAGATTTTAATTCTTCTGGCTCTCTTTAAGGTCTGATAGCAAACAATACCTCTTTACTCGAATTTTTCCAACTTTCATTTTAATTTATTTAACCAAGTCTATTATTGAGACTGAGTCAAGCTGTCTTTTCAAAAATAGCATTTTAGATTTCCAAGAATGAGACATTCTCAAGTCATTCCTCCCAATGAGATCTTATCTCTCTGCAAAGACAAAATATCTGACACCTATGATGGTATTTTATAAATCTGAGAAGACTACTCCACCAATCATTTCCACATTATGAATCTGTGTGGATTTGTATGAGTGAACAAATGTGGGAAAGCTTGTCCGTTGATCCCTACCTATCAAATGTTTAAGTAAGGCAGAGACATAGCTTGTACATCCATAGGTGCTTAACTAATCAATATCATTCACAAAAGGAACAAGAGAGGAAACTCAAAAGTACTGTTTTGTTTTGTTGTTTTTTTGTTTTTGTTTTTGTTTTTGTTTTGTCTAAGAAAAGTAATTCTAAGTGGCTACTTTCATTCATTAAGCAGAGTGCATGCACATTTCTTCATCACAATTTCCTTTAATCTCTAGGGTAATCCCATAATGCAACTATTGTCTGTACGTTTGGAATCAGAAAACTTCCTATGTTGAAGCCTTCTCAGGTGCGGGTCCCACACTCTGCTCTTTGTCAGCACATCATGATACGTTAGCCTGCAGTAAGAGTGCTTCCCATTTACAGAATATGAGAAATGGAGTGGTAGACAGGAGCCCTGGATTAACATTCTGAGAAGCATAAACTGGGAACCTAGCTCTGTCACTCACAAGCTGTGAGGTTGGTCGCAAAACCTCTGGGCCTTAAAGCCATTTCGGAAAACAGGGTCAGCTGTGATTCTTATGTCTAAAAATGCTTGCTGAGCACTGAGCATTGTCCCTATCAAAAAAAGAGGTATGATCATGGGGAGATGAGAGACTTTCATGAATAAGTTGAAACAGGAAAAAGGGAAGGGTGTGGTATATCTCACTGAATGAATGACAAAAGGACAGATGAGGGAGTAGATGGGTGAATTAACAGATGGAGAAATAACCTGAGACCCAAGATCACATTCTAATAAAGCTCTAATTTGTCTTAACTGTTTTCCTTTTCCTAAAGTAGAATTTTTTTTCTGTGAAATACTGGAAGTGGCAATGCTCTGCTTATTCATAACACAGGACATACAGGCCATGGATACCCAAGGCAAGAACAATAAAAACGATTATTTCCTCATCATTATGTCTCCACAGGGCATTCAGAATGACTTCTGTGCATCATGTAGAAGTGTTAGCCTCAGAGTGGACTGGACTAATCTTCTGTTTATTAGTTACACACCTTTAACAAACACCCCCTGATCTGACCTTTCTAAGCATCAGTTTCCTCACAAAACCAGACAGTCACATAGTTATATGCCTTGGGAAGTGTTTTTGCAACACTTCAGAGATATAATATAAAGGTGATATAATATAAAAAGTTAATTTTTTGTATCAGGATAAATTTAATTAGAGAAATCAGTTCCTCTCCCATATCACCCTCCAGATAGTCATCATGAAAATGCCTAGATTTCAATCTTTTTAAAAATAGCTTTATTTATTTTTTTTATTTTTGAGCTATAATTACATAATTTCCTTCTTTTTCATCTCTCCAATTCCTTCCATATGCCCCTACTTGCTCTCTTTAAAATTCATGGCATCTTTTTTCATTATTTTTGTTACATTTTATATAGAGATAATATATATATATAATTATATACAATATATGACATTGTATAAATAATGTACACATATGTGTAACATTATATAGATCTCAATCTTCTGATTCACGGGTCCAAGACTGGACCCATCTGAACCTTTCTTACATCATAGCTCAGGAGTTTATCTTGAGAAATACCCGTGAGCTGGGCACCATGGTACATGCCTGTAATACCAGCACTCAGGTAGGCAGATCACTGAGTTCGAGGCTAGCCTAGTTTATAAAGCAAGTCCAGGACAACCAAGGATCCACAAAGAAATGCTGTCTCAAAAAAATCAAAAAAAAAAAAAGGAAGAAAGAAGGAAAGAAAAATAGAAAGAAAGAAAAAGGAAGGAGGAAGGAAGGAAGGAAGGAAGGGAAGGGAAGGGAAGGGAAGGGAAGGGAAGGGAAGGGAAGGGAAGGGAAGGGAAGGGAAGGGAAGGGAAGGGAAGGGAAGGGAAGGGAAGGGAAGGGAAGGGAAGGGAAGGGAAGGGAAGGGAAGGAAATATTTGAGAAACAATTGCTAGTAAATCCATTTAGCTAAAGGGCTAGAGAACAAATGTATGTTAAACTTTATCTGGATTGTGATTTTTTTTTCTATTTGTTTTTGGCCTCACACTGTCTAACAAATCATGCTCTCCTTTTGCCTTCCATTAAGCTTCTTATGGTGTGGCTGTGAAGTCTCTGTCACAGGTTTGTGTTGGGAAAGCTTGCTCTCCAGCTGCTGGAGCTCTGTGGTAACTCTGGGTAAGAAAGCCGAAGAGCAAGCATGTGTTGCTGATGGCAGATGGTCTAGGCCCCTTCCTTTTTGGTTCTGTTGCCTGACTCTGGCATGATGAGCCCAGAGCCTCAGGCCGTTTTGCTCAGAAATGCAAGTTACCCCTACTGTTGTTCCAAGATGGACTGTCTCTCTGAAACCACAATCCAAGTAATTCTTTTTTCTATCAGTTGTCGGTTGTCCTCAGGTATTTTATGAAAGCAATAACAGAGTAATTAACACAGGCACACAGACTCCCTCTGTTATCAGGGTTGTTGAATTCAGCCAACAGCCAAAAGTGTGATAGATCAAATAATCATTAATTTGAGGTAATTTTTATAATTAGTAAAATTATTAGAATTATAATGACACAAAAAATTTAGTGACAAAAATTATGATAATAAAGACAATTTGATTCTTTTGTCCCTAACTGACTAATATATATATATATATATATATATATATATATATACACACACATATTCCCCCATTTTTTATTTTATACTTTGAAAACTTTTAAATTTTTTTACTTTTTTATATTAATTACAGTTTATTTACTTTGTATCCTAGCTGTAGCCCTCTCCCTCATTCCCCTCATTCCCTCCCAACCCTACCCTCCCTCTCTCATCTCTTTGCCCCTGTCTAAGTTCACTGATAGGGGAGGTCTTCCTCCTCTTATATCTGACCCTAGCTTATCAGGTCTCAACAGGACTGTCCTCCTCTGTGGCCTAGCTAGGTTGTTCCTCCCATGGGGGTGGGGAAATCAAAGAGCCAGCCACTGAGTTCATGTCAGAGACAGTCCCTGTTCCCCTTACTAGGGTACCCACTTCAAAACTTTTTTGTTGTAATATAATTACAATGCTCCCTTCCCTTTCCACCTCATGTATCCTCCTTGCTCTTTCAAATTCATAACTTCTTATTTCATTGATTGATGCATGTGTGCATGCATATGAATGTGTTTGTATGTATACATATATGTGTAGACTTATACATCCCTAAATGTAACATGCTTAATGCATATGTTACTTGTATATGTGTCTACAGGGCTGACTGTTTGGTGCTGGACAAACATTAGTGTGCTACTCCCTGGGGAAGACCACCTCTTCTGCTCCTCAGTTCTGTAGTTCTTTGTGAGTATGGTGATGCATTTTTCCCACCCAGTTGGCATATCCATCCGTTTCATCTTTGTTGAGCTCTTATTTGGGCATTCATGTTTGTGAGACTTTATGGGTGTAGTGTCTAGCATTGTTAAAAGACTCAGTCTCACAACAAACTTCCTGATCCTCTGGCTCTTACAATCCTTCCTCAAATTTTAACAGAATGTATATGTATATTTTTTTCTTTTGTATTGAATAGATTTTGTCAAATGTTGAATCAAAATTATTACAGTTTAGTAGTTAAAGTCAAATATTGTTTGAGCATACCAAAGGATTGTAGAAAAAATTAAAAAAAAAACTTGCAAGTTTTCACATAGTCTAACTGCTTTAGAATTGTAAAAATATTAAAATGAAAACAACAAATTACTAATCAAAGAAACTTTGAAGATGTTTTGAAATGTCACACAGCCATGTAACCTCAAACAAGCTATATCGTGAGTAAATTACTTTGGTAATAAAGTATACTACTTATCATTTTGTCTTAATAAACAAAACTATGATCTCAAAAATTAAATTTCCTGCTACCTCCTCTTCCAGTTGGCTTTCCTCATGTCTGTTAGAGGTACCCGAGCATTTGAGGCATAAAATTTATTTATTTTTAATGTGCACAAGATTCAGCCAAGTCTATCTTCTAAACATCTATTATCATGTCATCTCCCACAGGATACTATGATTTTTCTGACGATCCAATATGACCTCCAAATTGAGTGTTTTTATGAAAGCCTCAGTTCAGTATTTTGTTCCACGTTTATTACTACCTGTCCTGTCACCTGTAACTTGTCCGTGATCACAAATGAATGAATTTGAATACATGAATAAATTACATAGCTTTTGCATGTGTCATTTCTTTCCCACCTACCAATTCAATGTTTCCAAATTTTCTAGTTTAGGCTTGCAGTCCTGATCACTGCTGTCAAATATATTCCATATTAGTGGGGGAGTCTACCCATATTTGTAGCATTTAGTTTCACAGGGCATGCACCCCTATTCACAATTGCATATTAGTCACACATCTTTCAGAATTATCCTCGTCTTTACACACCTTCCTCGGTCATTATTCTCACCATTTCTTACAGTCAACTCAAGTTCACATTTTGCTTTCGAGATGTCTGTCTCAAGTCAAAATCAAACTCATGAAATACAAAAAGATACTACTGACATCAGCACAAATATAAAAAATATGTTATCACTACTTAATAATCCTCTCAGGTGGTCTTTTAACCCAATGCTGTCTCACAATATTAAATCTTAATTTGCTTTTCGGACGTAAATGTGAACAGTAATGCCATTCCAGCACTGCCTTTTTTTGCTAAGAATGTTTATTGTAACTTCTCTAATATCACATTATCAACTACAATGGACAGTTTCAAAGCTAGCCTCCGTTCATAATCAGCTGCCACCCGAATCCTGCATCTGCGCCTAGAGCATTAAGGATTTTAGAGGTCTTGGGAGGAGACACTGACACTTCCAATGTTTCCAATCCTCTGCTGAACTCTGCCCTTTCCCAGTGGGCTCCAAGCTCTTGACATTGGGTCAACACTTGGGCATTTGACCATTTGGAACATACAGCAGCGCAGCCCTTGAGGAATAAATGTGTGCTGATGAGGATCCAGTCTTTACCAAGGAGAGCCTCCACAGAGCAAAAGGGGGAGATGAAACTTGCCTTGAAGAGACAGAAAATCACCAAGGGGTGTCTCAGGGCAGTTGCCACTGTGAACTCAAGAAACACAGCACAGAAAGGAGGGAATGAAAGGCTCTAACCAGAGTACAACTTTATAAAAAAACCAACTCCTTGAGAATACTTGTAAAACTCTAGTAAAGGTAATGGATGGCCTAATTCCCACTGAAAGATTTAAATTACAATATATTTAACTACTTACATGGTATATTATCATTTAGTTCCCCCCCCCCTTTTTTACTTGGCCATGCTTCTTCTTTTAGTCTTGTTTGGTCAGTTATGAACCTAGCATCATGTGCAACTCCCAAGTTTCAATAATTTTAAAGTTGGTCATTGCTTTATCTCATATTTGTTCTGCCTGTGGAACCCAGCAAGTTGCTCTAATTTTTTGTGGGGATAGCAAAAAGGAAGTAGATTTTCCTCTTTCTGTTTTGTGGCTTTTAAGGGGTCTAACTCTTAAAAATAACTGAATCATCACTAAGAAATATTGGAGCGACCTGTAATTTTTTTTTTTTTAGAGACTTTCTGACCCTGTGCTTTGTCTCAATTTCTTAGGAGAGCCAGCCTCTGCATGGTTATGACGGGGCACTATTAAGTGGAACACGGCCCACTCCACTCTGTTGGGGCTTGCTAACATATGGAAATAATAATTTTACCTAACATATTAATTCATCAATAAGATTCAAGACGTATAGTTTATCTCAACATTAATCAGTCTCAGAAAAGTGGAGCTTATGTGTGAGATGACGTCTGTTTTCACAGCAACACCCAAATCTCTTCCATTCTGAGAAATTAAACCAGCACACACTTCAGATGATAATTAAGAATTTTTATGATAATGGCTATATTTAGCACAGACTGTCATGTGAATTATAATGTGTAGCATATTAGTAAGCGAGTGCTGTGTACATGGGAAATAAAACCCAGTTTCTGAATACACATTATAAATGTATAGCAATGATCTAAACAATTGCAAACCATCATGAATGCAGCATGCTGTAATTTTTACCACCAGTGTCTTGAATGGAATATTCACTCAAGGTATATACACTCTGACAATCACAACTAGACTTTATATCGACAATAGAGCATGTAAAAATCTATTCTTTAAAGCATGTGTGGATTAAAATGCCCTTTGAAATAATTAAAGTTTTTGAAAGATTAGACAATGCATATTGATATTGAACATTGAAAACTCGTAACTGTTAGCATAAAAGATAAAATTATTTAAAAAAGGGATTTCCTAAAGACAAAACAAGGGGGGTTACCCCCCCAGAACAAAGTCCATTTGCAGCAGAGTGTGCTGTTTGTATTTTACACCAGCATGTTGGAGAAAGTGGCAGCAGAAAATACAATAGCTAAGTAGCATATTCTTCCTTAAAGAACACCTTTCATCATGCTAATCACCTTTAAGAATCATGCTGCTGTTAGGCTTCTTAGAGCATTCTTAAAAGACGTCTGTATAACAAACAAGAAAAATAACTCAGAGTCCCCAAATCAAATTTCAACACTTTCGGTGATGAGTAAATACAACTTGCTTGCTTAGATAAGCAGCTTTTTTTTTTTTTAATGAAAAAAAAAATAATTTTTCTCTCCCTCTATAGTTTTAAATTTCAAAGCACGAGATTTGGGATTAATGCATGTAGAGCCAATGAGCAAACAATGCATTTTTCCTGCTTATTTAATTTGGCCACACTCCCAGGATTTACATTAGAATTCAAAAGTATCCATCTTTTGTCTCTCAAGTTTCTGATCCTGTGATCTCAACATGCTCCTTAAACTAGGTGCTTCCTGGCGCCCCTGTCCGCTTCCCAGTGCCATCCGGCTGCTCCGTGGGACACTCTTCAGCGAGCCTCCTCGCTCCTCAGTATTTTACTAGGAAGGAGCTGACACTTACGGTGAATCCTGCTCTTCAACTCAAACACCAGCGTCTGTGGCAGGCCAGCTCGATCATTGCTGATCCAGCATCCCTCAGGCGAGGTCCAACCTTCCCCAGAAAGTGCACCCAGGGATTAGTCTGACTTCTCCTAAATTCTCTCTTCTGCACAGTAAGAGCTAATCTTTCCTGTATGAAGCAGGAGATGGTGTTGCTATGACAACAGAGCACATTCTAGCAGTGGGACTACCGAGATGAGCCTTCAAAGACTCAGAAGCATGCACTCAGTCTTCCTCCGGGGCGATGGGTTCCTTCCTTTAGGATTCAATCTCCCAACAAGTTGACTGTGAGCCTGGCACGTCGATTATCTATGTATTTTGCTACAGGGGGATCGGTGCTGAGGAAGAACATGGACGGATGATCCCATACTTGTTTAATAAAAGTGCCGTTCTCACTTATATTAAATTTCTACCTGTAACTGGTCCGTAAAGCTCTCTTAAAACATCACCCCACTTTAGTTTGCCACAATGTTCTTAACTCTTTGGTTTTTCCAAAACAACAAAAACATATTAAGAAGAGGCATGAGGGCAGCTTCATTTATCTGGTTGTTTGTAAATTATCACCATTGTGTGGAACTTGGATGTTAGCTACACTCACACATATAGTTACAGGAACACACACACACACACACACCCTTTCTCCAGCATCAGTGTCTGAAGGCTTCAGGTTTCAGACTGGGGGAGGGGAGGCACAAATCTCTGCGGCCACATTTTGCATACATATATTAGCTAGAGAACAATCACAACCAGCAACAATCCTCTAGAAAAACCATTCTGCTTTAAGTGCCTATGCAACAGACATGGTGATCAAGTGCAAGGCTAAGGCTTGGTCTCATTTTATATACTATTTTCACACAGAAATACTGCATATGATTGTAGACTGTAAAGAGCCAACCATGCATGTTAAAATGTGGATTCTTTTTGAACACTCATTTTCATTTTTGTGAGAATGATTGCTGTGATTAGGACACAGACATTCCTGTCATTGGATGGAAAGACTCAGGGAAACTTCTTTATTTGTAGCACAGATTTGCCTGAAAAACAACAGACAAGATTATACCCAGAGTGGCACTTTCCTTACGTGTGTGTGTGTGTGTGTGTGTGTATGTGTGTGCGTGCACATGTCTGCACGCATCCTTACGAATGCTCATAGAAGGAAACATACCTAATAGTTACACGTGAATAGTTCACGTGAATGTGTAGGTCAGAGGTCAATATCAGCCATAATTCTTAAATGTTCTCTGCCTTTTTTTTTTTTTTTTTTTTTTGAGACAGGGCCTCTCATTGCACCTTGCCCTTACCAATTCAGCTCCAGCAGCTGCTTCGAAGGTTCTAGGAATCACCTATCTTTGCCTCCCCAGGGCCAGCTTTACAGGTATGGTTGTGTCTACCTGTTACCTGAGGGCTGAGCATCTGACTTCAGGTTCATTTCCTTACAAGCCTGAGCCGCCTCCCTAGTGCCACCCTTTGCCAGCTGACATGTTACTTTCCCATTCTCTCAGCAGTTCTTAATTCTTTATATCAGGAGTAGCTGTTTTTAACCAAGAGCATCATCACCCCTATCAGCTTCTGTCTACAGGGATCCTTCTAGGTTGAACTGAGGCTCTGCCACACCATACTTTCTCTTGCAGTGCCCCTGGAGAACAGGACTGCAATGCTCCTACCATCCAGAGGTGATGGGAACCCTACACAAGACGACATCAACATCCTATTGATCTGGAAAAAAAAAATCATTGTTCTTGGCTTATCACCCTAATGGGTTTGGAAGGCTATTAGCCTAATTTCAATATCATGTTAAAGGCAAGCATTTTCATCTAGTAATTCACATAAAGTGGATGTGGCATTCTAAAGCTCTTTTTGGTTTCTGCTCTTGAAATTTTATTCCAGTGAAAAGTAGCAGTTTCATTTGTCTGATGTTGCCCTGAGCTATTTCCACCTTAGGATATATGGAATCGTTCCTCTGCCCAAGGATACTCTTATCTAGGGATTGTCTGAAGATTTAGTCTCATAATTCAAAAAGTTACAGCACCTGTTTTCATTATGTTAGTTATTATCTAATTAGTAAAGAGATTTTATTAATTTTTCTCTCCTCTTCAGGGAAATTGGATAAATGCCAAAACATGTAAACAACATATGGCTTGCTTTCAAGACTAACCAACCAGAATCATTTATTTCTAAAGAAATTTCTTAGGTTAAAAAATGTGTTGAAATAATTTCCTCTTCTAATAGTAATGTTTACCATCTGCTATTCCTTTAAGAATGCCTACCTGGAGAACAATTATATTCAGTATTCCCAGTTCCCTGTCCCCTCAAGAGGACAATATTATTTACATAGTTTGAAAATAAGTAACAATCTGGCATAACTCACATTTGAGTTTTGAAAATAACCAAGTAAGGACATGTGCATAAGACATTCTCTAAGTTTAAGGTTTATCATTGTCTCCCAGGTATAATTTATATGAAACTCTATTTTTTTTCAACATAATAATCAGTGTGCCAAATAGATTATAGTATCATGTTTATCCTAGAGGAAATAGAGGTATAGAAAGAAAACGGCATATTTATCGGAAATGGGTTATAAAGATCACTACAGTTTGAATTTTAAATGTCTCCCAAAGGCTCTTGGGTCAAAGACTTGACCTACAGAGTGGCAGTTCTGAGAGGTGATGACAGCTTTACAGGGCGAAGCCTTGTGGAAGCCCGAAGCTCATTGCATATGTGTCCTGAAGGGGTCTGCTTCTTAGGAGATGGACCCGACGTGCGGTCTTTAGGTAACTAGGTGTTTGCCTTTAACGGCTTGCAGGTTCCCCTCATCTGCTTCTCTGGTTGCTTTAGCAGGAGAAATGACTATTTTGTTCTCTCAGCATGCTGCCCTGCCACCCTCTGCCTTCTCCAAAGATGGAAAAACCTGGGTTTCCTAAAACTCAGAGTGGGGAAAGTAATATATCTCAGGAGATTTTTATAGGGATTTAAGTTATATGCATACATTAAAAACGTTTCTCATGGTGCGTGGCATTTAGGGAATGCTACATAAAATGATATATATTACATATGATGATAATTACAAGAGCTAAAGATGATTCACTTTTGTTTCTGCTTTCACTTCTCTCTATACTCTCTTCTCCTGCCCCCTCTGGTTTTCAAGACAGGGTTTCTCTGTGTAACAACCTGGTTGTCACAGAACTCAGCTTATAGACCAGGAAGGCCTCAAACTCACAGAGATCTGCCTGCCTCTGGCTCCTGAATGCTGGAATTAAAGGCCTGTGTCACCAAGCCCAGCCTTGTTTCTGACCTTTGTAATGTACTGTCCAAGGCAATGCATACATGTGATACAATTTATGAAGGATTTTGCATAGTAAGCATGTGATTTAAATATCTACTGAAGTGAATTAATGATATCTCAAAATTTTAAACATGCCAGAGAAAAATGCAAACTTGTTTTCTTAACAAGTATGTATGGTTCAATAATAGTAATAAATATGTAAACAACTTTTCAATGAATAAAATCAATTTAAAAATATTTCTACATCCAGAAGTTATTACTTAGAAAGTTGATTTGACACCTCTTTGTAGATAGGATGGTGGCACTAAGATACATAACTTTACATCACTGACCTCTAGAAGTTACAAGAAAAGATTATGGTAGCTAAGAGGCAGCATAGTTCACCAACAGTCTCTAAGAACTTTGGGAAGGCTTCACAGAGGGAGTGATCATTTTCTAGTTAGTAAGAGTAAAAGCAAATATTCAAACATTTTTACTTTTATTGCAGACATTATGTTATGTTGGAATAATCATTTTGTGCACTGTGTAAGGGCTGTCTTTGTATTATTTAAATGCTGATTTCTATACCAGCAGAGAGTTAGGTATAGACAGGACTTTGGTATTGGTGTTTTTTGTTTTTTTTGGTTTTTTTTGTTTTGTTTTGTTTTGTTTTTTTTTTTTTGTTAAGATTGGTTTATTTCTTTTTCTCTGACATAATAGTTTTATTTATATTGGAATTTCATACAATGTACACTTGTTTCCCATTTCTCCCAGATCCACCCTCTTACCTTTGAACCTTCCACCTGCTGAAGAGCAAACAAACATCAAATACAATTTTTATGTATCATCTGTCCCAATGTTCTGTAAACACACTTCCCTCAACTTCTGATTGTTTTAATAAAGAGCTGATGACTTCTAGCTAGGCAGGAGAGAAAAGACAAGACTTCTGGGCAGAGATAGAAAGTACAGGAAGAACTGAGAGGTGTGGAATTCACCAGCCAGATATGGAAGAAGCCATATGAACTAGGACTGAGTGAAAGGGAAGGGGCCACATGGCAAACTTAAACTACAATAAATGGGTTAATTAAGTTATATGTGATAGTAGAGATAAAGCTTATGCTAAGACCTAAGCTTTAATAAGTAATAATAATCTCTGTGTCATTATTGGGAGCTGGACAGTTGGGAAAGTCTGGTGATAATGTTATCTCTATAATTTTAATACCTACTGAATAAAGTTGATAAATAATAATTCAGAAAAAAAGCCAGATGATAAACATAAATAAAATCAATAATCATTATGTATTTGCAACATTAAAATGTATCAACAAAAGTAATATTCTTATAAAAGAAATAACATGTGACTAAATAAGAGTCGATCCTTTTCTGATACTATCTTATTTTTTATTTTAGTTATTACCATTTATTACAATTTACTCACTTTGTATCCTGGATGTGGCCCCCTCCCTTGTCTCCTCCCAATCCCATCCTCCCTCCCTCTTCTTTCCATAATCTTCCCCCCCACCCCTCCCGTAGTCCGCTGAAAGGGGAGGTCCTCCTCCCCTTCTACCTGACCCTATTTTTTAAGGTTAAAAAACTAACTACAGAAGCATAATTATAGTGTATCTTAAATTGCACAACAAAATATATTCAGATGAGTCAAATGTTTACATTTTTTAACATTTGGCTAAGGCCGAGGATCTGACTTGCTTCCATGTATGTGGACCTATCTGCATTGCCCACATGGCACGCCTGGGTTGGCTACCCAGAGGCTATTTAAGCTGTGGGCTGGCTTTCCCCAGGGTCCGAGGATTGTTCAAGGTTCCTGAATAAACTGCATTGAAAAAAAAAATAAAAAATAAAAAAAAAGAATCTATTTAAAAATACTAAAAATAGAGGAAATTAAAAAACAAAACGTATTCCTGGAGGGAAACAAAGTAAAAACAATTATAGCGTGGCTCCTAACTATACCAATGTATTCTCAGAGATTTAAATTATGTATTAGTCATCTATCCTGAAGCAGTCATATGTAGGCGGTGGAAATATATTCAAGACAGTTTTTTAAATTGTGGGCATTTGTTGTCTAGCCACAAACAAAAGCAAAACACTTTACCATCCAAAGTGTTAATTATTTTGATATAATTATACACAGAGTCAACGTTGAGGAGACTTTCTTATGTCTCTCTTGCTACAAGAAAATGGACACACAAAGTCCTCTAATGAACAAGTACTTTAAGCTAGAATGGAGTAGTCCATCAAAGGTCTAACTGAAAATAAAAAAAAAAAGGTTAATTTAAAAAAAAAAGACATATGTTTGACTTATGTTTCCAGTAACCAGAAACATGTAACCAAGTTGAGAGCCCAGGGCCACTGAAAGAAAAAAAAAAAAAAAATCAGGAAAAACCTAAAGAGAACGTTGTGAACACACTTTCTCTGCTACCCTTTCCCCCTCAGGGGAATTACCAACTTTGGTGCAAAAGAGAAAGACTGAAGTTTTGATGCACAAAGAGTAGATCTTCTGGAAAGCCTATAACACTAGTGGCTGGGGGAGGATAATTTGCTCTTTTAGAATGGCAGACAGGATGTAGGTAATCAAGAGTGCAAAGAAGTAGCCCCCTGTTTGATGCCAAGTATCAGTAGAGCTTATAGAAAAAAAAAGGCAAGGAAGATGTAGAGAAAATTATTATTAATAATGAACCATGTGCTGTCAGAGGTGAAGGCTCACAGTGGGAATAAAAACCCACTGTTAAAAGAGTTCAACACAAGTTATGGCCCTAAAGAGCTTGCCTATCTGAAAGAAAAAAACAAGAAACAAACAAACAAAACTCTGAGATGGGCAATTTTCCCAAGATTTTCAACTTTTTTTTTTTCATAAATAGCATCCAGAATTAACTTTTATTTTTAAGTATCTGAAAACATTCTTAAAAATAGGACCAACAAGATGAAAGAACACATTTTCCAGACAGTTAATAGAAAAACAAAAACAATAACAACAGATATCCCAGACGTGAGCGCTTCTGAAACTACTGCAAAATAACTGATTTTACGTCAAAAGAAAAGATGAGGACAGTTGTATTTTGCCCAAAATGGAATCTCTAAAAGAGAATTAAGTGGAATTTCCCAAATGTAAATAATAAAATTATTACAATTAGGTATTTGATAGGCAAGCTATTCAAGTGACCGCAGACAGGAAGGTGAGCATAAAGTAGAGGATGGGAGCATGACTCATTGAGTCAAATGGCTGAGAACAATCATGAGAACTGGTCTTTAGGGTGGGTTTCCCTTGTAAGGGGAGCGGGGCCTGTCTCTGACTTGGACTCTCTTGCCTGCTTTTCCATCATTTTCTCCTAGTGGGGCTGCCTTGCCAGACCACTTGCCAGGCCACTTGCCAGGCCACTGGGGAGAGGATGCCCTCAGTCCTGATGCAACTTGAGGAGCTGGTGTGGGTTGGTGAGGGGAGACTCCCTTTTTCTGAGGAGTAGGAAAGGGGTTATAGAGGGAAGAAGGAGGGATTGTGGGCCCTAGAGAGAGAGAACTGGAGGCTATGAATGGGATGTAAAACAAACAAACAGACAAACAAATAATTCAAAATCTCAGCATGGATAAGAACTTGAAGAAGAGGAGGAGGAGAAGGAGGAGGAGGTGGAGGAGAACCTTCAGGAAAGGGGACAGCAATTAATATCGGGTGTGCTTTAAAACTTTAAAAAACAGATCTCAAACTTGGCCTGTACATCATACATTTCACTGCTGAAGCATGATAAATTTGACCTTTACAAACAATAAAAAGTAATGGTTTATTGTTAATTCCACGGAGCTCACTGGTTCGCTCAAAGTACAACTATTGGTTTTTGCAGAACTGTCATATTTGTAGGCAATCTGTATGTCTGTAACCGCTAATTAAACATATTTCTACACGGATGCTGGTTCGGGCTTAGATCAGTGAATACAAGAATATAGTGTTGAAAATAAGTCCTGGAGACTAGCCTGTCAGTACCTGTAAGCAAATCCTTTACAGACTAAGGACTAAGTACCTTTACAATTCCCGACGCAAGTGTGACTTTTGTGTAAATGTTATGTTTTCTTGACGAAATTGGGCCTTTATCATTACATAATGTTCATCTTTGCATTTACAGATGTTTGTTTTAGCATGTGTTCTCTCTGCTATTAGCCCAGGCTCTGCCGATTTATCATTATAATGGCTATCTTTGTACTTACAGGTGTTTGTTTTAGTGCGGGTGTGTTGCCTGATACCAGCCCAGCCACCGATGCTTTTTTTTGCGAGGTGGGGCATCTGTTCCCTCCTCAGATGGATGTGACTGGCAAAAAAGGAGAAACAAACAAACCAACAAACAAAAGAAAACATGGTGCCAGACATGGTGGCACACATACACAATCTCAGCATTTACAGGGCTGACGCTTGAAAAATGTCAGATTTTGAGTCCGACTTGTTCTAATAATAAATTTCAGAAGAATCGGGGCTGATTTGGAAAGTTCTATAAAAACGATGAAAAGAAAATAATTTTACATTTTAATTCATTTAACTTTTTTTTTTTACTGAAGACTTCATCAATTATTTGTAACTTTTAAAAAAGGATTAATTATTAACAGGTCTAATAACTCCTGGCCTCCAGGAGACCCCTAGAAGGCCCCAATGTGTTTGGCTAATCTGACTAAAACCCGCAGCTCCAAGGCAGCCAACCAGCTTAAAGGTTCACGGGTGGGCTTGAGCTAACCTGAGGAAAAGGCCTTAACAACTCTGGAAAGTTTCTAAATGCTTAGCCAGTCCTAAATCCCCCATACCTCCTGAGTCATCCAATCAAATGAAAGGTTACCTCACTCCTGGAAATCTCCCTAATTGCCTTTAAATTGAGCCTGCATTCTCACTTTGTGGCCCCATTCTAAGGAATGGTGGCCCTGGCATGCTGGTTTATTTCTGCTCCTTGATGTCGCTCGCATGCACTTGAGTCTGGGGTCTCTCTTCAGTGATTTGCAGACCCTAACAATTATGTGTGTGCATGTGTACTGTACGCACACAGGAACAGTTCCCATGGAGGCCACAGGAAGGCCTTGGTTCCCATGGCGCTGGTCTTAGCAACAGTTGCATATTGCCTGGCAGGTGCTGGGAGGAGAGTTTCTTCTCCTTGGCCTCTTAGTAGGAAGTTTAACCCTTTCACATTTCAAATAATTACCAGCATAGGGAAGAGCACAGGCTTCTGCCAATTTAAATGTGCTTTTGTGTGTCGCTCAGCAATTTGTCCTTCTGCCTTTCCTTCTCCTGTTTTCACTAACTTTTGTTTGCAGTGGCATGCTTAGACTTCCTCTTCTTTTCCTTCCTTTTATGGTCCTGACATTTGCTTTGCAGGACTACCTCATTTCCTGGAGCACCTTAAAATGAGAACGTTTCAGTCTAAACTAACAACAGCTTAACTTTAAGAACATACAAAACCTTTATTGCATACACATAGGCAGGCTACGTTTGCATCTTTTATGCACTGCATACACACTAACAGTGATTTCTAAATATGTTTGTGTTTTGTTATTTCAATTTCATACAATTTAAAAGCAGCTAATATTAAAATAGGAAAGTTTGCTGTATTTTGCACATGTACCAAATTTTATTGGACAGTTTTTATGCTTCTGAGTTGCAGTGTAACATTTTTTTTTCAGTGAAATTTGAAAGACTCCCTTTGCATTTCTTTTAGGCTGAATGAGGAAAATAAAGTCATCCAGTTTTCAATGTCTGATAAAAAATTTAATTTGCCCTTTGTTTCTGAAGGAAAGATTTACTAAACTTGGTGTGCTTGGTCATCATTTTTCTTCTGACATTTTGAAGATATCATTCAGCTGCCACTGGTCTGCAAAGGTTCTGCTGAGAAGTGCACCAGTAACCTTGCAGCAGCTCCCATAGACAGAAGGAGCCTCTTTTACCCCTGCTTCCGCTGCCCTGGTCTTCAGAGTCTTGACGGAACTGTCTCACGGAGGGTCTATTTGGAATTATCTTACTGAGGGTTGACTTCAGATCTGGACAGTTTGTGTCCCTTCTTTTTTTAATTTTTATTTTTATTAATTACAATTTAATCACTTTGTATCCCCCTGTAGCTCCCTCCCTCCTCCCCTCCCAATCCCATCTTCTCTCCCCCTTCTCCACCCATGCCTCTCTCCCAGTCCTCTGATAGGGGAGGACTTCCTCCCCTTCCTTCTGGGCCTTATTTCTTTAAATAAATTCTCTGCCTGCTTTTCCCCTTATTGTTCTTAAATGTCAATCTTCGGCATATGGGTCTGCTTAATGATGCCTGTATGTCCATTGCACTCCTTTAGTTTTTGTTTCCATTCTTTTTATTCAATAGCAGTTATATGACCTTTCTCTAAGCTCACTGATCCTCTGTCTAGTTGAATCTGCTACTAATCTCTTCAAGAGAAAAATGTCAATTTGGTTGCTGAATTTTGGGCATCTTTCACTTCATATTTGTCATTCTTATGACCTCTGTGTTTCAACAATATTTCCAATTTTTTTTTCATTGACTGACTTCAGTATTTTCATTCAGTTGTCTAGGTGTATTCGTGCTGAGCTTCCAATTCATCTTTTACACCACTGTTCTAAGCCTTCTGTCAGGAAGTTTGGTGATATGGTCCTGTATGGTCCTGTTCATTTGATGGAACCATACTCTGCCATATCATCGTATGCTTTGTTATTTTTGTGGTAGTTGTTGTTTGGTGATTTTAAGAATTATCCACCTGTGCAGTCTCTGTGAACTGGAGTTGTACAGGAAATGACATCTATCAATCTTCTCAATCTTAGTTTCAAATCTTTTACGTATGTCCTCTTTGGGCTTATCCTGGTACTTCCAAATGTTCTCAAATATCAAGGTAGCTTGTTCATTTCTTCTGAGAGATTAGAGGCTGGTGCTTGCCCCGGCAACAGCCTGTAAAACTGCAGCATATCCTTTGCTCTAATGTGCCATGTACTGGCCTTTGATTTTCCGTGGTCTCTCAACTCTACTACTCTGTCATTGACCTTTGAATAAGGCAAAACACTAGCCAGCCCCTTAGGAACCCATAAGATATTCCAAATATGTGGGTCACAGTTCATTTGTTTATATTTTGAGGAGTGTTATTCCCTATAGAAGAGGTTTTCCTCCTGTGTGCATCCTACTAGCTTCCTACTGAAAAGGGGTACATACACATATGCACGATTTCCAGGACTTTCCATAATCCCTGATTGTTTCTGCATTAAAGTGTTTTCTACCATTTTGTTTAAAATTCTGAAAAAAATATGTTCCCAAATAACATTATTCTTGGCTTCATGCTTTCAACAGAGAATGGGGGCCTGGAATCTGTTATCAATGGTTTTTCTAATGTCATTCTCTATGCTTTACTTTAACTGAAATATCTGCAGTGTTGTCAAGCTATAACTACTTATTGGAAAAGGACATTGAAAAGGCCTGGGCACAGTGAAATATCTGTTTTAGGTTGATTACATTTGGAGCAACATTGACGCAGTTTTAGAGTGCTGACTAGCACTGACATATTCTGCTGAAAACCTTAGACACAGGCAATTGTAAGACTAATCTTGGACCTAGTTGTTCTCCAATACAAAGGATTTGCCCTACTGGGAGTTAGGGAGACTCCTGTAAAATTAATCCTCCTGTGTACATGTCCTTATTTGTATTCTCTCTTTCTCCAAAATTCAAACATATGTGCAGATGGATATTCATAAAAATTGAAAAAAATAAACATTATTTTATTGTCTTGTGCTCATGTTTAAAAAATAACCTTCAATATGATTTCTCTCTAATTTGGAAATCTCTCTATTTTGGAAATCATTGGAAATGGCCCAGTGGTGGCATCTGTCTTACCCTAAAAGATTTGTAAAGTACATTTATTGTTAATAATAGTAATAAGAAACATGCAAAATTAGCTGTATTATATTCTAGACAATTTTAAAACCTAATTGATTATAAGATTTGGTTCCCCAGTTGTCTGTGGACCATACCATGGAGAAACTGTACACATCTGTTGCTTTAGTGTAAGAATCGCCATCCACATCTCAGTTTTAATTGTACATTGCCATGGAGATAGCAAGTGGAAGTAAAATACCACTCATAAAAATCAGTATTAATTATGGCAGTGTGAGTTATTAATAGCTTTGCCTACTTTCCTTTATCTTCAATATTCTCTGAAATTCTGTGTGTAATTTTAAAAGCGCAGAGCACAGTTTCAGGAGTTGTGCCTGGCTAACGTGCCTGCTGAGTTCAGCTACCACAAGTCTTACAAAGAAGTTTCCTTATGATCTGCCCCTGCTCCTTGCTGCTGATAGCACACCCTCTCTGGCCAACTGACACTGTGCTTTACCAGGCTCTACACCTGGAATTCTCCACATTCTTGTGTCAACCCCAGAGGCCTATTTCTCCATTGTTCCTCCTGCTTTGTCGTGATCACAAGGACTCCATCTCTTTAATATGATCTCACACTGTTATGCCTAAAGTAACCTTCATGGGCACCCTTCAGTGTGTTTCTATTTGGATAAATGGACACTTCTAAATTCTTCTGTCTACATGTCTTCTCCAGGTCATTAATTGTCTTCAGTATATTGAAAACATCACAACTAAACTGAAGACTCCTAGTGTAAAACTAATGCATTTCACTACTGTGTATCACAGTATCTATCACAGTGCCTACAACCAGGAATCCTTAAAATTACAAACATACACACAGTGATGATGAGTAAATCATTAACTGATTGGGAATCTGGTGCTCTAAGGAGTAAGATTAAATATATCTGCTCAGGTAATGATTGCTGTATTGTTCTCGGCTCCATCCCACAGCCTCCTCTGCCTGTACCTCTTTTCTTTCTGACCTTAAACGTGTAGAAATAGTCTTCTCTTCCAAGGCTCCCCTTCCTCATCAACTCTCAGGTCTCTGTTTGAAAGTGACTTTTTCCAATGTCGATTCGATCCTTCTTTGACTTCCCATCCACCTTAGGTTAAACATCAAACCTTAATCGTGGTGAAATCAGTGTCGGGACTCACTGAGGATGTTAGTGGTATTCATTGCTGTGCGCTTGGTGCCCACTGAGCTCTCATGTCACTCACGCAGGGGCCCATGCTGGGCACTCAGTACAGCCCAATGATCATGGCAGCTCTGAAATACTGTCCTCATTCTGTGACGTGGGCCTTGTTGGTAGCTCTGCCTTCCTTCTGCTCCACTCTGTTGTTCATCACATGCCAAGGAGTCATAACATTCTCATCAAAGTCACCGGAAGTTTTTTTTGGTATCACAGCCTATGGGTCTTGCTTTTCTTTTTTTTTAACTCTCCATGGGTTTTATTTCCCGAAGAACATTATTACATGTATATAAACCACAAAGCTTAATAATATAACAAATATAACCCTAATTTTACACATAACATAATATTATTCTTATTTATTCATAATACAATTAGTTATAATTATATTATTATTAATAATATAACAAACATACCCTAATGCCCCAAGTACATTCACTTTCTTAGTCTTTCCCTCTCTCTCCTCTGAGAGGTCCCCAATATTTCGATTTTGGGATTTTGTATTCTATTTCTGTGAAGTATGGTTTTTATCCCATACATATTTTGTGGAAACAATACATCGTTTTATTTTTCCTGAGGTTTATCTTTTTAAGAAAGAAGCAAACTTGTATGGTGTTTTAGTTTTCTTTCTTTTTTTTTCATTTCAATTTTTTTCTTCACAATTTATTCATTATATATCCCAATTGCAGCCCCCTCCCTCAACTCCTCCCAGTCCAACTCTCCCTTCCTCATACCTTCATCTCCTTTCCCTAGTCCATTGAAAAGGAGAGTTCTCCTCCTTTGCCATCTGCCCATAGCTTGTTAAGTCTCACCAGGACTGCCTGGATCTTGCTTTCTTACTTATGCACTCTCTCTCCTGCCCTCCTTCCTTGCTTTCCCTACTCTCCACCCTGTATTTCTTTCTTTTCCTGGAATGTTGTGATTCTACAGTTCCTTTGCAGGCTAATCCTCATTATTCTTTTAGAGGTTGAAGGCAGGTGCCTTCCTGGCTTGCTATCCATTTTATTTATAATAGGCGTTATCTATTGCTGATTTCATTAGCCTAACTAGACACCAAGCACACCTAGTGCTTTTGTAGTTTTAGAGATCTAAACTCAGGTCACAGCACTTCTGTGGCAAGACCTTTATCTACTGAGTCATGCCATCCCTCCACTCTGTCACCTAAACTAATTTTTATTTCTTTTAATTTTTAATTTAATTTTATTTATGTATTTATTTATTACATTTTATTCACTTTGTATCCTAGTTGCAGCCCCCTCCCTCATCTCCTCCCAGTCCCAGCCACCCTCCCTCTTCTCTTCCTATGCCCTGTCCCTAGTCCACTGATAGGGGAAGACCTCCTCCCCTTCTATCTGACCCTAGCTTATCAGGTCTCATCAAGGCTGGCTGCATCATCTTCCTCTGCGGCCTGGAAAGGCTACATCCCCCAGGTGAAGGTGATCAAAGAGCCAGCCACCCAGTTCATGTCAGAGACAGCCCCTGTACCCCTTACTAGAGAACCCACTTGAAAAGCTGAGAAGCCAATGGGCTTCCCCTGTACAGGGGTCTAGGTCCTCTCCATGCATGGTACTTGGTTGGAGTATCGGTCTCTGCAGGCCCAGGTATTTTGGTTCTGTTGTTCTCCTTGTGGAGTTCCTGTGTTCTCCAGGTCTTTCTATCTCCCTCTTCTTCCATAAGGATTCCAGCACTCTGCCCAAAGTTTGGCTATGAATCTCACTATCTTCCTCAATACCCTGGTGGGTAGAGTCTTTCAGAGGTCCTCTGTGGAAAGCTCCTGTTCTTTTCCTTGTCTTCTCCTACTTCCAATGTCTATCCTGTTTGCCCTTCTGAATGAGGATTAAGCATTTTCCCTAGGGTCTTCCTTATTGTTTAGCTTCTTTAGGAATGTAGATTTTAGTATGTTTATCCTATATTATATGGCTAATATAAACTAATTTTTAGTAGTACTGTTTTTTTATAGTTGGAAACTTAAACCATATTAATCGACATGACCCTGTTTATATATTTAAAGATAAAATCTGGGTTCCCTTCCTATTTTTCTATTGTATTTACTTTTACAAAATATATTTATTAGTGCACAATATTTATTTAGTGCTTCTTCCTAAACCTTATAAAATGTAAGTTAATCAAACATAAGAGGATGAGAGAAATGTTTCACTTTCTTTTTCTATTTGGGTCCTTGAATTATTTCGAGTTCCTAATATAGTACCTAGTATTAATGCATGCTATTTAGACTTTGATTTTTTTAAAGACAATGGACACATGTAGGGTTTGGAGGAGAATGGCCCCCATAGGCTCATATGTTTGAATAATTGGTCTTCAAATGGCAGAACTGGTTTGGGGAGGGTTCTGAGTTGTGGCCTTGGAAGATGCTCTCATTGGGGGGTAAGCTTTGAGGTTGAAAAGGACTTTGTTGTTCTGAGTGTCTATACCTTGTTTTTGTGAGCTCTTAAATATTGCTCCAGCACCATGCTTGCCAGACTGCTCTCATGCTCCTTACCATGACACTCATAGACTCTAACCCTCTGCACCATGAGCTTCACATTCTTTTATAAGTTGCCTTGGCCATGGTTTTTGTTTTTTCCCCAGCAATAGAAAAGTAACTAAGATCACACATAAGCAATTGAAAAGTAGCTAAGACAACACTGTGGAGGAAAGGGCTATTGGAGGAGGGCTTTGGTTGGGTCTACACCGTCCCAGACAGGAATACACACTTCTCAGAGTTTTGGGTAAACTTTACATAAGAAATCCCTAGGTAGAAATGAGATGTACATGGAAAACCCTTACCTCCTCAGAATGGAGGTTTTATATGTGCAGAAACTCCATTTTTATCTACTGTGTTACAACCTTAGCTGCAAAGCTATTTCTCAGACATTCAGTCTGTTTTTAAAATCCCAGAATATGAAGGATTGAGTAAAGCTGCTGTTCCCTAAGCTGGGTGTCTCAGAGAAGGTTTAAACAAAAGCAAGTCGTCATATCATTTTGAGGTTTTCATTTAAACGTTAAGGGCGTGTGCTTGTGTGTGTGTGTGTGTGTGTGTGTGTGTGTGTAGAGAGAGAGAGAGAGAGAACACAATGAAGAATTATAAGCATTTAGCTTACTCATTGGTTTACACGTTTGCTGAATTAGTTGAATGAGTGAGTTATCTCAATGGTGATCTTTGATACATAGTTGGTGAGAAAACTATGCTTTCATCCAAATCCTGAAAAATCCACTTGTGTTGTGAGAGAAGAACATTTTGAGCCTCAGATAATGTTATTGCTGCATCTGTAGGTGAAGCCAGCTATGGGCTCCTTGGTTACATCCCCTTTGGGGATGGTAACTTTTGCACTATGCTTCCAAAAGGTCACCTTTTCAAGGCACACTTCTAACATTGCTGGAGTCAAGTGGCATGAAAACAAGGAGCTCATTCTAATCAGTTCCATGTTCTTGGAGTAGTAATTCATAAAAGCCATGCGCACATAAAATATAGCTGTTTATTGTAACAGCAAATGTTTATTGTGTTTATTGATAGGATGAAAACCCACTAGTAACAGTATAAAGTTATTGATGTATAAGCCACATTCTAAGTACTGTTGCATTTAAAAGGAACTGCAACAATGTTTAGAAAACCTGAAGAGCCATTCCACAGTTAACATTATAATGTTTGCTACACATACCTGTGAGTATAAGGACAAATTGGCTGTAGGTCATTGTTAGAGATTATGAGCTAAGCAATTATGATGGCAATAGACATGGCAAGTTACACAGGGAAAAGCCCATGAGGCCTCAACTCTACACAAACTACAAGCAACTTAGTTAAAGTTGGGAGTGGGGCATGTGGTTCTTCCCAGCGAAGAGCACACCAATTAGTTTTCCAGTGTCAAATGATCAGGCCCTAAAGCATACATATAAATGGCGTTACACAGTCTGAGCCCGTTCCAGTTAGGAATACATACCTAACTATAATTACAATTAATTAAATAAAAACTGAAAATTTAAAGGAGAGAGCATAGGGCAATATGGGAGGGTTTGGAGGAAAGGGAGAACCACTGTAATTACATTAAAATTTCAAAAGTAAACTAAAAATATTTACCATAATGTCTCTAGTTGTTATATGTTGCACACTGCTTTGATTACCAAAGAAAATAATTATGTAATTATTAAAATAGTAAAGGTCTACCAAAGTAAAAATATAATAAAAGATAAAGAAGCAACATGGCAACGTGCAGTAAGGATAACAGAGATAAAGGAAATGACCAAAGGAAGGAGGTAAAGAATTGAATAGGATGTTGTAAACATCAAAGTCTGTGATATTAACAATTAATGAGAGGGTTCAGATGGAAGAAGAAGAGAAAAGGCTACAGAACTCTGATTGAAGAGAAACAATGAAAGAGATGAAATACGTTTAAGAACTGTGGAAACTGATCACTGGATGGTGAACCTCAGATCTCAACTGTCTGTCATCTGAGGAAGGGGGTAGGGAGAGGGATCTTTGCTTCCTTTTGAATTTTACCACAGTATCTCTTCTACAATATCACAACTGAGCTAAAAAAAGACTGCTTCAACATTTCTGATAGATGCATAAAACACACCGAGGAAACACCATTCACTGTTTGAAATTTGTAAAACTTCCAAGAGACATATTTAATCTGATTAGTATGCCAAGTATCAAGAGAGAGAGATCATCTGATTTTCTAAAAAGATTAAATCTAGTTCAGTTTCACTCAGATATGAAGCACATTTTTATATATTAAATTTCAAATAGGCAGACAGGAACATATGTCAATATTATGCTGTCAAATAATTCACTTGGACTTTGATAGTGTCTATTTGCATAAATATTAACAATATCTAGAGTTAAATGTTTTAAATATTTAAAGAAAAGGTCAGTATCTACTAAAAATTAATTTACAGGCCTGACTATATGATTAATCGCGCCACATATAATAGTGTTCATCACTCAATCAGTTTCAAAACCGAGAAGCACGAAGTGACATCGATGTCATTTCTCTTGATACTGGACAGTCTTCTGAGACTACATCTTTTCATTAGCCACTCCTAATCCTGCATGTTTAATTGTTCAGTATCAAAATATCTCCTCAAAAGGCCCATGTGTGGAATGGTTGTTCTGCAGAGTGTGACACTAAGTTCTGGATGTTTCCAGAGGCAGGTTATAATTGGAGGAAGCTGTTCACAGGATGCACTTTGTTCTCCGAGATATTTTAGTCACAGTGTTAAGAACAAAACAAAACCAGAAACTAGTGAGTGGACATAGGTTAAACCCTCACCTAAATGAA
Source organism: Meriones unguiculatus (assembly GCF_030254825.1). Classification (NCBI taxonomy): domain Eukaryota; kingdom Metazoa; phylum Chordata; class Mammalia; order Rodentia; family Muridae; genus Meriones; species Meriones unguiculatus. The sequence continues at coordinate 64,502,129 of NC_083350.1, read as the reverse complement.
ATAAAGCATACAGGAAATGAACTGTGTGATTACAGGCAGAGTTAAATAACACTTTTGTATTGGCTAATATGTCAAGTTAAGAGAAGCTGAAGTCCTCTGAGAGGAACTCCAACTGAACAGATGCTTCTACAAAATCAGGCCATCGGGAATTTTCTGAGTCAGTGGCCGACATGTGAAGACCCAGTCCTCTGTTAGTGTGGCTGGATTCCGTGAGAGACTAGGCAAGCCATGGAGAGCAAGCCAGTAAGCAGCACCTCCCCTCCCCCCATGGCCTCTGCGTCTGCTCCTGCCTCCAGGTTCTTCCCCTGCTTGATCGCCTGTCCTGACTTCCCTCAGTGATGGACAGTTATGTGGAAACATAAATCAAATAAACTCTTTCCTTCACAAGTTGTTTTTTGTTACGCTGTTTAATCACAACAAAAATGATCCTAGCTAAGATAATACTTTTCTTATAAATTAATCATCTCAGTTATTTCAATAGAGTGATAGCAATATGACTGAAAGATGCATTCACGTGAATAAAGTGCTAAGCAAACATTTTGCTTTCCTAAATTTAATCAAGTGTCACCTCTAATCTGTAGAGTACCCTATCACTCAATATCCTCACTTTACTCGTAATTGATAATTATTTCCTTCTATCCACACTTTACTTTTTATCATTAGACTATAGGTCTGGGGTATTATGCAAAGCATTATTTAAATAAGATTTCCATCTTTTATTGACAAAAAAGAAATTATGTTATAGAAGACATTGCTGTTATCAAAGGAGGCGGACCGTGTGAACAATGTGTTACTGGAAGCAGTCCATTTCTCTAATCTTATGTCTTCATGTCTAGTAATTGGGCATATCTAATTCTCTCCCATCCTGAAAGTGTTTGTGTCAGGCCCCAGAGAAGTACCTGCAGTTTCTATATCCACAGTGTCATGAGAGACAATGTCGAAACTGTTCCTCTGAGGGAGCTTGTGCTGGATGTTATTACGTTATGATGAGTAACAGATCAGTAGTACATCACTGCACGTTTAAGTTATCTTCCCTCGTAGTGCAGTTCTTCTTTGAAAAATAATTCATTTTAGCCGTTCTACAAAAGGCATTATCATATGACAATAATGTACAAGGAACAGTTCCATCTTTTTAGTTGAAGGCTGACATTTCTCTCTCTCTTTTGATGAACACTGACTAGTGTGATTGAATGGTTAGTCATATCTCACAGTTGTAAAGAATTAACATAAAAGACCCCTGTGCCCAGATATATTTGGTCCTTATGGAGCTCCTATCCTCTCCAGGTCTTACTAACTCGCCCTTCTTTCATATGATTCTCTGTACTCTGACCAAGGTTTGGATATAAGGCTCAGAATCTGCTTTGATACACTGCTAGGTAGAGTCTTTCAGAGGCCCTCTGTGGTAGGCTCCTGTCCTGTTTCTTGTTTTCTCCTATGTCCAATGCACATCCCATTTGTCTTTCTAAATGATGATTGATCATCTTACCCTGGTCCTCTTTCTTGTTTAGCTTCTTTAGGTGTACAGATTTTTGTATATTTATCCTATCTTTTAGGTCTAAAATCCACTTATAAGTGAGTATATACCATGTATGTCTTTCTGCTTCTGGGATACCTCACTCAGAATGACCTTTTCTAGATCCCACCATTTGCCTGCAAATTTCATGATTTCCTTGTTTTTAATTGCTGAGTAATGTTCCATTGTGAAATAGTACCACGATTTCTGTATCTATTCCTCTGTTGAGGGACATCTGGGTTGTTTTCAGATTTTGGCTATTACAAATAAAGATGCTATGAACATGGTTGAACAAATGTTCTTGTTGTGTACTTGAGCATATTTTGCATATATACTTAGGAGTGGTATAGTGATCTTGAGGAAGCACTATTTCTAATTGTCTGAGAAAATGCCAGATTCTCCAAGCAAGGACCATACATGTATATAACCTAGATCCCTGCTCAGATGTAGCCCATGGCAGCTCGTATCCAAGTGGGTTCTCTAGTAGGGGGAACATGGACTGTCTCTGACATGTATTCGGTGGCTGGCTCTTTGACCCCCACCTGAGGGAGGAGCTGCCTTGCTAGGCCACAGAGGAGGACATTGCAGCCAGTCCTGAAGAGACCTGATAAGCTAGGGTCAAATGGAAGGGGAGGAGGACTTCTCCTGTCAGAGGACTTAGAGAGGGGCAGGGAGGAGATGAGGGAGGGAGGTTGGAATTGGGAGGGAATAAGAGAGGGGGCTACAGCTTAGATACAAAGTACATAAACTGTAATTAATATAAAAAATAAAAATTTAAATAAAAAGAAGCATAGAGAACACTAACTATATATACATACATAAAGAATTAACATATATGAGTAACACAAAGCATAGGAAGACATGTACATCTTAATAATAAAATCAGAACACTGTAACTTACAATGAATGAAGCACACTTACTTTCCATGTACAAGCGAAGTATTGTTGAAAGACCAATTAAGCCTGAGGAAAGTGAGGTTGGGACCTGTGCTAGCTGACTTCTCTGATTTGTTAAATTACAATGGAGCAAGTAAAGGAATACAGCAAAGTAATATACACAACAAAATGTTTTCAGTAATACCATGTGCAAATATTTTTCCAGTTATTCACCTAGAATATACACACACACACACACACACACACACACACACACATATCTCCCAGGTGTGTGCCGTTGACTCCACTCGGCATAGACTGTAATGTCATAAACATTTTGACTCTATGCTCTTTATTTCAGAAGTTCTGAAGTGTCAGTAACAATGAGAGAATATGACAAAGGACCCTTCACAATTGAGCTTTTTTTCCTATAAGAGCAACACATGCTAGAATACATTTTATCCTACTTGATTAGCATGCAGTCCAAGTTATAAAATGTCTGCTTCATGCTCTTGAACCACATTGCCAAGAAAAATACCCTTTTGAACCTCTGGAAGTCTAAGCAAATGACAACAGTATGAACAACAGTGGGTATATAGCAAACTCTTCGAGAACTATGAGTGTTTGAGCAAATAAACAGTAGCAATATATACCAATCAATATATGAGTTTCCATGGTATTTAGGCCTCATCACTTTCTCCAGAATTCAAAGACTTGATTGAACTGTCATAAATTGTCGAAATAGAATCGATTATTTCTACCCATGGGCTTACTAAAAATCACTCTAACATAAAATTAAAAAACAAAACGAAACAAAACATGAGTTTTATTCCCTCATGATATTTTAACTTATGTGTAATATATCTTTTCCAAAAGATAATATGTATAATTTATTGAGCAATAAAATACAATTTATAGAGTTACTGAGTTTGATTAAATTTACTCAGTAATGCCAGGTGATCAATTAGAAAACGATATTCACATAAGGATGCTATTATACTCTTTAGATGAAACAAGAATGTGATCCTACACAGAGACAAGCACAGAAATTTAGAACAGATGCAATTTCAGGAAGCATGGGAAGGACTGGGAGCAGAAGAGAAGACACACACTTGCTCTCTCTCAAAAGTTCTCCACCATCGCCTCCTAAATCCAACTGAATATGTTACCATAAGCATCTATTAATTTAGGGGTGTGAGTCATTAAAATAATAACTAATTACAACCTTTTAACCCGCAAACTGACATCTATTGTTCTTCAGTTAAACACATGTTGTGTACCTGCCCATTGAAGTTCAAGTAATGTTATCATGCATTATAAATTCCAGAGAGGAAAACATCAGGCATTCTAAAAGTGAATACTTAATAGAGTCTCATCAAAAGGAATGGGGGATTTTTTTAGGCTGAAATTCATGAGCTTTTATCATTTGTGCCACTAACAAGAATTTTAGCATGCAAATAAATTCCATGCAAAAATTCTCAATGGATTGCTATGAACTGCGAAGTACAGTGAAGCTATAATGAATCTCTTTTTTTCTTTCTTTCTTTCTTTCTTTCTTTCTTTCTTTCTTTCTTTCTTTCTTTCTTTCTCTTTCTCTCTTTCTCTCTCTCTTTCCTTCCTTCCTTCCTTCCTTCCTTCCTTCCTTCCTTCCTTCTTTCTTTCTTTCTTTCTTTCTTTCTTTCTTTCTTTCTTTCTTTCTCATTCTTTCTTATTACAGTTTATTCACTTTGTATCCCAGCTGTAGCCCCCTCCATCTTGTCCCAGTCCGACCCTTCCTCCCTCTTCTCCCTCAGTGCCCCTCCCCTAGTCCAATGATAGGGAGGTCCGCCTCTCCTTCTATCTGGCCCCAGCCTATCAGGTCTCATTGGGACTGACTGTATTATCTTCCTCTGTGGTCTAGCAAGGTTGAACCCCATCTTGGAGAGGTTATCAAAGATCCAGCCACTGAGTTCATGTCAGAGATAGCCCCTGCTCCCCTTACTAGAAACCCACTTGGAGACTGAGATGCCTATGGGTTATTTTAAATTTAAATAAACACACATCTATATCTGCTCTCTACTGTATAGCAAAATAATTGTGCAAATTTTGAAAAAAAACCTGTTAACTGGAACCTAATGATGGGTACAAAAGGAGTTTGTATACACACAAGGGTGTAGAAGTACTAGTCTATAGGTATGCACAGTTATGCAGGGTAGATTAGACTTTGGGTGTCCTCCTTGATAGAGCACATCATTTATGAGACATGGTCTCTCGTTGAACCTGGAGCTGACTCTTTTGACTAAGCTGACAAATGAGTGATTTTCTCAAGTTGTACCTGTTTCTGCCCCTGCCCTCAACCCCATCAGTCCTGGGGCTAAAGAATGTTGCTAACACACTTAGCCTTAGGTGCTGCAGATTCCAAGTCAGATGTGCTTTTATGTAAGCGCTGGGGATCCAAAGTTAGGGCCACATGCCTGCACAGCAAGCACTCTCCCCACTAAACCATTTCCCTGGGTCCCCATAAACAAATATAGGAGATTAATCATAAAGTTACAGGAATTTGTTCCTTTGATTAAACTGAAAATTTTGGTAGAATATCAGAGGAAATGTCAATATATTGCAAAAAGAAAGCTGAAATGTCAAATCTCTGACATTAAGTAAAATATAGTTATTAAACTTAAAAATGTTTAAAATATATATGTAGAATTTTCAAAATGCAATTTGAAGAGTTTGATCTAAGTGTAATTGATCTCTACATATAGAACCACACTTCACAGAATAAACTTGTTTCCCACGAACACTAAAAGCACAAAGTTAATAATGTGAAATCACAGGAACAATGTATCATCTGTGATTCCTAATGGCATTCTGCTACACTGGTAAATCAGGGCCTTGTTCAGCCATCATCAGAGAGTCATCAGAGAAGCTTCCTCCTGAAGCAGAGGCCTAGAGACAGACATCACACAGTAAAGGAGAGGCTCAGCCCTAAATGAGATGCCCCCATCCATCAAAGCACTCCCCTCAGGTCTCAGGGGGAAAGAGTGTAAGAGAAAGAGGAAAGGAAGGGTACCAAGCAAACAAGGCCATCTAAATCAAAATGATAAGAACACATCATACATCACAGAGACTGAGATAGCCTGCACAGGGCCATGGACAGGTCTTTTGTACATGTATATGTATTATGGCACCGAGTTGGGTGTTCTAATGTTATTCCTGAGTATGTGAATAAATGGCTCTTTGTTTCTTGTGCCTTCTCTTGGGCTCTTTTCCTTTTGTTTGTTTGTTTTGTCTAATTACAATGTATTATTTTTGTTTTACCTTATTTTATTTTTATTATTGTATCTTAGAAGCCTGTTTGCTTTATAAGGAGTAGATCTGGATGGGAACAAAGACATGGGGAAATCAGGGAAACTAGAGAAAAGGGAAACCATAATCAGAATATGTTATGTGACAAAAATTTTACATTTAATAAAATGGAATATGTATGATAATTATGAAAAACTAGTCAACTTAAAGTAGGAGTCGGCTATCTCTTTCATTTATTGAAAGGATATGCTAAAATATTCATTATTAGATATAGCTTATTTAGTTCTGAAAGTTATCAGAACAGTTCTCAAAAGATTTCAACATTTTACCACATTAAAATATAAAGTTCCTTTTTTCCTTTCATAATTAATGAGTGGCTATTCTTAATTTTTCTGTTTATATAGTCATTTAATTTTATAGCTGGTTAAATATGTTTACTACTTATAGACATCAATAAGATTTTAAAATCTCAAATTTGTTGAGTTCTTTAGGAATTCTGCTTAAAAATACTAACATATTTTCATGTAATTCACATGTTCAGACTTTTCTTAATGTTCTTGATTCTTGAAAGCACTCTATCTTTGCTGGTGGTGAGTTTTTATATAATATCATTAGGAAAGTTCTCTAATGCTGTCCATTATGCAAATATTTTCATTCCTTTTATTTGAGAAGTGTTTTAACATTAAAACGTATTTTGAAAGACATGGTACGAATGTATTCTGTTTTTACCAATATAACATTTAGCTCTTACTGAAGGATATTGCTTGCATCTGATAGCCCATCTACAACGATAACCAAAAACTGTAATACAGAATTCTGAAGGTCAAAGGGTCAAAATATCTCATCTCTTTAAAGTGTGATCATGTAAAATGTTTAAGCTTGCAACAGGAATCAATAGATTCTTGTTAATATATTAACATATTTCAAAAGCATTACATGCTTGAGATATTATTCCAAGGACACAGAATGAACAAAAGAGTTGAAGTCCCTCCTATCCACTTACATTCTGATGGTGTAGGAAAAAAAAATTAATAAAACACAAAAAATGAATTGCAAAAATGTGGATTATAGACAGGAGGGCTTTGCAGCCAGTCCTGAAGATACCTGATAAAACAGGATCAGATGAATGGGGAGGAGGTCCCCCCTATCAGTGGACTTGGAAAGGGGCATGGTGGAGATGAGGGAGGGAAGGAGGGACTGGGAGGGAATGAGGGATTGGGACACGGCTTGGATACAGAGTTAATAAAATGTAACTGATAAAAAAAATAAAAAAAAAAATAAAGTAACAAAAAAAGAAGAAAATAAAATGGGGAAGGTGTGTTGTCATTGTAATCTAAATAAAATGATCATTTAATTCAGGGGGAAACACAGTATTTGAACATACTATAGAAGAAAACTATAGAATAAGACAGAAATGAGTTTTTGACACAATTAATATTAACCACAAAGAACCCTGGGGTGTCTGTACTTCTGGTATGCTTATAGGTTGACAAGGAAAGCATAATAGTTATGGCACTTGATGACTTTGCATTTTGTTAAGAGAGGTGTGGACACCACTGAAGGATTTGAGCAAGAGAGCTCCAGGGGCTGATTTCAGCTTCAAGGGATCATCCTGCCTGAGAATGTGTTACGGAGTTGAGCCAGTGGCAGCAGGGTGAACAGGAGGAGACTGTAACCGACAGACAAATTATGGTCGGGGTTTGTGTTGGGGAAGTATATACAGATGTGAAGATAAGTGCTCAGACTTGAAAAGGCACTAAATGGAGGATGGACAGCAGTCAGATGTTTTCTTATAGACAAAGTAATGGGTATTAGAAAAAGAGGGAAATAATGGACCACTGCTCAGAGTGGATAGAAAAACAGTTAAGTTTGTGGTGGAAAGTGTTACAGGGACAACAGGTTTAGTTTAATTATCTCTATGTAAAGAAAAACTCAGATTAATATGGCTTACATTTTTGAATTTTATGTCCACGTGGAAGTGCAAAATTGTAGATTGAATGTGTCAGCCTAGGTTGAAAGGGAGAGATCTGTTTTAGAGAAAAATAAAACTCAGTGCTGAACACATATCATTTGATGGCAACTCTAAATAACTCATAGAAAAAGTTATTGTAAAAGAAATATTGTATTTAAGGAGCCACAAACCACAAAAAATATTTAGAGAGAGGAAACAAGAAAAAACATTAAGAGAGAAAGAGGGAAAGAAAAGGCAGAAATGTGGGAGGAATGTAAGGGGCAAGAAGAAGCTGTTTGCCTACACGGAGGAGAACCGTGCAGCACAGCCCTGCTGTGACTGGAATGGCTTTGTAGAGGTACAAAAAGTCTAGGCTGTAGACGGAACTGGCAGAGAAGCTTAAACACGAACAATGCCCACAAGTTTAAAGGACAATATCTTTGTATATTAATTTATCGACCCTCCTTCTATATTCAAGATGTAACAGTAAAACGGCAATGATAAATGAGAGAAAAATGTTGCTAATTTCTGAGCACTCTTGGGTAACTTTATTAGAAAAGTCATTTCAATTTTAGTCAAAATGAACAACATAGATCTAGAAAAGCAACAGATAATCCTGTCTATTTTGACTGCTGCATAATATCATGCAAAGTGTCCCAAACTCAGAAAGAAAGGAAAAACATGTGTGTTCTCTGTCATATATAGATCCTACACCTCTATGAAAACAGAGGTGAATGTGAATACAGCCTACAATTTAGAAGGGCCACCAAAACAGTATATTGGGTTTGGAGGAAGGATAGAATGTAGGGGAAAACACACATGTCTGGGAAAAGTGATATAAACCTTTTTTTTTCTAATTTTAATTCCATAGCTCTCTCTCTCTCTCTCTCTCTCTCTCTCTCTCTCTTTCTCTCTCTCTCTTTATCTCTCTCACCCTTCTTTTCTGTCTTTTTTGGTAAATGTGAATTCAGTTTTCTGGGCATTAAAGTAGCAAGAATGATTATTTGTAAAAAAGAACCTAACATGTCAACATGTGTCGTTCCTTTGAGGCAATGCTTGGAAACCGGGCTTGTTTCTTAATTCTATTACCCTTCAGAGCAACAAGAATGACATATTTGTTATACCATCTATTATAGTGGCTTTAACATGTACACTACATGGCTATACATAAAGCATAGTTTTCAAATAAAATTAAAAAAATTAGCTGTGGGATCTAGGAAACCACAGACTTGACAAATCAGCCACAAACGCATTATAAATGGTGACCTTCTTACTTTAAAGACATGCAGAGATGCACAGAGTAATACCGGGCCAACAGTCATAAAACACTATCACTCATCATTGTGTTATAGACAGCCCCAAAATACATCAAAATCTTGTACGATATTAAACAAAATCACTTGTATTAAAGAGAAAGTACAATCAATAAAAGATGATTCATTGATTATTCAGGGACCGAATTCAGCATGCTTTGGGCTTGAAACTAATCATTATTAATATGCTAATTTACAGCAAGAGATGGAGATACTCCATTGATGAAATGCTTTGGTAGAAAATAATAATAATAATAATAATAATAATAATAATAATAAACCTTAGCAATTGCCAAAATGGAAATTATAGAGCTGGGAGAAAAAGGTGTCTAAAATTAACATTCACGGAATGTCTTCAGCAGAAGCTTGGAGGTGGCTGGAGAAAGAGAAGGATTAAGTGGTGTTGAAGTTAGATGAAAGGAAGTTAAACCAAAGCATGGCAGGAAAGGGGGTTATGGGGAGACACTCTATAGTCTATAGGCACACTGGATGCCTGTGACCCAACTATAGGAAGGCTGGCTCCTTGCAAAGGATGCTTTCTACCTCCACACCCCACCGCCCTTTCCTTGTGCAATCGTAGCTTCCCACCAGTTCAGCGGGCAAAGCATGGCGTAGCCTGGCACGGGCAATGTCGACAGACAGTATAAATCTCATCGCTCAAAGCGTCGTTCACGTGAGCCAAGAGAAGCCATATCTGCCATCTTCCAAAGAATTTGGCAGTAGCATTATGCTTCTGCAAAATTACACTGCAAAAAACGAAAAACAAACAAACAAAAAACCAAAGGCAGGGTAAAATACACTTCCTCAGAAGTATGGAACAAACTCTAACAGGACAAAACAAAGTCATTCCTTTGCTGCACTGGCACCCTTGTGATGCCACCCAGAAACAGGGCGGTCTAAAAATAAACACATTCTGAGTCATTCTACCAAACAATCAACAATCAAGATGGGATGTTTTCTTGCATTCAGATTGTTATCTTTTCATTACAAACGTGTTCATAATTATCTTGGGTCAAGAATTACGAACACGGGGAACATGTATATTCTTCCAACAAAATTGTTCTGTCATTCAACTTAGGGTTTTATTTTAGTAAGAGAAAGGGTTAAAAAAATTATCCCTGCTACTCTTTGCAAGCTGCAACTGTTCGAAGTACGGCAGATACAAGAGGGTCTCTCTGCAGACCATTTAGTTCCTTAGATGCCACTTGGAGTCCACTGCAGGAAGATGAAACTGTTACTTCCACATGAAGTGAGTTTTTTTCTTTCTGCACACCAGAGTTTAAAGGTAGAACCCTTCATTTTTTTTCCACAGAGATTTAAGCTAAGAATTTTTTATATGAAAGAATACAAAAGGTAAATTGTATCATATAGCACAGTGGCATTTAATGTTTTCAGGGTTTTTAAGTGGTGGCTATGGCAGCATTTATTACCCTTAACCAAATGGAAAGCATTTATTTTTAGCCACATCACTGAATATAATGTAGGTCCCTGAATGCTGAACTCTCAGCTGATATTTAATTTGCATGCATGTCTGAGAACTCCCTGAAGGGCCATTCACAAATTGGTATGGAAAGATGTATTGCTAGACCGAACACTCTTTAAGTGCAAATGGAATTCACAGAACCTACTGAACAAAAATTAAGCCAAACTTATCTTTCTCTAATAGATGTATTTACACACATAAATACTAATCGTACATGTATATATATATATATATATATATATATGTGTGTGTGTGTGTGTGTGTGTGTGTGTGTGTGTGTGTATAATTAAACTTAAGGGCCACTCAACCATTAATAGTTAAGTTTTCTCAATCAATAGTCACAATTCAGCATTTAAACACATAAGGAAAAAAAAAAAACTGAGAAATCCGTCAACTACGGGGCATCCTTTCGATGGGTGGAATTAAAGTCCACAAAAATAAACAATATTGGAGAGAAAGAGAAGAGCTAGCTAATTAAAAACATTTGTAGAAGTAAAGATTATTCACAGAGATGTTCTATTTGTAGACCTCTAGTGGTGGTTTGAGTGGCTGGCACATTTCCTATCCTCCCACCTGTCAGTACAGGACACTCAGTGCAGTATGTAAGTATTACATGATAGTCCTTTCTATAGAGATACTATAGAGTACTAATGGAAGCCATTTCTATCTTAGGGAAACAAACAAACAAACAAATAAAAAACCCTAAATTTCTAAGTAAGTTGACACTAAGCCATTAAATAAAATGATCTTATTTTAAATCTACAGATTTTCATCTCCCATAATTAAATGTTCATGTATTCTTTTTTTTCATCTCAGGTTATGTGAAATCTGTTGATGTTTAAAATGTTTTAGCCAACATATCAGCACACAAGCAATAAATATGTAATTTCCTTTGCCTATGAGATTAATGCTTATACTTATTCTTTAAGTTAGAAAGAACTGTAGGATGATTTTGGAAGAGGTGTCATAAGCCTATCAGCATAGAAATAGTTACAAACATATTAGTGGATATAAATCAGGCTCTCATTAAAAGTGAAAAACTCAGTAAAGTTAATTCTCTTTTTCCAGATTATGCTCTTCCTAGTAAGCACATTTTTGTGTCTTGTTAGTATAGGTATTTGCCTAGTGGTACAGGACATCTTCAGTCAGCCTTATTTCTAAATAGATACTAGGATTGATCATCTTACCCCATGTCCGCTCAATTGATTATCTTTTTTTAGGTGTATAGATTTCATTATGTTTATCATATCTTATAGGTCTATATAAGTGAGTATATCCCATGTTTGTCTTTCTCCTTCTGGGATATTTCACTCAGAATGATCTTTTCTAGATCCCACCATTTGCCTGCAAATTTCATGATTTCCTCCTTTTTGATTGCTGAGTAGTATTCCATTGTATAAAAATACCACAATTTCTGTACCCATTCCACCATTGATGGACATCTGGGTTGTTTCCAGGTTCTGGCTATTACAAATAGAGCTGCTATAAACATGGGTGAGCAAGTGTCCTTTTTGTGTACTTGAACAAACTTTGGGTATATACAATCCTTGTTTAGAAAGACAGATGGGATGTGCATTGAACGTATGACAGGAGTCTACTGAGCGCATCTGAAAGACTCTAACTAGCAGTGTTTTCAAAGCAAAGACTCATGACCAAACCTTTGGCAGAGTACAGGGAATCATAAGAAAGAAGGGGAGTTAGTCTGATGGGGAGAGGATAGGAGCTCCACAAGGACCAAATATATCTGGGCACAGGGTCTTTTCTGAGACTGACATTCAACCAAGGACCATGTATGGATATAACCTAGAACCTCCACTCAGATGTAGCCTGTGGTAGCTCAGTAACCAATTGGTTTCCCAAAGTGAGGGGAACAGGGACTATTTCTAACAGGAACTCGATGACTGGCTCTTTGGTCTCCCCACCCCCGAAGGGAGGAGCAGTCCTGTTAGGCCACAGAGGAGGGCTTTGCAGCCAGTCCTGAAGATACCTGATAAAACAGGATCAGATGAATGGGGAGGAGGTCCCCCCATCAATGGACTTGGAAAGGGGCACGGTGGAGATGAGGGAGGGAGGGACTGGGAGGGAATGAGGGATCGGGACACGGCTGGGATACAGAGTTAATAAAATGTAACTGATAAAAAAAATAAAATAAAAAAAAATAAAAAAAAAAGAAAACAAAAAAAAAATAGATACTAGGTACTGTAGACATTAAAATGAGTTTTGCCTGAGCAAATAGAACAGTGGTTAAATATGGTGTGAAGTGGGAGGACCTGAATTTGATCCTCAGAACCCATATAGTAGCCTGAAGTGATAATGTATGTATATAATCCCAGTAAAGATGTATGCGAGATAATCTCAGGAGAGCTTTAGAAGTTCAAGAGCCAGGTAGCCTGGCACCTACTGGAGAAAATAGTAAAAAATACCCTGTCACAAACAAGGGAGGAAGGAGAGCATAGACAACAGAACTTGTCCTCTGACCTCCACATACCTGTTGTTGTATCATGGTGCCCACATCCATACACAAGAATGTTCTCCTTCTCAGACACAGACACTGTAAACACACACACACACACACACACGCACACACACACCACTAAAATATAAAATGAGTCTGGAGAAAAGTGCTTCTTAAATTCACTTCACAGGGGTCTTTCCTGAGACTGATACTCCAACCAAGGACTATGCATGGAGATAACCTAAGACCCCTGCACAGATGTAGCCCATGGCAGTTCAGTATCCAAGTGGGTTTCACAGTAACAGGAACAGGAACTGTCTCTGACATGAACTGATTGCCCTGCTCTTTGATCACCTCCCCTGAGAAGGAAGCAGCATTACCAGGCCACAGAGGAAGACAATGCAGCCACTCCTGATGAGACCTAATTCACTAGGATCAGAAGGAAGGAAAAGAAGACCTCCCCTATCAGTGGACTTGGGGAGGGGCATGCATGCAGAGGGTGGGGGGATGGAGGGATTGAGACGGGAGGAGGGAGGGAATCACAGGGGGGATACAAAGTGAGTAAAGTGTAATTAATAAAGAAAAAAATCACTTCAGTAAATCAGTTATTTGTCACAAGTTACACAATGCTCCTCTGCTACGTGTCAGTGAGACATTCTCAAGGCAGATGTATCAGGGAAGATGAAACATTAAATATTTCATAAAGAATGCTCAAGATAACATGTATGTATAATTATGCACTACTAAGCATGCCCAGCACCCCAAAGAGCTGCATTGCCTCATGACACCTTAGCCAGGTTCATTGTCTAAGTGTATTACACAATGTTTGCACACGCACAAGATTGCCTAGTTACACATTTCTCAAAATGCATCTTCCTTGTTAGTTAACGCGCACGGCTGTATAATGACAAGTCAATGTAAAAAGCGGAGATGAAATAATTGTTTAGATGATAACAAAAAATTAGAGAAAATAGCTTAAAGCATTTATCTCGCTTAGAAATTTTTTTTTCTGAGATGTGTAAGAAATACTTACGAAAAGAGGAAGATGTGCAGAAACATAATGTTCAGACACCCACAAGGCGCCCAAGTGGAAGAACTGTGACAGTGAGAATATCTGAAGGGAGCTGTGTAACTTGAATAATGATCGTTTCAGTCTCCAGCAACTCGACGACGGTCATTGTTAATGTCTGCATTAAAAGCAAGCAGAGTGCACTATCCAAAGAACTTCCCAGCCATACAGAAAGGGATATTTCTTTGTTTTAAATTGGATTTTATTTCTTTCCATACCTCGGTTCTGGACGGACGAAGAACATGCTAAATAAAGGTCATTGAGTGATATCTAGTTCAACCGGCATATTCCATAAGCGTTAGAACCACCACCATCTTCTCCCTAAGTCCTTCCTTCATGGGAGCCAAATGACTGAGATGTTTGTGACTCTAGGGAAAGGTGACCGGGAGACTTAAAGGTGGAATCGGTTTATTCTGTTCTTACTCCTGTCCAAGGAACAATGACTCCCCTATAAGAAGCCATTGCTTGCCTAAACTGCTCAGTTTCTGAGAGACATTCAACCCAGTCTAAGACTCCATCAGCTTCCTGGATCTCTCCCTGTGAGCCAGCCCCACTCTGCTCTGTGCATCTGCAAGATTCTTTCCTGCATGAAGCACAGATTCCCAGGTCCTCATGCTCAGCCTCCCGAGTGTGATGCCTTGCAATGCAATGCTGCATGGAGAGGCAATGTGAGGCCATGGGAGGCTCGAAGTCATCCTGAGTAGAGAGAGTCACCGTGCACAGCCTTGCAGAGACTTCGCCCCTCCTGCTGCCCTCCTCTTCTGGCTATGCCTACTCGGCTCTTCTCAGAGCACTCTGTGTGCTGCCTATTCCCACGCAGCTAGCTTGCTTTTGCTGTGATTCATTTATTGATGTTTCCTTATACAGACGAGATTCCCATGAAATTATTCATTTGTCTTTTCTATAATTTGTTCTCTGAGATGTTTAGATTTTCCCTAATTAAAGCATATGTGTATATATATCCATTTATATACATGTATACATATATGCATTCTTTCACTTGAAAATAAGTACATAAGCATTTCAAGCCAAATAACTCATTTCATTTTGCTACACCAAGATTAGCCTGAGGGCAGTTCATCTAAAAAGTACCAAATTCTGTGTGAAGGAGCTGTCGTGAGAAAAGGAGTTGAAAGCCATGCAAGGTAGTTGACATCCAAACATTGGCCCACTGTGAGAGCTTAACAGCTTCCTGGGGACAAGACCTTGGCACATGACTTCTGCCTGTGCTGTGAAGTGTCATCTGTCCTCCAGAGCTTTGCCTCTTCCTTGAGAGCCACCTTTCCCTCTCCTACTTCCGGTAAGACTGGTGCTCTACCCAGAAGACTCTCTTCCTTCAAGTTTACAACTGTATCCAAAGCAGTTTAATGAGAACAAATTGCAACCATAATAGGGAAGGCCTCTTTCTGTTCTGCATCACTTCACATATTTGTGGCACACAGGGAGCAGCTGACGTGTAGGATGTAAATGGTTATGTTTGCTGGTCCCTTTCACTGACTCTCTGATGTGACTGAGGTTCCTATTCCTCTTAATAGGGAATCTCCCTGGCTGAGCTTCACCATGTGGCACACAGGTGAAGTCACAGAACTGAGACCTGAGCTCCGTTTCTGGGATCCCTTGGCCTTGTCCATTATTACTTTGAGAATTGGTTGAGGTCTTTTGCACAAAGAGCTTTTAGAAGGCTTTCGTGAGTATAATAAGACATTATGTTATAGCAGCAAAGCATCCCAGCACAGTTTAATGGTAAGAAAAAAAAAAACATATTATTTTATGAAATAGGAAAGAATCATAACACAAAAGACTATTTTGAAAATTAGGCTATTTTCAGGGAAATGGATAGAATTCATTATGTTGAGCAATTTAAGCCAGACTTGGAAAGATGAATATTGAATATTTTCTCTCACATGTAGAAGCTAGACTTCATCATATATATATGTATATATAAGTACATATAATTATATACTATATATAATTCATGCAATATGACATGAAAGCATGGTGTGGCATGTTTAGTAGGAAGGAGAACGAGGAGGAGTAAAGACATGCTGGGTGATGGGGTAAATATGAACAAAGTACGATGATTATGTATGAAATCGTTGGCAATATTTTGAATGATAACTATAAACGACTGATAAGTGAAAACAAACAAGTTTGTATACATCAAAGTGGCTGGATAGAAAATTAACTAAAAAACAAAGAAACAAACAAAAAAAAAAAACCAATAGCCTTCCTGTATACAAATGACAAATGGGCTGAGAAAGAAATTAGTGAACAAAATCCTTCAAAATAGCTATAAATAATATAAAATCTTTTGGCGTAACTCTAATCAAGCAAGTGAAAGACGTGTATGACAAGATCTTCAAGTCTTTGAAGAAATAAATAAAAAAGGATTTTAGAAAATGCAGATCTCCTGTGCTCATGGATCTATAGGATTAACATAACAAAATGGCCATTTTACAAAAGAAATCTACAGATTCAATGTAATTCCTATCAAGACTCCAACACAATTCTTTACAGAGCTTGAAAGAACAATTCTCAACTTCAAATAGAAAAATAAAAAAAACCCAGAATAGCAAAACCAATTCTTTACAATAAAAGATATTACATCCCCTGATTTCAAGCTGTACTACAGAGCAATAGTAATAAAAACTGCAAGGTATTGGTATAAAAACATACAGGTTGTTCAATGGAATTAAATTGAAAATCCAGAAATAAACCCACACACCTACAGGCACTTGATTTTTGACAAAGAAGCCAAAACTGTACAATGAAAAAAAGAATCTTCAACAAATGGTGCTGATCTAACTAACTGTCTGATTGTACAAAAACAAACAAACAAAAAAAAAACAAGTAGAACCATATTTATCATACTGTACAAAACCTAAGTCTAAGTGGATCAAAGACCTCAACATAAAACTGTATATACAAAATCTTAGGAAATAGCCTTGAACTCATTAGTAGAGGAGACAACTTTCTAAACAGAACACCAACAGCTCAGGCTCTAAGACTAATAAATGATACCTCATGAAACTGGAAAGCTTCTGTAAGGGAAAAGACTGTCAATAGGACAAAACTGTAGCCTACAGAATAAGAAAAGATCTTAATCAACCCTATATCCAACAGAAGGCTAATATTCAATATATATATATATATTTTTTTAAAAAAACTCAAGTAATTAAACACCAACAAACCAAATAACACAATTAAAAAATGGGACACAGAGCTAAGCAGAAATTCTCTACTGACGAAAATCTAAATGTTCAACGTCCTTAGTCATCAAGGAAATACAAATAAAGATGACTCTGAGATTCTATCTTACAGCAGTCAGAAAGGATGAGTTTAAAACACAAATGACAGCACATGCTGGCAAGGAAATAGAACAAGGGGAACACTCCTTCATTGCTGGTTGGAAACCCATCTGGAGGTTTCTCAGAAAACTAGAAATAGATCTAAATCAAGACCCAGTTATATACTACTCCTAGGCATATACCCAAAAGATGCTCCACCATACCACAAGGATGCCTGTTTACTACAGTCACAGCAGCTTTATTAATAATAGCCAGAAACTAAAAACAACCTAGATGTCCCTCAACTGAATGGATAGAAAAAAAATAGGGTATATTTGCACAATGGAACGCTTCTCAGCTGTTGAAAACAAAGACATCATGAAATTTGCAGGATAATGAATGGAGCTAGAAAAAAAAATCTTCCTGAGTGAGGTAACACAGACCCAGAAAAAAAAAAGCATGGCATGTATTCACTTATAAGTGGACATTTGTCACAATGTACAGGATAACTGTGCTACAACCCATAGACCCAAAAAAGCCAAGGAAGGCCCAAGGAAAGATGTCTGAATCTCACTCTGAAGAGGAAATAAAATAGACCTGTGAAGTAGATGGAGGGAGGGAGCTGTGTGAGAAAGTGAGTGGGGAGGATAACTGGGTAAATCAGGTTTAGGGATGGTATTGGAGGGGGAAATTTGAGGGGAGGACCAGTGGGGGAGCACCTCTGGGACAGGAGATGCCCCCAGGAGTCTATGGAGTGACTGGCTGAGATTCCTAGTGGTGAGGGTGGATGTGGAGCCTGAAATTGCCACCTTCTGTAGTCAGGTGGGATTTCCAATGGAGGGAGGAGGATGACAACCCACACGGAAAACCTTTGACAGAAAGTTCGTCCTGCCTGAGGAAATGATGGATGAAGATGGAACAGAGACTGAGGCAGTGGCAAACAAATGACTGGCCCAACTTGATATGAAACCCACGGGAGAAAACCACCCCCTGATATCATTTTCTTAATTTAATTCTATTTATACATTCATTTATTACAATTTATTCACTTTGTATCCCTGTTGCAGCCCCTTCCTCATCTCTTCCCAGTCCTACCCACCTTCCCTCTTCTGCCCCTACACCCTTTCCCTAGTCCCCTGATAGGGGAGGACCTCCTCCCCTTCTATCTGACCCTTGCTTATCAGGTCTCATCAAACTGGCTGCTTCATCTTCCTCTGTGGTCTGTCAAGGCTGTACCCCAAGCTGATCAAAGAGCCAGCCACTGAGTTCATGTCAGAGACAGCCCCTGTTCCCCTTACTAGGGAACCCACTTTGAAAACTGAGCAGCCAGGGAGTCATGGTCCTTGGTTGGAGTATCTGTCTCTGCAGGCTCACCCCCCTCCCCGGGCCTAGGTAATTTGGCTCTATTGTTCTTCTTGTGGTGATCCTGACTCCTCCAGGTCTTTCTGTCTCCCTCTTCTTCCATAAGGATTCCAGCACTCTTCCCAAAGTTTGGTTATGAGTCTCAGTATCTCCTTAGATACCCTAGTGGGTAGAGTCCTTCAGAGGTCCTCTGTGGAAGGCTCCTGTCTTGTTCCTTGTTCTGATGTCTATCCTGTTTGCCCTTCTGAGTGAGCCTTCAGCTTCTTCCCTAGGGTCCTCCTTGTTGTTTAGGACTATAGATTTTAGAATGTTTATCCTATATTACATGGCTAACATCCACTTATAATTAAGAATATATCATATGTGTCTTTCTGCTTCTGGGATACCTCACTCAGGATGATCTTTTCTAGTTCGTACCATTTGCCTGCAAATTTCATGATTTTCTTGGTTTTAATTGCTGAGTAGTGTTCCACTGTGTAAATGTATCACACTTTCTGTATCCATTCCTCCATTGAGGGACATCTATGAAGCAGAGCAAGGCCTGGGACCCAAATCCCATCCTCCACCTTCTTAAGGATGCTTGATACTATTAATGATGATCTGCCCTGCTTGCAGACAGGAGCCTAGCATAGCTGTCTTCTGAGAGGCTTCATTCAGCAGCTGTTGGAAAACAGATTCAGAGGCCCGCAGCCAAACAATAGGCTAAACTGGAGAGTTTTGTGGAAGAGTGGGAGGAAAGACTGTGGTAGCTAGAGTAGTCAACAACACAAGACCTACAGAGTAAGTTAACCTGGGCCCGTGGGTCCTTAACAATTAGAGCAGGGGCTATCTCTGACTCTGTTCCCTGCCACTGGATCTCTTCCCCTCCTGGTTGCCTTGTATGGCCTCTGTGGGAGAGGATGCTTAGTTCTGCTGTGACTTGAGCTGCTGGAGTGGGTTGGTACCCTTTGGGTCCTCTCTTCTCTGAGAAGAAGGAAAGAGTATGGAGAAGGGCTGCAGGAGGGTGGGACTGGGAGGAAGAGGGGGAATGGGCTGGGATCAGCTGTAGAGTGATTAAATAATTGAAAAGAAAATTATGATATTTTCAGGGAAATTAATAGAATTCATTATGTTGAGCAAATTAAGCCAGACTTGAAAAGATATTTCTCTCACATGTAGAAGCTAAGATTTCATCATATATATGTGCACTTATGTGTGTGTGTATGATATGAAAGCATAACGTGGCATATTTGGCAGGATAACTAGGAAGAGTAAGGGACATGATGGGTGATGAGGTAAATATGAACAACGTACAATGATTCTGTATAAAAATGGCTTCAAAACCCAGCATTTTTTTTTTTGAGACAGGATTTCTCTCTGTAGCCTTGGCTGTCCTGGACTGTCTTTGTAGACCATGCTGGTCTTGAACTCAGTAGCCACCTGCCTCTGCCTCCCTGAGTGCTGGAATTACTGGCATGTGCCACTGTGCTGGCTCAAATAAAATATTTTATATAACTACGAACAATTGAAAGGTGAAAGCAGACAAGTTTGATTTGTTAAATTTCTTACCTTTTATTAGGATAATCCTCACCTCCATGAGTCAAAAAAGATTTCAAAGGAAAAGTCAAAACATCTAGTCAGGGGAACAGGGGCTCTCTCTGACATGAACTCAGTAGCTGGCTCTTTGATCACCTTCCCCTGAGGGGGGAGCAGCAGTCTTACCAGGCCACAGAGGAAGACAATGCAGCCAGTCCTGATGAGACCTGATAGGCGAGGGTCAGATGGAATTGAAGGAGGACCTCCCCTATCAGTGGACTTGGAGAGGGGAATGGGAGGAGAAGAAGGAGGAAGGGTGGGATCTGGAAAGGACTAGGGATGGGGCTACAGCTGGGATACAAAGTGAATAAATTGTAATAAATAGAAAAAAAATTAAAACATCTAATTTATAAAATATTCTTGCCAAAGTAACACCTTTCTTTCCTTGGTAAGAATTAGAAATGGCTTGTTTTTCCATAGATATAAATGCAAGAAGGACACTGTTTAAAGAAGGGTAGTTGGCAAGCTGTGTAACACAGGAAGAGCTTGATACCATTTAAAACTTTCAGAGCAAACCATGTGGTCACTAAGAAGTAGCAACCACAAGTGATAACTAACTTCTCGCTTCACCAAGTATATCCTCAAAAGCCATGATGTCTTGTAAGCATGTAATGAAGTTTATTGTGCAGTTGTTTTTCCTATTCACAGATGCAGTTAACCTCAATATGTTTCTGTTGAAGTATGTCCTTATGCTTTATTTTCAAAGTTTACTTTAAGACCAAGTGTTCTATTATCATCAATGTCTACTCAGATGGCCAAATTATACTTTGGATAATATATATTCTTCATACAATATAAGCTCTTTTAAAAGTATGTTTCCTATATCTAAAGATCACTATTGTTATATAAAGTATTTATTTTAGGGTACAGTATCTGTGTAATTGACACTTCAAGCAGCTTATTTATTTTGATGCTTTATGTGGAAAAAGGATACTCTTCTTAAAAAATATTTTAGTGCCATTTATGTGAGGCAAAGTTAAAATGTTACAAAATAGAAAGGGTTATTAGAAAATGTAAATCATTATTGGCATGAGTAGATTAGGCATGAATGAAAGTGTTTTTATTCTACCTTTTACCAAAGCCTGGCCTCATTATTTAGAATAAAGGATAGCAAAGTGAAATGAGAACTTTCAAAACAATGAAAACAATAGAGGAAGCCAGGCACAATTTCTTATTGTCCTTTTTACATAGGGGAAGAATAGAGAAGTATGAAAGCATTGTCAGAAGTCAATTCCATTTTAAACAGATAATAAGAAATGGGAATTTTAAACAGAGTAATTACTGTCAAGAGATCTTACTGAAATAAACAGAACTTAAAGTTTGCTTCTCCTGCTTCAGAAAACCAACCAGAAACAATAGATTTCAACAGCTAAGGATGACAATGAATGATCTACATATACATTGTAAAATAAAAAGAATGCAGCTCTCTAGTGGGAGTGTCTGCTAAATCACCCAAAGGCAGTTATCTGATAGGCGGATTCAAAAGCATAAGCCATATGAAAAAATTAGCACATTAATTCTCTGTTCGGGTGATGAGAGGGTGCTGCAATGAATCTGCATGGTCTAAGCCTTAGAAGCAGGCACGAGTTACGGAGTCCGATGAGTGGAATGGTTACCAAGGAGGACATATGGCAACTTAGAAACTCACATCTTTCACCAGAGGCTCCACAGGCTGAGTATTTGATCTCTAATCTTCTATTATAGAGATAATAAGCTAGCTAATGATCCTGGGTTTCCTCAACTATATCAAGAAAATATCAGTTTCAATGTAAGTCTATGAGAAATTTACGTTAATTCTGTAAACCACTATGGTACTTAATAAACTGTTAAGAAAGGTCAGCTTCATCATTATCTATGCTCATTTTTCTGATAGAAATTCCAATAGAAATAATGTTAAAATAATTTGGTCTTCAATCATGGGGGAGTTTAGGTATATTTTGCTTACTCTAATAGATTCATGCACATGGCAGTTTAAATGAGCAAGGTGTTGATATTATTGAGATGTGTTTCAAGATTGTGAACCCTGTTGCAGACTACATAAAGATGCTAGGGTAAGCATTCAGGGAACCAACTCCACTGTATGGGAAATCCTGCTCTCACTTTCTTGGATGTTTTATCAGATTTGGATTTAAAAAAACAAAAACCAAGCTTTGGTGAGTTGTGCTACCTCAAGTAGCACAACTGTGTGATGCTAAGAGCTATCCTCCAAGCTTTTAGTATATCAAAGTAATAATATGTTACTAAAAATAAGTCCCTGTGTTGAGACACTAGTTGAAGTTATTGGATTAAAAACTTTAAAATTCTGGAAGAATTTTACCTGAGATTTCAGGTCACCAATTACATAATGAAACAACTGTAAAAAGTCCAAAAAATAAAATAAGAAAGAAGGAAAATTAGCTGCCAGGAAACTTGAAAGCAACAATTTTTGTTGAAACAGCTCTTTTCTTCAGTGTCTCTTTCTCACTTCATCCTCCGATTCCTCTCCTCTTTTTTTCTCTGTCTTTCTCCTAGTCCTTCTCTCTTTTCTACTTCTCCTCCTTCTTCTTGTTACCCTTCTCTCTTCTCTCACTTCTCAGTACTCACACGCACGCAAACCTACACACGCATGCACACATGCTTTGAGACTTTAACTTGACTGTGCCAAAAGGTATGGAATGAGAGATGTTTGGGAGGTTGGTAATGTGCGCCTCTGGGCAGGTGTGTGTGGGTGCCTGCAGAGCTGATCCTCACCTGAGAGTTTTGGTCTAGGGAATGAATCACTGATGGCATGTATTTGGGGCTGATTCTGGCTTCTGCCTTCCCTGTATTCCCTTACTCTGCCTCCTGTTCACCATGAGGTAAGGAGCCTGAGCCATTGGCTCCTTCCATCATGATTTCTGACTCAGGGGGAGCCTACAATCAATAGCGCTAACAAATGTGCTCAGATTCCTCTGAAATACAAGTGAAAATAAATTCTGTCTGCTTTAAGTTGCTTATCATATATATTTGGCCACAGAGCTGGAAAGCTAGCATAGGTATGTATTGTCATACAAGACCAAAAAGCATAAGTGTATTCAGAAAGAGGAAGGAAAGTGTACCTTCAATAACATTCTTGAGATAATTGTTAGATTTTGTACTGCCTGTAGTTTTTAACTACATTTTTTTTTTCTCGAATGCATGGCGGATGGCAAGTAAAGAAGGCAGGGAGTCCTGGATTATGTTTGCAGGATGAAACTTAGTCTGTTCCTTCAACAATCTCCCTCCTTTCTAAGTACTCTTTGGGTGTCTGATCTAGCTATTTAAATGTTTCCTTGAAGGAGAGAGGACAAGCTGGGAGAAGGAGAGGGAGAAACCTTGCATCATTCCATAACCCTTTAGCACATGTGCATATTCTGAAGAGCATTGAACTCATTCAGAGATGCAGAGAAAATGACTCGCCCATCCGTGAGATTGCAAATGCTACGGCAGAGGGAGCACATGCCACCTTGTCTCCATTCAGTTAAAACAATACTTTAGTAAATATTTATGGTAAGTTTATGATGGATGTAGTACGATGTTTGCAAACGCTGGTGTAAACAGTTAATGTTATTAAAAGCAATAATTAAAAAATCATTAACAAATTATTTTATTTAATAGTTTCTTCATGCTGCCCTCTTAAAGAACTCAATTTAAGTCCATACACTGCTTTATTATTTCATTGTTTGGTGGTGGAACTGGGAGGTAAACACCAGGAAACACCCATCACCAAACACTTGGTCAAAAGATACTGAGTAAAAATTTAATTAATCTTACTACAGAAACAAGCATAAGGGGAAGAGACATCAAAACACCATTTCAGCTCAAAAAAAAGATTTTTATTTTTTATTTTTGCAGATGTCCCACTTTAAAGTAAAAGATGAATAAGATAGGTTTGTTTCATGATACACCTGGTCACATGGAGAAGTGAGATTGCTAAGAAAATGATTATACTACAATCTTGTAATAAATACAATGAAACTCTTTCTATCCCTTTCTTCAATATCCTCCAGCTGTCCTTTCTGTTTATCAACCCACAATCTTACTACGATTCTTATCAACCCAGTAAATAAAGAATTTTTATGGTCAATTTAGCTCTATGATGTAGCTGACATATCTGTTTGCCCAACTGTCATAAAACTCTTGCTTCAAAGCCCTAAACTTATGAAGTTGTTGAATCGCCTAAAGACAAGAGCTAGTTTTTAAAAAAAAATTATTACAATTTATTCTCTTTGTAATCCCCCTGCAGCCCCCTTCCTCATCTCCTGTCAGTCTCACCCACCCTCCCTATTCTCCCCCTATGCCCTTTCCCTAGTCCACTGATAGGGGAGGACCTCCTCCCTTCTATCTGACTCTAGCCTATCAGGTTTCATCGTGGCTGGCTATAGTAGCTATCTGACTCAAAGGAGCACAAGAAGCTTGTAAAGAAATAAAACATTAGTGTGCCTTTCTGTGAAAATTTATAAAATAAAGTCATGTGGTGTTGCTACCAGAGGAATAAAAGTTAGGGAAAAACTATTGCTTGTGACAGTCATGTAAGAAAAATCCAGGTGATTTTCATGTTACAATAAGGCTCAGACAATGGCTTATAGATAGGCTCAAAATGTATTTAAATAAGCTAAGCACGGTAGCTCATGACTAATCACAGTAATTGCCATATTGAGACAAGAGAATGGCGTGTAGTTGGAAGATAGCCTAAGCTACATAGAAGGTCACATGTTGGTCAATGATAAGCAGCAAAAAATAATCTACACACACACACACACACACACACACACACACAATACAAACACAGAACACAAACTATGTCTCCTATAAGTCATGAGAACTCAACTTCACCTGTATATTGGGAGACACATGTGACTTAGACTGAAAAGGTCTTGACTGCTTCTCAGTTTCAGCAGGAGGATTCTGTCATATTGTAAGGTCATTAAGATTCATTAGGTCATTCACAGCCTAGGAAATGTGGTCACGAAAGTACAGACAAACCTCAAGTCAAATAGCTCAAGAAAACTGAGCTAGAAGAAAAGTTCCCAAGTCATCTGACATCCTTCGCTGACCTGAGCAGGTTTGGTGGGTCAAAGCAAGACTGGTCCTAAGCCTCATCCCTGAGTCAGAGCCACAGGTTCTAGCCAAGAGGCCTGGTCTTTAGGGTGCTAGATGATACTACATTCTAATGGAAAAACAAGGTAACTCTTTACGTACACATTTCGATGAAAGCCACCTATGTAATATGAAAAAGATGTGAAGAGTTTTAACTTAGAGAAGTAGAGCACATTTCTTCACAATGCAACTCTACAAAATGGCAAACGTAAGGACCGTGCAAATGCTTTTTAATAAATGCAGAAATAAGCTATTAGTTCTTTAGCTATTAGGCTTTATATGGAAGCCAAACTTTTCTTCCTCTGCTTTTAGAAACATAATTATCACCTATTAGGAATTTCAAATAACTAAATATACATGTGATTGAAAGTATACACATGCAAATATAGCTAAAGGATTTAAGAATCAAAATTCCTTACAATTCATAGTAAAATACTTTCTAATTGCTTGCTCCTTTTACATTACTTGTAAAGTTAGTCTGTATTTCTGAAAATTATGATCTGATTATTTATAGAGCAATTTCCATTAAAAGCACATTCTAAAAGCTTCATTAGTTTAACTACCTTGACTGAGAGTAATAATTAAATAAATTCATCATGTAAATCATTTTAATTTGGTATTAAAGAAACTTGATGAGAACAAAATGGCAGCATTATTGTATTTTCATTTATTTTAAATCCAGAAATGTTTGGAATTGAAACACAGAGAACAAAATCATGTTTATGAACAGGTTTAATTTTAAAATTAAGTTTATTACATTTGTGTTAGAAAATACTTTTAGTTCACACTAAATTCCAAAATAATCTCAAAATGCTAAGTATTATTTTTCTTTTAAGTTCAGGAAAAAACAATCAAACTAACATAAGACAGGACAATCTCTGGGGAATCTGACATTCAGATTAAAAACACTTTTAATAGGTTTTCTAATTAAAACTCAGCATCATAAAAAATTAACCACCAAATTTAATTTCCCACTAAGTATAGTTTTACATCATTCTTATTAAAAAAACATGTTTTATTAGACTTCCCAACTAAATGAAATGGTGAAGCAGTAGATGCTTTTATTGTTGGTTTATAGGCCTTAATAATTACACGAAACTGACATATTTAGCCAAATTAGATGTAATTTTAGTCAGGAGCCTATTTTAACTACTCTGTTACTCACAAATTCACTCAGCAGTGAAGGAGGGCGGCACACAAACACTGCGTGGTTATATGTCATTTCAGTGTGTGCACGTTTTTAATGCATTCAACTGTGTACAGTTTAAAGCGGAGAAACCCACACAGACTGTACCTTTCTTAGACCATTAGAGAGGTATTTCCATAAACTATAAAAGAACTGCCACCCATGGCAACTGTCTTAAGAAAGGACAGACCTGAACCCTGCATGGCCTCACAAATGAGCTCTCACTCTGAAGGAAACTTAGAAGGCTCTAAGCAGATCAGCACTGGAGGCTTCGCATTTGACGTGGCCGCCATTGTGGAACTTAGAGACTGTTATAGAGAACTGAGAAGTAATTTTGGAGGCATTGACTCCCAACATGCTTCGAGTTTGCCAGGCTTCATAAAGGCATGTATATTTTAAGGTAAATTGTAATGCAGGAGAATTATGCTGCCAGTTCAGCACACAATCTAAATTAGGATAGAGGAAAATGTGGGACCCTATTTCATATCTCTTTACTTACTTATTCATAACACTACTAGAGAATTCTATTTTTAATCGACTCCATTCATGCTTCCCCAGGGCTATTGTCATTTTACTTGCATAGGATTTCCTGCTAACTGAAATAGAAATGTGCCCAATTTCAAGTATGACTTGATTTGATATTCTTTAGGGGAATAGATTTTAGTATGTTTATCATATATTATATGACTAATATCCACTTATAAGTGAGCATATACCATATGTGTCTTTCGGCTTCTGTGTCACCTCACTTGGGATGATCTTTTCTAGTTCCCACCATTTGCCTGCACATTTCATGATTTCCTTGCTTTTAATTGCTACATAGTAATGCATTGTGTAAATGTACCACAATTCTTCATGTGACGACACAGGCTAGAGAGGATGTGGAGAAAGGGGAACCCTTCTCAATTGCTGGTGGGAATGTAAACTTATACAAACACTTTAGAAATCAATCGGGTGCTTTCTCAGAAAATTAGGAATAGTGCTATCTCAAGATATAGCTTTACCACTCCTAGGCATATATCCAAAATATGCTCAAGTATACAAGGACATTTGCTCAACCATGTTCATAGCAGCTCTGCTTGTAATAGACCAGAAGCTGGAAACAACATAGATGACCTTCAACGGAAGAATGGATACAGAAATTGTAGTGCATTTACACACTGAATACTACTCAGCTATTAAAAACAAGGAAATCATGAAATTTGCAGGCAAATGGTGGTAAGTAGAAAAGATCATCTTTAGTGAGGTAACCTAGAAGCAGAAAGGCACACATGGTATATGCTCACTGATAAGTGTATATTAGCTACATAATGTAGGATAAACATACTAAAATCTATACTCCTAATGAAGCTAAACAAGGAAGACCCTAGGGTGCTCAATCCTCATTCAGAAGGACAAATGTGATAGACATCAGAAGCAGGAGGAGACAGGGAACAGGACAGGAGCCTACCATAGAGGGTCTCTGAAAGACTCTACTGATGGAGATATCAAAGCAGAGGCTGAGACTCATAGCCAATGTTCAGGTTATTTCAGAGATTTTAGAATGGACCAGTGGACTGAAGCAATTTCATATAGTTCTAACACTTTGTTGTTTATTTTTGTAACTCCATTTTCTAACAATTCTAGGATTCAGTCTACACCTGGAATGGATGGAGAGGATCATACCTCCTGCCATTTACCCTTGCCCACCATCTACCATTACTTTTCAGAATGATTCCTCTGAAATTGAAAGTTGAAAACAATTAATATATAAATGTTTTAAATGTTTAAGAAATTTTCATACAATACATTTTAGTATAACTGTTCCACAGTGTGATAATGATACTTATTACTGTGTTACAATATGAAGTACTCAAGTAACCTTAAAGTAGCAATCCCAGTCTAGATTCTTTGTATTTAAAAATAATTGAGGTTTGCTTTAATCCTGTAGATGCAAATTACTACAATAATTGCAATTATAAGCAAAATGGATGAGGTTTTCAAATAGCTTGTTCCTGGTGAGCAATTAGGTTATGCTATTATAAATTATTTAAATTTTTCATGAATTGCAGAGGAATAGATGCAGAAATTGTGGTACATTTATACAATGGAATACTACTCAGCTGTTAAAGCAAGGAAATCATGAAATTTGCAAGCAAATGGTGGAAACTAGAAAAGATCATCCTGAGTGAGGTAACCCACAAGCAGAAAGACACACGTCATATATCCTCACTTAAAAGTGTTTATTAGACATACAATATAGGATAAACATACTAAAATCTATAGTCTTAAATAAATAAAACAACAAATAGGACCCTAGGGAAGAAGCTGAAACCTCACTCAGAAGAGTAAACAGGATAGACAACAGAAGTGGGAGAAGACAGGGAACAGGACAGGAGCCTCTGAAAGACCCTGTCTGGATTCTAAAAGAGACTTGTTCTCACCTAACAAGTCTTACAAGACTAAAAGCACTTTGGAGAATTAGTTTATCCAAGGGTATTCAAAGTAAGAGACATCAAAATCTCAGAAACAGTTTCCTGAAGTTTTGCTTGAAAAAAAAATCATACTTTTATCGGTTAACTGTGCTTTCTATTCAGAAGAAAGAAATTAGAAACATGAAATCCCAAATATTAGCCAGATGTTTCATTCACATAATAACCTGTATATAACTAATACCAGGTGTAAAGGTTAATCTTCATTGTCAACTTGACTACATTAAGAATCACCAGGTAGACACACTTCTAAGTGTGTCACTGAGGGTATTTCCAGAAATGATTAACTTCAGGAAGACGCCTTCTGAGCATGAGCAACACTACCCCAGGGGGTAGAGTCCCTGATTAAAGAGGAGAGAACTGACTACCAGAATGCATCCCTCCCTGACCAGCTGCCTTCTGCCACCACACCTACCCCATGAGGATAGACTGTATCTACAATCATGAGCTATAATACAGTGTTACCTATTCATGTGGTAGTGTTAGTACAATGAGAAGCTAACTACTTCAAAGAGGAATACAGAGGAGCATCCAAGATGGTGGGGACCAGCACGCACTGTATCTGAGAAACAGAGGATCTGAAACTCCGAAACTGCTGAGTGGAGAGGCAGCTGAAGCCAGAAAATTGACGTTGAGGCTTCCTGAACGAGAGGGGATGTCACATGAGCTGAAAACATTTAGATTCAGGTCACCAGTGGACTTCTCTGGGGATGGAGAGTGCAAACATTCAAAAAGGAATACAACTTAGTTCATTATTTGTTTGCTATTTTAAGGGAACAGAGCTTCACGCTGCAGCTTGGACCTGTCTTAAACTTAGATTTTTCTATTCTCAATCTCCTGAGCGCTAACACTGCAGATTTAGGTCACTATACCTCACACAATATATTTTATACAATCATTTATTTATATTTTTTTCTAAAGTTAATATTCCTAGTTAAA
This sequence comes from Meriones unguiculatus, assembly GCF_030254825.1. Taxonomy (NCBI): domain Eukaryota; kingdom Metazoa; phylum Chordata; class Mammalia; order Rodentia; family Muridae; genus Meriones; species Meriones unguiculatus. The sequence goes on along the minus strand of NC_083350.1, from coordinate 64,472,267 downwards.
ATACCTCCTCTGAGTAGTGAAATAGGTATTGAGTCCATCACAATTTATTATAATTAACCACAGCTGTTGTATGATATGTGTATACAATTATATGTGTGTGTTACAGTATGCTATTCGTATTTGTAGTAGCCACTAGATTACATTTTACTGCTTTTTTTAAGTAAGAAAGAATCTGACCAGTTTGAGTATATCAAAACATTCCTATAAAGCAAATATCATGATGAAATAGAGAATTTCAGATTCTAGTAAATTAATCATACATTTCAAAATGCAAACACAATTATCAAATGTATTCTTGAATAAAAAAAGCTGTCTAGAACATATATGTGTTGAAAGCTAATGTTGGGTAGAAGTTGAAGTGACTGTTGAAAACTCAGTGTGCGTGTCCTTTCTCCTCTTTGCTTTTTCTAGACACTTCCACACTCACGGGCTTGGCACACAGATACTGTTAACAAATTATCTGTCCAATAATGAAGTAGCAGTCACGAGCCACATAGGATTCAGTAGATGGCAGAGTACGTGGGATGACTTTCACATTAAACCACACCCTTCGTGACGTCACAGCGCTTTCCTTTATGGAAGCACACCAGTGTTCAGACAGGGGTACATCCAGTTAGTGATACATTTCTCAGAACGTGTCTTTGTCTGACTATACCAAACACAACACAAAATCCAATTTTCCTGGAAAACAAACTATAATTTGCAGCGTAGGTTTAGTTGACGCATCACAGTCATAAGGTACTGACCAGGTACTCAAGGACACTACGGACATGATGCCCCTACCAAATTAATGCAGAAGTGTTAGGAATGGAAGTACACATTTTCTGTTGTAAATCCTTGGGTTAAAGCTGCTTGAGTAAACAATCACAAGGATTTTCCTCAGCTTCTCTCGGCATCCCTGTTATCTTTTTTTTTTTTTTTTTTTTTGGCAAAGTGGAGAAAAGGAAACAACTCTCTGAGACTATAAAAAGAGATAACCCTTCTGCTGTAACAGTTTTTGAGTTAAATCAGGTACAAATATCCTGTTACAAAATGTATCCGATGAGGTTCACCATTCAGTATTTAATTTAGATAAGTAGATCGTTTTATAGGAAACAGTTGACCCTACCAAAGGGAATCAAATGCTTGATTAAACTGAAGCTTTAAGTCTAATCCAAACGCTGGCAATTCTTGCTAGGTCATCACAGGCAACCTCAGAAAGAGTCAGGCGTCTCATGGCAAAGTAACGACTCAGAGAGGAACTGCTGTTTGGGGTTACTTCAGGGATTGTGGGATATGAGATTTCAAAGCTAAGTACTTAGTAGGTGGCATTTTTACCTAGGATTGATTTGAATGGATGACATAACATGAAACTTAATAAGTAGGTTGTCTCCAAATCCAGGAGGCTATGAGATGTTAGATCTGGGGTGTTTCCTGGAATGCCGTGAGCCAGACTACCAAAGTTCCAACAAGCTCCTTAGCTTCCATGGCACCATTGAGGGCCACATGCTTCCAGGAGCAAACTCAATGAGATTATTTTAAGTCTATGAAACTAAAGACTTTAAGGCAAAAATAATGCTTCCTAGGCAAAGATTGTGTTTTTCATGTATTTCTATATTTTTGGTTTTGTTTTTAAACAGAGCCTATGTATTTCTTACCTTTATGTTTTTGCTGGGTGAGGAAAGCAACGTGAACTTCAAATAAGCAAAATAAAGTTACTATTATCTGCTGATCTCGAAATACCTTCTCATGAATTCTTCACTCAGTTTCTGTCTTCTTGACCTTTGCTTAATTATCCAACCAAAGGCAAGACATTTTCCTTCCTTTCTTCCCTTCCCCCAATATACTAGAATTTGAGGACTAGATTTTAAATCTGCCATAACAATAGTTAAATAAAAAGAGAAAAGAAAGACTTTTTTTATTCTCTATTTTATACGGGCTCAATAAAGACATGATGGAAACCTGCCCACATTACAATTTCTGAATTCCAAAAAGGCATAACACCCTTCAGTCTCTTCAGCAAATATTTTCAATTTGATGCCAAACAAAAAAAATAGAATATTTTACTCTAGCTGTTAAAATTTTGTCTTTTCAGATATTTAGTAATCATGTTTGTTCAGGTTTTAGCTGAGCCCAGAGGACTGGGAATTTGAGGCCACACTAGGCTGTGCGAAACCCTGTCAAAACACAATAACATGCAAAAACTACAAGGACAATAAAAGGTTGTAGATATGTAAAATGGAAGTCCTTAACCAATCATTAACATAGGAGTTTATCCCACAACTTTTCCCAATACTTTAGAGACATCTGATTTATGGGTACAGGCAAAGGAGCTCACTCTGTCACTATAAGATATTACTCTTGCACTGTCTGCTATCACATGTAGCTAATTAATTATATACCATTATTTTGAAAGTACTCCCCCCTCAGGCAACCATATGTGGAGGCCATAGTACGGAGCATGACTGCTATATGGAACAGCATAATCACAGAACTTCCCCCTCCGTATGGACATCTACCTGCCACACCACCTACTCTTTTCTCTAAGTTTCACTTTAAAGCCTCTCCTTGCAGACTCTCCTCTGTAGTCAGCCTCTGACTTGCATAGACTCTTCTTCCTTGCCTACGCTGGTAACTTGTGACTGTAAGACTCCTGGCACCTTATCCACCCTTACCCACCAAAGACAGCTTTGTCACATCTGAAGATGCTACACTTGTCTTTAGGGAGAAACCATGCAGTCAGTAGATGGAAGGAGGCTGTTAGGTGTTCACGCAATACCATGTCAGGGATCAACAGTGCAGAGGCCAGGAAGCTCTGCTGCCCATGAGCTCTATACTGGACCCAAATCAGGAAGCTCACCCAAACTTAGATAGGCTACATCACAAGTCCTTACCTTGTTATGCTCTCCAAAGTTTAAAATGCACCATTCACAAGAAAGTAATATATTTGAAGCTAACCTTGACTTAATTCTTAAAACATCTCAGTAATTTAAAAAAGATACATATTTAAATTTTTATTGCTATGAATTTTTATTTTTAAAGGGCAAACTGGTTTCTCATAAAGGTTAGATAGATCATTTTCATTTCTTTATATTATATCTTACATGCAAGTTGGGACTATGCCTTTTAAATATTTTATTTATTTATTTGCTCACCATTACATGCAAAGATACACACACATATATTTGTACACAGAGGGTGATAATTTATAGACATACACAGATATACACGTATATACATACACATACATATCTAATGTGCAAAGAAGAATAATTAGGTGTGAATGGCACAATAGAAAGAGCATACTGTAATTATAAAACAAGTGTGAAAAAATAGTACAAGTTTGTATAGGTGTGAGGGGGTGGAGGATGTTAGGGGTATAAGAAATTACACAGTGTGGTGTTTGCCAGGATACTTTAAGAGAATACCATTATCAGGAAAAAGGAAAGAAAATATGCAAAACTCACTTTATAAGCTATAATTGTGTCGGAAGGCTGCACCTTAATTATTTAAATGGTGGGGCATGTAAGAACTATCTGAAATGGAGCACATGACAGGAAACTCATAGCATGAGAAGACTTATAAATTAATAATTCTTGCAATATAGAAGCGGAAAGGGTAATGAATGGGAAGATAATATAGTTTCACATGGTAATAAGTTCCCTGAGGAATGTTAGCAATTAGGAGATGGATGGAAGGAGGTAGTAGATACTCTTATAGCTATCAGGGCTTGGAGAAGAAAACTGGAGGCTCATGTGAGTGCAGACGGCATTGAAAGTAACATGATTAGGTTTGCTTTCCTGAGTGGTGAGTGGACAAAGTTAAGGAATACTCCCACGACCTGTCAGCACAAACTGGCAATAGTTCCCAGAGATGATCAAAAAGCAAAGAGCTGGTTGTTTTCTTTTGGAGTGGTGATCCCAATAATCTACCAGGATGGAGAAACTTCTCATGCACTAGGAGAGATGATGCCAAGGAAAAGCCAATGAACCATGTAAGGGAGAGCTCCTAATGAATAAGAGAAGGGTGAGAAGGAGGCTGGGAAAGATTCAACTAATGTTCATGAGCAGAGCCATGAATGAATAGCAGATTTTCCTCATATTCTTGCATGGCATCTTATGAAGACAATATAGATTTTCATCACATGAATTGCACACTATCCAAAGATCTACAACTGGCAGTTTTAATCAGGAAAGTGATGAGTTTTCATAAATAGAGGCACAGTTCTGAAGTGTGCATTCTTCAGGGTCTTCAGAATTATATATGATAAGGGTAAGGATATAAATAGGCAAAATGCATTAACAGATAATTGGTTTTATATATATATATATATATGTATGTATTATGTGAATTATTATTCACATATATATTGACTGACATGTATGTTATATACATATGTCAGTTATTCTGTGATGCTGGTATTATTAATGTGTAAGGAATATCTATTTTATATGAAAGTTTCAAGAATGTTCTGATAGTATTCCCAAGTGAAAGCCTTTGCTACTATACAGCTGTTCTATTGTATAGCAAATCAAACGATCTGATTTCATAATAATCATAAATGTTCTCTTTCATGTAGATCACAATGTAATTTCCACTCTACTGAGACACCTCTAAAATGTAGACAAGTGCCCCATGATGGGGACATTCATATATTTAATACTGGGGATATCTTAAGACTTTTTGGTATAAATAGAATAGAAAATCAGCCTGAAGCACCAGCAACTTTTAAAACTAGGTTTTAATAACAAGTTTCAGGAAACAAACAAACAAACAAGAAAAGAATTTATCCTATCTACTGATGCAGTGAAAAAAAAAACAGTCATTTAAATTTATATATGATTGAAATAATAAACCAAATTTAAATTAAATTCTCTATTTTCTATTTACAAAATTTATTTTTACACATGCTAATATAGTTATTTATATCAAACTTAATATTTATCAAGACAAAAATCTACAAAAAAGTTTTCAAAGTTCCTTGAGCATATCAGGCCTGAGGCACTGACCATCAGTTGACTTTATAATATTAAATTTTATTCCCAGCATCAACAGCAAGAAGACTTAGAAATCTTCTTCAGATTCTTGAATAGGAAATGCCAATCTTTCCTGAGCAAGAAAGGAACTCAAGATCACAGCAAAGTCGTCTTGCTACTGCATCCCTTTGATAAAATTGTCCTTCAATATCAGGCCCTTTATATTTGGAGCATAGCTGATAGGTCAAAGAAAATTTAATCATATTTAAAATCTTCATTTTCTCAAAAATAAATGCCATAAGAAACCAAAGCCTGAAACACCAACATAGATATTCAACTGCACTCCGGTGGTATATTTTATATTTGAGGACCAAAACATGGATGTACCTGGCTGTCACATTTTAATTTTAAGAGTACTTAGATCTAAAAATAATAAAGTGTATGACATAACCCGAGGGCCCAGAAAAAAAAGACAGGTTTTTTATTTTGTTTTGTTTTGTTTTGTTTTGTTTTGTTTTGTTTTGTTTTAATGACCAAGAGTGAAGAGGTGGTTCTGATTTTAACAGGTTCTTACTCATTTCTGGATACTCATTGTTTGTTGATTCATTTGTTCATTGTGAAAGGCTTACCGTCTTGCTGGCCATGGAGAGTCTGGGGACTTTGCATTCTTTCTTCTAGATTGGAGCTAAGGTCAGAGTTCACGGCTGACATCCTTGTTGAATCGCTCATATCAAATTCATCACTTTCTATCGAACTCTCATCCTGAAATGGTATGAAAACATCATTAGGCACCATAAAATTTAACTGTGTGCAAATATTAACCATTCTGTCTGTGTGCTCAGTGAAAGGTAAGCTAGTTAGTTAAACTATTATCAGACTCTGTAAAATAGGGTACATACAGAAAGATGCTTTGAACAACAAATGGTGAAATTATTTCTCCCCTCAGGAAATGTGAAGACTTTTGGATACTCAAACCACATCTTATGCACAGCCCCATTGTAAAGATAGGGCAATGTGTTTAGAGGGGGAGTAGTTTGGGAGTTAGCATACATATTGAAATATTCATAATGACTATTAAGAATTCTTAATGAGTTTGTATTTAAAACCTTGAACATAAAACATGATTGCTGAGTAGTATTCCATTGTGTAAAAGTACCACAATTTCTGTATCCATTCCTCCATTGATGGACATCTGGGTTGCTTCCAGGTTCTGGCTATTACAAAAGCTGCTACAAACATACACACTTGTGTACTTGAGTATCTTTTGGATACATGCCTAAGAGTGTTATAGCTGGTTCTTGAAGAAGCACTATTTCTAATTGTCTGAAAAAGCACCATATTGATTTCCAAAGTCATTGTACAAGTTTACATTCCCAACAGTAATGTAGGAGGGTTCCTCTTTCTCCACATCCTCTTCAGCATGTGTTGTCACTTGAGTTTTTGATCTTAGTCATTCATATGGGTGTAAGGTGAAATCTCAGGGTTGTTTTGCATATCTCTGATGGCTAAGGAAGTTGAGCATCTCTTTAAGTGTTTCTCTGCCATTCTATATTTCTCTACAGAAAATTCTCTGTTTAGCTCTGTACCCCATTTTTTTAATTGAATTGCTTGATTTATTGCTCTTTAACTTAAAGAAGATAAACAAGACAGAGGACCCAGGGTAAGATGATCAATCCTCACTTAGAAAGACAAATGGGATAGACATTGGAAGTAGGAGAAAATAAGTAACAGGACAGGAGCCTACCAAGAGGGCCTCTGAAAGACTCTACCAAGGACTGTGTATGGATATAACCTAGAACCCCCACTCAGATGTAGCCCATGGTAGCTTAGTATACAAGTGGGTACCTTAGTAAGGGGAACAGGGACTATTTCTGACATGAATTCAATGGCAGATTCTTTGACCTCTCCCCTCCTCCCCTTCACAGAGGAGCAGTCCTGCTAGGCCACAGAGGAGGACATTGCAGCCAGTCCTGAAGATACCTGAGAAGGTAGGGTCAGATGGAAGGGGAGGAGGTCCTCCCCTATCAGTGGACTTGGAAAAGGGCAGGGAGGAGATGAGGGAGGGAGGGTGGGATTACGAGGGAATGAGGGAGAGGGCTACAGCTGGGATACAAAGTAAATAACCTGTGATTAAGATAAAAAATAAAAAATATAAACATGAAATAAAATAATCATGACAGAAAGAAAAAAATTAAATTTTACTATAAACAAAATAACTTGATAAAATATAAGTACAGATAGTGTAATGCAGTAAGAATTTTTCATCAGCAAACAGGATGGGCTCCAATAATAAAAAAGATATATGTGTAGTTTTACCTGCTATGTTTGATATAAAGCAAATAACTTTTGATACATTTCACAGAGATGAAAGATAAATGGTAGGTATAGATTACAGATAGATAAATGACAGTATATAGATAATAGATATGTAACAGTCCATAGGGAGACAAGTACTAGATAAAAAAGTGATATATGGCATATAGGTAACTGATAGGAAGGTAGGTAGATAGATAGATAGATAGATAGATAGATAGATAGATAGATAGATAGATAGATAAACAATGAAAGGTGGTTCATAGAGAAGAGATTACATGTAGATAAATAATGCAAATATTTGTGATAGGTAGAACACTAAAACCATAAAAAGAATTTTACATAACATTGTGTAAAACTCATTCACTAAAAGTCAGGTAATGAAAATGTCTAGCAAATGGTTAATTCAGGAAAATGTCCAGTGTAAACAACTAATAATGTGATACTGGTCTACTTTTTAATTTTTGAGATATAATCTCAATACAATTACAATAATTTTCCTTCACTTTCTTCCCTCCAAATTTTCCCATATAACTCTCCTTACTCCAGGGATCATTTTGTCTTTGCCTCTAAATGTTGGGAATAAGGGTGGGAACCATACTTCATGGTTATGAGGCAAGTGCTTTTTTCACTGAGGCACCTTTCCAATCCTAAAATTGTCATTATAAGTAATTACTTAAATTTTCTTTATTTTTCTTCTATCTATCTATCACAATTTATTCACTTTATATCCTGGCTGTAGCCTCCTCCCTCATCTCCTCCCAGTCCCACTTATCCTCCCTCTTCTCCCCCTATGTCCCTTCCCATGTCCACTGATAGGGGATGTCCTTCTCCCCTTCTCTCTGACCCTAGTCTACCAGGTTTCATCAGGAATGTCTGTATTATCTTCCTCTGTGGCCTGGCAAGACTCCCCCCCGCAGGTGGTGGTGATCAAAGAACACGCCACTGAGTTCATGAAAAGCTTCTGTAAAGCAAAGCATACGGTCATCAGAACAAAAAGACAGCCTACAGACTGGGAAAAGATCTTCACCAATCCTACACCTGACAGAGGATTAATATCCAGAATATACAAAGAACTCAAGAAGTTAAACACCAACAAATAAAGTCATTCAATTAAAAATGGGACAGATAGCTAAACAGAATTTTCAACAGAAAAATATTAGATGACAAAGAAACATTTAAGGAAATGTTCAATGTCCTTAGTCATCCAAGAAATCCAAATCGAAACAACCCTAAGATTCCACCTCACACCCATCAGAATGGCTATGATCAATCAAAAGTCAAGGGATGACACATGCTGGAGAGGATGTAGAGAAAGGGGAACCCTCCTCCACTGCTGGAGGGAATGTAAACTTGTACAACCACTTTGTACAAGTTTGATTTGGCAATCAATCTGGTGCTTTCTCAGAAAATTAGGAATAATGCTACCTCAAGATCCAGCTATACCACTCCTGGGCATTTATCCAAACGATGATCAACCATTCAACAAGGACATTTGCTCAACTATGTTCATAGCAGCATTATTCATAATAGCCAGAATCTGGAAACAACCAGGATGTCCTTCAGCTGAAGAATGGATATGGAATAAGATTATTTCTATAAAATTTATGCTTGTATAAAATGTGTGTGTATTTAAAAAAAGATCTAGATGTGAAGTCTCATTCATGCTCCTTGTTCCATAAAGGAATGTAAAACTTGATGAACATTGTAGGTATTCAGGATACATCTATCACCATTAAATAACACTTGTGAGCTTACATTTTTAGAAGCTTGGACAAATGATTAACAAGTTCTTTGATTAAATTAACACTTGTCCTAATTTGGTTTCTACTGTTGTGTTAAAGACCATTATCAAAAGGAACCTGTGTGATGAAAAGGTTTATTTAGCTTACAAATCTCAAGTCACAGCTCACTGAGGGAAGCTAAGGCAGGAACTCTAAGCAGGAACCTGGAGGCAAAGACCACAAGGAACACTGTTTACTGACTTGCTATATATTTTTGCTCTTTAAAAATATCAACTTTAAAGTATTTGTTATCATCAGTAGAAGAATAATTGAAAAAAATCAAAATAAATTTTAACCTTACCATATAAAGTATGAGACACATCAAAATTTTCTATATTAAGATATCAATTTTATATATTTATACAGTACTGAATTAAGCTAAAGCATTTACTCATTCAATAGTTATATTCCAATTAGTTTACAATTCTTAACTAAAATATTATTCATAATTAAATAGCAAAGATGTATGTATTGTGAGATTGTTATTTTATTAGCATGTAAGTGAAGATAACTACTATCAGGGGAAAGCCAACGGAAAACATCTAAGTGTTAAGCTTTCAAAGGAAGGTTTTCTGAGATTAGAACGCATGGTTGTTATTATTATGAGAATCTTCCTCCGGGATCATTTTTAGAAGGTTCATGTGAAAGCTTTTGTACATAAGCATCTGCTTGCTGTTACAGGATAATCCAGGGTAATTGCACAGGTTAAGTTCATGCCTCCTGAGACTGAAATGTCACCATTGTACTCAGTCCTATCTAAACGTCATTGACAGTCCTTCAAATTTCGGAATGTGCCTCTTCTCCACTCAAGAATTATGGCTCATGTCTATACCATAGTATATAAATGACCCAATAACACAGGGCAGTTAAAAATTGATAATCTTTCATCCTTAAGTATTAAAATATACTGAATCAGTTACTATCCATAAGAGTACTTTAAATATTCTAATGTTTAAATCCCTTCCTGCATTGCATTCTTATCCAAGCAAAGAAATATCTTCTAGAAGACTTTTTGGTAATTATTGTTTTCTACACTCATATTTTGGAGGTTAGTTCTTCTCATGGTATCATAAAACTTTCTCATGTTCTGTTCTCAGTCAATTTTAAAAGTTAGCAGACTTCCCTGAGAGAAACATGGTGTGTGTATGTACCTAGACTGGCTAGTACAGAGAGAGTCATGGGGCCCTATGTAGGCTGCCCAGGCTCCACCGGATGGCTGTACATGGATACCCATACAGCCATCACTAACTGGACTCAGTGAGGACATGAAACTGGGAGGTAGAATGAGGAATTCCTGAGGGAAAATGTGAGCTGTAAGGAGTAGATATGTTCAAAATGTATTGTATGTATGTATGAAATTTTAATTAGTAGATGAAAAAAATATATGTTAAAAAGACTATAAGGAAGGTGTATCATGAAGCTATCCATTTCTTTTTTTATTTATTAAGAATTATGGTTATTTAGTTTTTATTGATCTGGATCTTTGAATGAAATGTTCTCTTACCATCCTCCCTAGTCCATTTGCTGAGAAACTGTAACTGAGTCCCATGAGTAACAGAAGGAATTCCCAGAGAAGTTCATCCTGAACTGTTATTTTATCCACAGAATAATAAGAAATGATGAATTGTGTTAATTCACTAACTTCTGAGGATTATATACAGCAATAGGTCCCTAAAATTTACCAACCTGTTTCACCTCTATTCTAGATCATATCTTATATCAACTGTTTTCAATAAACATTAATAATTAAAACACATGTGTTATGAAAGAAGCAGGCGTTGGGCTCTAATATCAGATAAATTTGGGCTTAAGCAGCTTATCTGGTCTGTTAGTGAAAAGCCTATGTTTCGCATGTACAAGATGGTAATGAAATGTGAGACAATTGTAAATATTACATTAGATGGTAGAGACGAAGTCTATAGAAAAGATCCCTTGTTATCACTTATGCAAGGCTTGCATTTTAATGTGTGGGTCCTTTTATAAAATTATAACAAAACTATAGCAAAGAACCCTACCCTTTGCCTGGGGCAACCTTGCTTCTGTCTGTAGCACAGAACTTTTCCTCTGACTTTTTAAAGATGTCATTGTACTCTAAGAGTGCTACTGCAGAAGCCATGGCTATTTCAGTTACTCTATCTTGACTTCCTTGATGGCATCAAATGATCTTACCCTTCAACCTTTAATATCAGGTTCCTTCCATAACCACTTACTACATATTCACTACCAACAACTAAAACTCTATAATCTCTTTTTCTAATTTTTTTACTAATTTTGTTGACTGAGAACTTCATTCTTGTATATAATACTTTCTCGCCACCTTCTCTTATACCCTTCTCATCCTTATAATGCCCTCATCATATCCTTTTCAACCTTCATGATTTTGGGTTTCATTTTGTGACCCACAGTTTAACCAAGACTGTCTGTGTGACCATTAGATTGGAAGCATCTATTTGTTAATCCCAATTTCTATGTCATCTCAACCTTTCTATACCACTCCCTGTAAATTTCCAAATAACTTCACATTTTACACTGAAGTTTATGACTAATTTTCATAGAATCTTTTTGGTGATCCACCTCTACCAACCACCTCTCCAATGACCTTGGTTTCCATAATTTAGCTGAAGCTACCTTTTATAGCACTTAAATAACTGGTTACAGTTTTCCCTTATCTACCCATGCTCCCCCACAAATACACACAATTATGAGCAATTATTTAAATTATTTTATAAATATATCAGATCATGAATCAAATGTCCTCGTACCCTGACATTGAAATTTCAACTTCTCCACTATCATCTTAATCTTCTGAAAACTTCAACAACCTTACTCTGGCTTCCTTTACCACTAAGGAACTTGGAGAAAAGAGAGGGATATTCCTACAGACTTGATCATCATTCACCTCCCACTCTCTGAGACATCCTGTGTGTGGTACACTCTAAAGCCAGCTCTCCCAGCCCAAAGAGAAAAAATATGTTGCACCCAGTAAGCTGGAAGGACAGAGCCATTTAAGACCTTTAACATTGGACATGGAACTACAGGATTTAGTATGTTACCTGCTAAGTTCCAGTCTTGCTTTGGTCCAGTATTTTGTCACTATGTGCAGATTCCTCCCTTCTGGGAATCTATATTCTGTATCATTATGTTGTAAGTATGTAATTAGCTTTTTTTTTTATTTTACAGGGGCTTACATTTGAGAGATTGTATTGAGTATCAGAAGAGATTTAGGACTTTTAAGCAGTCTTGCGACTAAATAAAACCATAGAGACTTTTTAAAATTCATTTATTTTTATTAATTAACAGTTTATTCACTTCTATCACAGCTGTAGCCCTTCTCCCTTGTCTCCTCCCAATCCCACCCTTTCTCCCTCATTGCCTCTCATGCCCCTTCCCAGTGCTAGGCTAGATGCATTTTACATTACGATATCGGCATCAGACTATGGGAGTCAAGAAGTAGAATGTGGTGGTTTGCATGGTTTGTATCAGAATGTCTTCCATAGACTCAGCTCTTTGAACACCTAGCTTCCAGTTGGTGACACTGTTCTGATAGGTTTAGGAGCTGTGACCACGCAGGTGGAAGTATGTAACTGGGGGGGGGGCAAACTTTTGGTTTCAAAGCCACATGCCATTCCTACTGTACTCTCTGCTTCATGCCTGCAGTTCAAAATGGAAACCCTCAGCCTCCTGCCCTTTCCTCCACTCACTCTGCCCTCATAGATTCTTATCTTATGGAACTATAAGACAAAAAGAACTTCCTTCTATAAGTTGCCTTGGTCATGATGTTTTATCACAGCAATAGAAAGTAACTAAGAGCAAACTTCATTTCTTTTAACTTTGCTCAAATGATGCCATGCATCTCTTTATTCCTCCATTCATTCATTTATTCACTTTTAGGGTACTTGTCATTAAACCCAGGACATCATTTTCAGGAGGTGAGGAGTGTGACTGTTTTGCATTTTGAATGGGTTCCTTTTTGAGATTCCTTTCTTCTTTTAATAGAGTTTAGCATCTTTTTACTTGCCTACTCTTACTGATTATTTTCTTTTCCTCTCACTGGAAGACATGCTTCATAAATACAGGATTTTTTGTTAAATTACTTCTAAGAGTACATAAAAGGTACTCAATAAATTTTGGTGAATTTACTGGATTAATTCTTATTTAAATTTAAATACAACTTATAATCAAGATTTGCCTAATCTGAATTTCAGTTCAGTATGCTTATGTTATCCAATTTCCTAAATCTGTAATAGTTACATTTGTCTAAATTTTTGTAAATACTCTAACAAGTAATTTCTTTGAATATTTTAAAACAGTATGCATCCAATTTAATAAATTCAAACTGTGATGATAAGGATAATTTCCCTAATTATAATTTGTAAAAGCTCTGCTTTTTAGTTCAAAACATGTATGATGCTTTAGATCCAGAAGGACTCAGAATAAATAGCCTGTGTGGTAGGCACGAAGCTGATTATAATCAAGGGATATAAATAAACCTATTACCTCTAACTTAGCTTTTACAAGTAATTTAACAGCATTAACTTTTCTTTTTTAATTAATTTTTTATTTTTTATATTAATTATAGTTTATTTACTTTGTATCCCTGTTTTAGCCCCCTCCCTAATTCCCTCCCTATCTCACCCTCTCTCCCTCATCATCTCCATGCCCCTCTCCAAGTCCACTGATAAGGAAGGTCCTCCTCACCTTCCATCTGACCCTAGTTTGTCAGGTCTCATCATGACTGGCTGCAATGTCTTCCTCTGTGGCCTAGCAAGGCTGCTCCTTCCTCGGGGGTGGGGGGTGAAAGAGCCAGCCACTGAGTTCATGTCAAAGACAGTCCCTGTTCCCATTACTAGGGAAACCCACTTGGGTACTGAGCTGCCATGGGCTATGTCTCAGCAAGAGTTTGAGACTGATTCTCCAAACAAAGACCATACATGGATATAACCAGCTTTAACTTTTCTATGAGACGTTATTTTTTTCAATTCTGTCGTGATCATGGTGTCAGTAGTTTCATTATTAGGAACAGACATATTTAAAAAATCCTGCTTTGGGGTCTTTAGTATAGTGACTTTTTTACAGTTAAGTCAATCATTCATTGTTAGCTATCTGGTAATACCTAATGCAGTACAACCACTTTACAAATATTCTTAAGTGAGTGAACCCCATATAAAATCAACTGCAGTAAAACAATGTTATAGTTTCAAGATTAAAACTTGGTCAAGTACAGGGAAACACAAAAATATTTAAATTTTACAAATAAGGTATCCAAAAGGTAATTCTAATAAGCTTGGGTTATTTTTTACAAATGATCTAGTATTTTAAAAGTAAATATCTAACCACATTTTCTGTTACAGAGAAAATTCAAGGAAGGATCTTATTAGCCTAATGGTCTGTCTCCAGCACAGATCATATGAATATGTCAGCTTGTTAGGCAGATGACTAGTTGATGAGGGCTTACTGAACTCCTACAGTGTGCTGGTTGTCTTTGCTTCCTCAAGGAAAATACAAGTAGCCTAAACACATGTACATACTCACACACACATACATAGACACAACACAGAGACATACATGTAAACTCACAAATACAGACACACACATGCACACACATTCACAAACACACATATACACATACACAAATGCAAACTCACAGGTACACATACATGTACATGCTCACAAAAACACAAACACACATGTACACATACACAAAGACACAAATGCAAACTCACACACATTCACACAGAGAGACACACAGACACACAGACATACAGACGTATAAGACACCCAAACTTAAATTCTTTTACCAAAAATGGGAACTACATTCCTAGAGAATATCAATAAACACACATCTTTTGTGTGATATATGACAGCACATTGTTAAATTCAAACGAAATATAATAATCTGAAACATGAAGACACCTGGAATTAAAAAGAATTGTGAGACATTTTCTCTCAAAATGCAGATATGTGAACACAGGTGATTAAATCGTAATGTTTTAAAAAGACTTAAAAGATATAGATGCAACTAAGAGGGTTTACTGGTTTCTTCTCTGAAGATAGTTTCAGAGGTTCCCTATCCTTGGACTCTCTCTGGGTAGGGATGCTCAGGACTTTCTCGCTATTTGCCAAGACTGCCTCAGTGGCAATTTAGCGAGGAAAAGAAATATTTCTCACATAACGCCAAGGAAAATAGACTTATCCAGGGACTCTGCATCAGGATGTGGTGTCTTTACTCCATTACCAAATCAATTAGTTCCTGGCAAGCTTCATTTCAATTAACAATGTAAGTATACAGCCTTCAAGTGGCACCATGCTTAACCCATAGCCATGGGTCTGCAGCTTTGTTCCTATATGTGGGTGATGCAAACATAGCTGTTTCCGGTTTACCTCATCTTGCTGTGAGTTTAGCAGCTGCAGTTTCATGTGCTTCATGTATGCCATGGTGATTGGCATGTTGTAGTCGATCATGCTGGTCACCAATGTAGGAGGCTTCCCATTATCTGCAACAGAAAGGTTTAAATCTGCGATGAATGCAGCACTGGGTTCCAGCTGCCCCTTCAGGCTGAGTCCGTGTGTCTAATTAAAAGATAGTCTCCTTGACGCTAATGATTGAAAACCATGAAACCACTGTAGATGAACTGCACAAAATAGAACATTCAAATTTCCACAATCTGCGTTGGCACAATTGAACAGAACGCACAAATCCGCTATTTCTGATTATAAAGTGACTTTTGAATATCCTAAGTAACAAAGAGGAAAACTCATATGCTGATTAGGCACTTTTAAACCTTTCATTGCACAGTTGTTTTATATATAAATTAGAGGGAGTCAAAAGAAAATAGCTTTTAATTTTTCTTTAATTTTAGTATCTGGGTTACCTAGCTTCCAACACATGGGAGGATTTTAAATGTGCCTATGAGATTAATCTAATTCTTGAGATAACTTAATGCTTGAGAAAATTACCTGTAAAATTTCAATGAATGGTAAAGCCAAATTATGCTTATAAAAATTTTTAATTGAAGGCGTTCCATCTAATCTATGATTTCTGGAAATAAGGACTCTCTAGACTTGAAAGGTTATTTACAGTGATGAATTTTCTTGCTAAGTATATCTAAAAATACCATGAAATGCTACCATGATGAAAATTAAAACAACTTTATGTATGTTAATTAAATATGTGTGTATATATACATCTATATATATCTTAAAATGATACTTGTACAGTTGGCCCTGACTTCTAGGAGTGACTCCTGAGCTACTGTGTGATCATGTATTCAGAATTCACTGCTCCCCACTTGAATCGAGATGCTATGAACTGCTGAACCCCTTCAATTTTCCACATTTCAACAAAGTACAAGACACAAATTAATATTATGAAGAATCTTCAGATCTCACTATTGGGCACTGTGGCTACCTTTGTGATCGGTTCCGTCTGGGTTCAAGTGCATTCTTTTCTGGCACTCGGAACAGCTCATTAGAAACCGTGTCACCGCTTCTCTTGGTAGGAAGGCGTAGCTCTCTGAAATCTGGAATGATTCACAAAATATCAGTGTTAATTTGGGAGCTGACCGAGCAAGATTCCACAGAAATAATCACTGTCTCTCCCAATAAGACACGTTATTCCGTAATGGCAGGAAGCACAATGAAGGCATGCTCGGCAAACCATGCATCATTTCAAGAAATATCTATCCAGCTTGATCGGGTGGTTCTTAATAAACGCCAGCAAGGCCATGTGGAGGACAAAGCATTGGCTGCCTCTGGGTAGATATGTTTTTTGTTTGTTTGTTTGTTTGTTTCTGCATTTCTTTTAGGAAAATAATCCCAATGTGACAGATATTCTTGTGGATTTTCATCATTGATGAATATTTCTCTTTACACTTACTCATAGCGAGATCAAATTTTGGCTCATTTCATCTCCACATTTTAAATTTTAGACTCTGTGAGAGGCGATGCACTTCGGATTCTGCATACTGATCATTTCTCCATTATTGCTTTAAAATGTTTTAAGAGAATAAAAGCTAAATTCATGCATATAGTGCAGCAGTAAATTAACCTTTCCACAAAAAATGACACACTTGGGAATGAGTTTGAGGCACCTAGCTCATTTATTTTATGCGATTTTTATAATTTATGTCTACACTAGCTCACATTGCCAGAGTAGTATATCCTAGACCCTATACGAAACTTTATGTTCAGAACTATGATTTTGATTTAAGGTAGCAATTGATACTCTTGTTGTGATGATTTGCTTAATATTAATCTTTTTATAAAAGAGCTTCTCTCACTAAAGCAAATAACACTGTGATGTACAATAGATTTTAAACCTCTCTCTATGAAGGCAGTACTGACTCGAAAAGTGTTACAAAGAAGTGAAATGAAGACATTTATTTTTCTCCTAATTTCCTACCATTCCTACAAGAAAGATGATGAGGTCAGTGGGAGTAACAACTGAGTTATAAATTAAATGTAAAGTGTGGTTAATTTCTTAGGTATGTGCTTGGATGCTACAAACACTGATGTATATCAAGATAGTGTAAAGGAGAAGAAAATGTGTATCCAATAATATAATCCAGAGAAGGTGTGTACCAATTCTCTTGCTTGAGAGGAGGTCATTTTTGCTACCTTGTGTTACAGAAGGAGCACAGCATGAAAGAAGTAACTTGCACTGAAATCCAACATTGCAAAGCTCATGGAATCTGAGCTTGACAGTTGCTCAGGGGTCCCCATCGACTCTTAGAAAAAGAATGCAACATCTCTGTAATATAACTTGAGACATGCTTAAAAAGAGGGGGATCATGCCTGGTATTGAAACCTAACTAACTTCTCAGTGCTAGTGAAACCATGATGAGTGGTAGAGAATATACAACAGCTAATTTACTAAACCAGCAAAATTCCTGACAACAACCTCCATATTTGTCCTTAGACCCACAGGTAAGTGGTGTCTTCACTCTTGATCAAGGAAATGACTCTTTGCAACACGTGGGACCCACTGTAAAAACCCACAGCCAATCAAAATACACAGTTGTGGAGTCCAGTCTCAATAAACTTATCTACAAAATATACCTCAGAGAAAGACTATAGTAGCCAGAGGATTGGGTACTTTGCTGTGAGATTGTGTCTCACAGCAAACAGTAACATCAGAAGCTAAACTCATTAAATCTGACCAACATGACTGCCCAAACATGAGCTAAACAAGGATGGCACCAATGAACATGCCAAACAAGATGGAGAAATGACCAGAAGGCCTAAACCCTATAAAAACAAAGACAGCCAACTAACGAAAGCTGAGAAAGAGATGTCATCCTCCCTAGAGAATAGCAAAACAGTTATTCTGTGTGCAAACATACACACTAGTACCATTATATGAACACAGCTGGCTGTACTTAGAATTATATTTATATATGAATACATACACACATGCAATAACAATTAGTGAAAAAAGAGATCATGGATTTGAAGGAAATGGGGGTGGGGTATATGGGAGTGTTTAGAGGGAGGAAAGGGAAGGAAGAAACGTTGTAGAGAAAATTATAAGCTCGAAAAAAAAATCAATCTGGCGCTTCCTCAGACAACTAGGAATAGTGCTTACCCAAGACCCAGCTACACCACTCCTAGGCATATACCCAAAAGAGTCTCAAGTACACAATAAGGACATTTGTTCAACCATGTTTGTATTAGCTTTATTTGTAATAGCCAGAATCTGGAAACAGCCCAGATGTCCCTCAGTGGAGGAATGGATACAGAAATTATGGTACATCTACACAATGGAATATTACTCAGCAATAAAAGACAAGGAAATCATGACATTTGCAGGCAAATAGTGGGAACTGGAAACGATCATCCTGAGTGAGCTATCCCAGAAGCAGAAAGACAGACACTGTATATACTCACTCATATAGATATATAATATAGGATAAACCTACTAAAATCTGTACACCTAAAGAAAATAATCAAGAAGGAGGACTCTGGCTAAAATGCTCAATCCCCATCCTGAAAGAAAAAGAGGATGGACATCAGAAGGAGAAAAGAGGGAACAAATCAGGAGCCTGCCACAGAGGGCCTTTGAAAGGATCTGCCCTATAGGCTATCGATACAGATGCTGAGACTTATGGGCAACCTTTGGGCAGAGTGCAGGGAATCCTATGAAAGAAGTGGGAAACAGTAAGTTCTGGAGAGGCAGGAACTCCACAAGGAGAGCAACAGAACCAAAAAATCTGAGCACAGGGGTCTTTCCTGAGACTGATACTCCAACCAAGGACCATGTATGGAGATAACCTAGGACCCCTGCACAGATGTAGCCCATGGCAGTTCAGTGTCCAAGTGGGTTCCATAGTAATAGGAACAGGGACTGTCTCTCAAATGAACTGATTTTTAATCACCTCCCCCCGAGGGGGGAACAGCCTTACCAGGCCACAGAAGAAGACAATGCAGCCACTCCTGATGAGATCTGATAGACTAGGATCAGAAGAAAGGAAAAGAAGACCTCCCCTATCAGTGGACTTGGGGAGGGGCAGAGGGGAGAAAGGTTTGGGAGGGGAGGAGGGAGGGAACCACAGGGGGAATACAAAGTGAATAAAGTGTAATTAATAAAGAATTTTTAAAAAGTGTAAAAATCCAAAGATAGAAAAGAAGCCTGTGTTAAACGTTGTTGTGGATTAACCAGACATAAGTAAGTAAAATTCAACACTGAGATTGAACCTAAACCTTGAACTTTCAAAATGCAGTTAAAAATCAAGATGTGAAGAATGTAAAATTTCTAATTCAAAATGAAGATATCATGTGAGAAATAAGTAGAATAATTTGATATCATTTTTCTTAAACTATGTCTATTTATTCTTGAATTGGGTAGAGGAAAAAAAATAAAACTAAAATGTGTATTCACTTTATTTTCCTCTTTGATTCTTTCTGCACTTCTCTTTACATGTACAAAATTGCATACAACCCTCGACCTAAAATTTGTCTTTCATGCAAGAAGTGTAAGGATAAAGATGGAGCAAAGATTGAAAAAATGGCAAGCTAACGAATAGCCCAACGTGGGACCCACACTATGGGAGAGAGCCAACCTCTATCACCATTAATGATACTCTGCCATGCTTGCAGACAGGACACTACCATAACTGGTTAATTTTTTGTTGTTGTGGTTGTTGTTTGTTTGTTTTGAGAGGCTTCATTTAGCAGCTGATGGAAGCAAATGCAGAGACCCACAGTCAAACAATAAGCTGAGCTTGGGGAGTCTTGTAGAAGAATAGGAGGAAGGATAGAGGGATTTGGAGGGGTCAAGGACACCATAAAAACACATACAGAATAAACTAACCTGGGCTCATAGGGGCTCACAGAGACTGAACCAGCAATCGAAGAGCATGCATGGGCTGGACCTAGACCCCCTGTGTATGTATCTGATGTGCAGCCTGGTCAACATGTGGGTCCCCTAACGATGGGAGTAGAGGCCATTTCTGACTCTGTTGTCTGCCTTTGGATCCCTTTCCTCTAAGGCCCAGTGGAAGAGGATATACTTGTTCTGACTCTGTTGCCTGCCTTTGGATCCCTTTCCTTGTCAGACCCCAGTGGAAGAGGATATAGTTGTTCCTACTGTTACCTGAGATGCTAGGGTGAGTTGTAAACTTGGGGGCCTCTGTTTCTTCCAGATAAGGTGGGGGATGGGAGAGGGAGCATGAGAGTGGGACTGGGAGGGTAGGAGGAATGGAGATGGGATCAGGCTGCAAAGTGCTTAAATAAATACATAAAAGATAAATTCTAGAAACAAACAGAAAAACCCAAAATTTGCTTTTTTTCTCTATTTTTATACAGGAAACTAATACATTCATGTGGCATTTGTGTGTGGTTAGTGATCATTTTGTTTCTTGCTACCTCAAAATCTGACAGTAACTCCAAAGTGAAAAGAAGAGCTGTGGAGTATGCTGCATCTGATATTTGGAATTTTGACTAGTGCAGGGTTAGCCTATTGGGAGTACTGGCATGAATAGCAAAGTCATGAAGAACAGGGATTTTGAGAGCTCGTTCTACTGGATCTCATTTCACTAGGAAACACGGACCACAGTAACTTCTCAGACACACAGAGTGAAGAACTCATGGAAGGCTTTTTGCATCTTTCCCTTAAACACCCATAATCATTAATCCTCATGACCCCTTTAAAACTAAGCCTTCTAGGAATGTTAACAGTGATATCACCAAGGAAGAGCAATCATATCATGGCAAAAAAAAAGTATTAGTCTAAAACAAAGAACTTTCATTAAAACTAAGGTATCTATGTAGGAGATTACCATGTGAATGGGGCATAGACATAGGAAGACAAACTCAAGGAGAAAGGCAGGAATGGCAATTTCATGTTCCAAATGTTCCTCAAATCCATTCAGAGAGAGAGGGGGAGAGAGAGAACCTATGCAGCTAGAGGAGAGTGAAATGATCACTGCCTCAGTCAAGAAGTGGATCTCAGAATCAGTCCTACCTGCACACCCCAGCATAATGCGCTGAATCTTGAGCTGTAATCAGCTTGAAACAGCATAACCATGAGATGTCCTAAATAGACAGTTGATAAAACTTTAAACATAAACATGAAATCATCAAGTCACGTATGAAGATGCCTTGTGAGGAAAGTACTATGCTCTAGTCGGAAAGAAAGTAACAAATCCACAGTACCCTACTCCTAACGCAGTATTCTAAATGCAATCATTACATTTTCTAATAAAAAGCCTCAGAGGGATGGATGACTAAAAATAAAGACAAAATACATAGATAAGTCATCTATTCATGAGTGATTTCTATTAAATAGAAACACATGTAGGCTGCAAATGAATATGTCTAAAAATGTGCAAATGACAACAAAAAGATGGGTAGCACACACAATAGAATTACTACAAAATAAAATCAAGATAATATTATAAAGGGATTAATTACAAAAGGATATAAATCATAAATATATGCACATTCAACTTAGTACTTCAACATATAAGGAAAGCACTAATGCCAGACAGCAATAAAATAATTCAATGTATTGATGGAGGCATGAGTTTAGGACCCCTATGGTTGCCCAACCTATAGAAACTCAAGTCACTCATGTGAAATAATATGGTATTTGCACATTAGATACACTTATCCTCCCAGATGCTTTAAATCACCTAAAAATCACTCACACTGTCTTATATAGTTTACATGTTATGCAAATTGGGACTGGATGGTTCATGTCTTTGATCCTAGCACTTGGGAAAAATTACAGGCCTATCTCTATGAGTCAGGTCCACCGTGGTCCACATAGCGAGTTCTAGGCAAAACAAGGCTACATAGTAGGACCGTGTCTCAAAACAACAAAAAATGAAAGATAAAAAGTAAGTGCTGTGCAAATCATTGTCATACTGGAATAATGACAAGGAAGGTGTCTACATGTGTTTGGCTCAAACACAAGCTCTTAAACAATGGTTTTCACCTACTGTTGTTCAGTCTATGGATATAAAACTTGCATACGTGGAGGGCTGATTATGAAGCAACAAGGGAGGAACTCAGCACCTTCCTTTCAACCATGAACAAGGGAAGAAGCAGAAGACTTGAGCAACACTTTAGGTCAAAGAATGGATACAAGCAGGCCACGGCCACCACAGCAACAGAATGAACATCTTTCTCAAGCACACATGACAGCTTCCAGTCAAGAACATGGATGTGGTCATGAAAGGAGATGGAGACCCTACAGAGTTACATTGTTTCTGCATGCTGATGGGAAACCAGACATTGTCAACAGGAGGGGATGAGGAGATAGCTCGAAGGTTCAACACTCTTCCTGCTCTTACAGAGTACTAGAGTCCATGTCTAAGCACTTACACTGGGCAGCAGATAACAATCTGTCACTCTAGTTGCAAGGAAACCAAGGCCTTACTCGGGCTTCTGCAAACACATGTGTGCACACCCACACACACACACACAATATACAATATATACAGAAATAAAAATAAAATAAAATCTCTTTTAAAAAATTATCAGTAGAAGAAATGTTGGAAAATTAATAAATGTATAGAGATTGGGAAGCAAATTCCTAAGCAATGAATGAGTAAATAAAATTAAAAGGGAAAATACTTTGAAACAAATTAAATGGAAGAACAGATCAGACTGTTGGTTTGCAAGATAAACTACTCTAAGAGAGAAGTGTTACTGACAAGTACTTACATTATGATGAGAAAGGGAAGATTTCAAATAAATCCATACAACTGAAAAATCTAGGGGAAAAAAGAGCAAGCCAAGCCAAGTGCACACCTATCAACCATGATTAAGGAAAAAGAAAGCTTCCATGATGTAAAAAGACTAGATGAATTCCTGTCCACCATATCACACCAAAGAGAATATGGAAGAAATAATCATTTAGATTGAAGAAAAATATAAGCACAAACAAGAGGCCACAAAAATACTACAAATTTGAGAGGAAAAATTGAAACTGTCTCTGTTTGTGGATGGTACGATTTTTATGTGTATAGTAAACTGTAGACTCCAACAGGAGCAGTTATAATTGGTAAAAAAAAATTAGGAAAGCAGTAAACTAAGAGATAACATTTTAAAAAGTTGCCTCTCTACATATAATAAACTACCCTATTCATTTATAAATCGAATTTACAAACATAATTGAAAGAGTGTCAAAATGATACATTCAATAGAGGGTTTTAAAGCTTCATGCGTTAAAACTACAGTGTTTTTTATTTAAGAGACAATGTCCTGGGGTTAGGGGCTTAGCTCAGTGGTAGAGCACTTGGAGAGAGAGAGAGAGAGAGAGAGAGAGAGAGAGAGAGAGAGAGAGTACTAATCTATAGCCCAAGCTTGACTGAAACTCACAGTTTAGCTCAGGTTTGCATCAAACTCATGACAAGACTGCCTTTGATCCCCGAATACTGAGAATAGAGGTATCATCTACAATATACAGCCATGGTGGAATCAAGATCATAGCAGTGATATTAAAATGGACATGTAGTACAGTGGAACCAAACATAAAACCCAGAAGCAACTCCACACATTCACATCTTAACAAAATGTCAAGAATGCACATTGGATAAAGGATAGTATATGAACAAGTAGCACTGGCAAAACTCAGTTACCTGAAGAAAAAAATGAAAATATATTCACCTTGAATAGTAATCAATTAAAAATAGATCAAGGACATTAATATAAATTGTGCAATGTTGGGCTGGAGAGATGGCTCAGAGGTTAAGAGCACCGGCTGCTCTTCCAGATGTCTTGGGTTCAATTCCCAGCCACGACACGGTGGCTCACAACCATCTATAATGAAATTGGTGGCCTTTTCTGGTGTGCAGGTGTACATGCAGACAAAACATTGTATACATAACATATAAATAAATCTTTAAAATATAAATAAAATGTGAAATGTTGAAACCACTAGAGGAAAATATCTCTAGATAAAGATTTATGAAATGAGTCTCTGGAAATAAGACTCAATTGCAGAGAAAGTCATGTCAGAAGTGACAAATGGGGTTACATGAAATGACAACAAATGAACAGCAAATGAAACTATGAAAAGAGTAAACATATAAATTACCTAAAAATTGAAAAACATACTTTCCAGCTATACTTTAAACAGGATATTAAGACCTAGAAAAAAAAACAAATAAGTTTAAAACAACATAATGAGTCTAAAACTGCCTATCAATTAATGAGTCAGTGAATTAAACAGACAGCTCTCAAAAGAAAAAACACAAATGATTGATACATATTATTTTTAAAAAGTGTTTTATGTCCTTAACTGGAAAAAGTGCGAGTTAAAACTCATTCCAGGCAGAATAGCAATGATTAAAGCAAAAAACAACAGGTGCTTGAGATGATGTGATGGAAGAAAGACACATCTACAGACATCAGTGTTGAGGTTCTCAAAAAAAAAAAGTAGAACTACCATATAACACAACTGTACCACACTCTTGGGCATGTGCCCAAAGGATTCTATGTTCTGCCAGAGAGATGCTTGTTCATTGCTACTCTATTCCCAATAGCAGCGAAGTAGAATGATAATATATACTCACCAAAAGATAGATGGACACTAAAACTCTGAAACAGACAGACGATGAACTTTTACTAAGCCATAAACAAAAATGAAAACAGGGAATGTTCAGAAAATGGATAGATCTGGAAAGTACTGCCTTGAGCAGGGTAACAAATATTCAGAAAGATGAATGCTGAATGTATATTTGCAAATCCAAGCTTTGATCATCACATATGGGTACGTATTTGGATGTATTGGTATAAACCAGAAAATTAGAGAAGGAACCACACGATGGAAAAATGTTTTGAGAATGTGAGAGAGCAGTAATACAGTCCTTGTAACAAGAAAGTATAAAGGAGATGACCAGAGTTGGAAGACTTTGCGGGAGGAGTGGGAAGTAGGTGAAGGGAATGTCAATGGACAGGATCAACCAAAGCACAGTATGTATGAAAACTCCAAATGAAACCTATTACTTTGCATGTTAACTAAAAAACATGCAAAATCACAAACTCTGAGGCAACATTCATAACTTAGGTTCACAAAACAGATTTTTATAAATACACTACAAAGCTCTTACAGGATCTGGAGATAAAATACTCTCATTTTATCCTATGGATATCCCTTCTCACTGTTGTGTAAAATAATACTAAAAGATTGCTAAGAAGCAGCTTTTGCATATGAGGCATGTGGTAAGCACCCCTATGGTCAAGCCAATGAAAGCTCTATTTCCATTGGATGATCAGGAATTTCTGAGATATTAGTCACTTTAAATGGGTGTTCATAAGAAGTAATACATTTTAGAGATGTGTTCTTGGCTGACCAGGATGTGTTCTTCATGACTGAATGTTCACTGAAGCCCTAACACCCTTCATGTAGTAAATAAATAACAGTTCTAAGTCTATAAATATGTGGGTGGAATGGCTCCATAAAGTTCCCTCCAGACAGGCATGAGAAGTTGGGTTTGGATCCCTACTATCTATGTAAAACTCCGGGTACCAGTGCACAAGTAGAATTCCATTACTGGGAAGGCAGTAGAATTCCATTACTGGATTTTGCTGCAAAGCCAGCCAGGAAGAACTTGTGAGCTACAAGTTTAGAAAGAGACCATGAATCACAAAGTAAGATGGACAATGTTGGTGAGGTAGAAGAAAGTGTCAATCTCCAGTCATTATATATAGGTGCATATGTACCTCATACACACATGCAACACATACATTCCCATGCTCACATGTAGAAACACACACACCCACACTCACACATTTTTAAAAATGGAAAACCTATAAATAAAAAAACAAACCAACATATTAATGGCTGGGTGTTCCTCTTGAGAGTAAAGCAATTATGTCACAAATGTGACCTCCTGGGGCCCAACCCCAGCAGTTGAAAAGATAAAACCTACAAAGAAGAAAAAAAACCCTAAAATTGAAAATATATATTTAGTCATATATTAGACATAGCAATCTATCAATATTATAATTAAGTATATAATTATATTTATGACTTAATACATTAATATACTATTGCATGTTTTATTTATAAGTAACTGCTTCTTTTCCTTCTCTGAAATAACCACATCTCTGTTTCTGGTGAAGGCAGCAGGTGTCTCCTCTATCAGTATCCTCCTATTTCTTTGAGGCAGAGGCATTCGGTAAAGCCAGGACTCATGTATTCTAGGCTAGGCTGAAAGCCACCCAGCCCACCTAGAAGCTCCTCCTGCCCTTAGAGCTTGGCTTACAGACATGTTCAGGATTCCTAGCTTGTTAAGCAGGTTCTAGCATGAGTCTCCAGCGCTCATAACTGGGAAGCAAATGCTCTTCACTGCTGAGCAATCTCTCCAGCCCCAAAATTGGATGACAGCATTTCTTTTTATGAACTGAAGAATAAAAACATAAAAGCACATAGAAACTGGTTTAAAGTTTCTGTGAGACCAAAGAAAGACCCAGCTAGATTCAGGACATAAAGCATGGTCCGGGTGGCCATGCTAGAGAATTCTCACACTTTGGGTAGAATGTAAAACTGAATGGACTCATCAAGACAAAAGTGACTTTATCCAAGCAGCAGGTACTTATGGTTTATCTGACAATTACAAAGCAGTGTTAGGCCCAATTTTGGCCCTGGAGTCTAATTGTAAAGTGGAAATCAAATGGATTTGTCTATGCTTAGTATTTGCAGAAAACTGTTTGAAGGAAATTGGTCAGGAATTCTCAGGGGTAATCAGGGCAGGTATGATTCAAGATGGCTATAACTGTGTCAAGTTAAATCCAGGACTTGAAATAAAGAAGTCAACTGCAATAAAACCAATTCATAAAACTCATCCTGTAAACTCAGCACTAACAGTATCCATTATTTTCTGCATAAAACTGTGTTAGTGTAACTGCTTTAACGGAGGTCAGACATCAGCGCTAGGGTTCTGCCTCAATCATTGTCCACCTTATTTTTTGAGACAACTCTATAACTGAACCTCGACCTTATTCATTTTATGACCCAGAAAGTCTCAGGGCTCCCACTGACACCCAGACGCCAATGGTAGGGTTATAAACATGCTTCCCCATATGAGACTTTTGACAAAGGTTCTGGGACCAAGACCCAGATCTTTCTGCTCATTGCAATCACTTTACCTACTGAGACATGCCCCTTTCAATGGATTTGCATAGAGTAAGTATTCTAATGTATTTACATCTCCTGGCACAAGGTTTTATAAACACACAAAATGTTCCAACTAGTTCTAGAATGGAAGAACAATAATTCTAACTTGGTCTCAGTTTACAAAGTGTCGTGGGAAAGACATCATTATACACAGTAGTAATGTGAAATTCTACCTGGAAGAAAGTCACTGACTATCATGTTCCAGAAGAACTTGTGGCTATATGGCTTATCAGCAATACTATAGTATTCTAACAGCAAGGAACTGAATGCATGGGACTCCAATTGTTAATGTAATGTGTTAGAAGGATGAAGTCGCTTTCATCTCTAAGGGAACAAGATTTCATCTATGCATGGCTATTTACATTTCTTCTTTCCACATGTTCTATTAATTAATCATGGGCAGACATATTGAAATTCCATGTCATCTTAGTTAGAATGACTACTATTCAAGATGTAGGTCCATGTCTGTAAGCCCAACAATTGGGAGGCAGAGGCACGGGAATTTCTGTGAAACCAGCATGAGAAAAATGGTGCATTCCAAGCAAATCTGGTTATAAGGTGAAACTTTGTTTCAAAACAGAAAAAATAAGGAAGGAAGGATAGAAGGAAGAAAGAAGGGACAAAGAGAAGGAGGGAAGGATTGAAAAGGGAAAGAAAAACTACGGCAAATGTATTAAGATTAAGTAAAAAAATAAAACCTGTAGACATAGCCTTTCAGAATGTAAACTATTAATGCCACCAAGGTTATCAGTATGAAATTTTATCAACGAATTAGAATTACTGTATGATCTAGCTACACCACTGTTGGTAAATATCTGAGAGAATAAAAGTCACCATAACACAGAGATGCTTGCACATCCATGTTTATTGCAGGACTATTCAAAACAGGCACAACAGGCAACCAAAGTGAAGGTCAATAACAGATGAATGGAAAAGGAAAACGTGATACACAGCCGCAGAGAAGAATAAAATTATGCTATTTGCAGAAACTGACAAACATGGACTCGGGCAAACATTTGTGTCCTCTCCTAAGTACAAATTAGATATACATGAATACATGTGTGCATGTGTGCATATGTACCTATACATGGCAACGTAAACCAGAAGAGCTATTTGAGAAAATAAAATATTGCAAGGGGGAGGGAGGAGGGAAGATGGGAGAGCTAATGTGCTGAGAAAGAGAATCCAATATATGTTTTTCTCTAATTTTATCTTTTTATGTCTAATTTTAAATAAACGCATGTCATTTATATACATGACATGAAAGCAGGAAAAGGGATTATTTGGGTGCAGAAAGGGATCAACATGTAGGAGGACAGGGTAAAAGGGAAGAGGAAGTGAATATATTATATATATATATGCACAAATATATGTATATATGAAACTGTCATACAGAAACCAACTATTTTGTATATAAAATCAAAATAATATAAATTTTAACAGTTATCAAAAAGCAGAATAAAAACTTCTACTGGTTAGGTGCCAATCTAAGGCTAAGATGTGAAGTTACTGCATGAGCTGAAATAGAGACGATTCATAATTTGTGAATTGTGCTTTGTAGAACAAACAGAACTCAGCAAGCCACAGAAGCTGTACTCGTATTGCACCATGTTGAGCTACATAGACCAGCGACTACCTACCACTTAGAGAAGAACAGTCCTACTGTCGCCCATGTGGGAAGATGCCTTTTGTTTGTCTGCAGTGCTGATGACTAAGCCAAGGGCCTCAGGCATGGCAGGCAAGCATTCTGCCACTGAGCTACATCAGTGATGAAGTGACATGATGTGTGGGTTGCATGTGAGTCTTTTCAGGTACTGAGATGGAGAGCAATAAAAACTTCATATAATCACATTAAGGAAAAAATCTATATATTAATTTACAATTAATATACACAATAGGAATTAAAATCTTTAAAACTCATAACTTTTCTCAAATATTACACAGTATTTCCTTGGAAAACTTTGCCCTTAGAGGACAAACCTCTGTCATTTGTCTTCTATGAAACCTTATTCACAATAGGCAAAGGATAAATAGCATAATAATCTCCTAGTGAAACTCATTTCTTTTTCTTTGAGACTAAACTGCCTGAAATGTATGTAATGGGATAATACAACTCTAGAAAGATTATTTTCTAAAAAAATGAAGAAAGATAAATAGAATTGAAAAGGGTGAGTAAATCTAAATTTTGTCATATTTATAAAGTCACACACAGGGGTGTACAGAAAGAGCCCTGTCCAAAGAAGAGAGAGAGACCTCTGTTTTGGGCATCCTAGCCAATTGAATCAGTCTCTCAACCTTTACTCTACATATCATGTGCATTACAGTATTTCATAGAAGGTACTTAAAACTAAAAGCTCTCACATTTGATGCACAGTGAAATTTTATATGGTGACTGACGTATGTCCACCGATCTGACATACTTCTACATGTTATGAAGCTGAAATGCTAAGAAAAAATAAAGATCTGTGTGCACCATTGTACTTCTATAGAAAAAAATAATTAATTTGCAAGGATGTGTAAGGGATACACATGCCACAATAAAGATATTTCTCAGCTTAAGACATAGTTGCTCCACACCCATCTATTGAATGTATAATCACTGTAATTATTAGCTAATACTACTAGATAAGATTCTAAGAATAATGTGACTAAATAGGTCAGAGTATTTGAATCACCTGCTGGTAATTACTTGATTAATTTTGAAGAGATTTTGAGAGATTCTTTGATGAGGATTCAACAAGTAAGGTTGCTAAGTGAAAAATATAGAAATAGCCCCAGTCAACTAGACCAAAAGCCAGCCATGACAAGCTGCAAATCAAAACGTGATCACTAGGGACCTTGGCCGTGCCTTCAGAACTCTTTCAGAACAGCTTGCAGTGTTGTATCTATATATTCTATAAATCTGTGCTAATGACCGACTGAATTTCAGTGTCTTCATGATCTATATAAAACAAGGGGATGGCAGGCTTTCCTATCAACCCAAGTCCACCACTGCTGACTTGTGGAGGGCTCTTGTTTAGTTTGGGTACAGTCCTACTGGCTTTGCTTCCCCTAGCTCGTCACTAATATCATTTCTTCACTTTGCTATTTTCACCCCCTGCTATTTTTTTCTTTCTTTAATCACTTTCTATATTTAATCTTCCCGCTCATCCATCATTTCCTCTGGCCATTTATACAGTTGAGGCAGGGAAGGATGACTTAGCCCAACCCAGAATATCTAGGGTTCGTTTTTGTGCCATGTGTGGATGGGTGCCCACAGAGGACAGATAAAAGCATTAGATCTCCTGGAGCTGGAGTTACAAATGGTTGTGAGCCATTTGACATAGGTTCTGGGACTCAAATCAAGTCCCTGGAAAAACAGCCATCCATCTTAACTGCTCGCCCTTCTCTCCAGACTCTGAATGTTGAACAAAAATAAGATTGCTAGACAAAACACAAGATATCCAACCTCATTTGATATGTGAGATACGGACTCAGTTCTGAAGGTTATTGTTGTTTCCAATTTCAAACAAATTATTTGGTCAGGAACATCTAAGAATATGAGAAGAGCAGAAATGTGAGTCAAGGCGTGCAGAAGTAATCCAGGAGCAACTGTAGGCAACCTGAAGCTACCACATCAATCTGAAACGTTTTCCAACTTTAGATCTCATGCTTCACTCTATAAACTGCCACATCTACACATTCTTGATATAGGACATTGTTTCTTAGTCTTCATTTTATTTTTTAATTGTCACATTCTACTAAATAGTCTTGATAATTCCTAACAGGATATGCCGTGCGATGTGGAAACAATGGTTGAAAAGCAAAGGCATGCATCTGTCTATCCAAAGGGGTTTTTTATGTGGTGCCAAGAGAATGTGGTGGTTAAGTGGCCAGATTTAAAATGAAAGTTGGCAAAGACAACAGAGGACTAAAGTGAGCAGGAATATTTTTAGACAGTTCAGGTCATTTTTTTTTTCAGACAGCTAAAAAGCAATATGAAGATTTGAGGCAAGTGTTTCAAATGTAGGGCGGAATGCAAGAAATATTGTAATGCGGTATAGAGACAAAAAAAAAATCAATGTTCTGCAGAGGCATGGGAAGAGTCAAAACAGGCCCTCAGGAACCTACCAGAGGAAAACACAGAAAGGAAACACATCCATCCCAGAGCAATGGCAGATGAAGCTTGGACTGCAACATCATCCAAGAAGAGCAAAGACAAAGAAGAAGTTAAATGGTAAGTATTTTAATGGAAATCCTTTTTGATTTATTAATTATACCTTCAACATAGACAGGTTTTTTTTTTCAATTGTGTTTTTTGTTTGCATGTGCAGGTTTACATGCACATTTATGTAGGCCAGAGGTCATCATAAGGTTTTGTTCAACTATTTCAGAGACAAATTCCCCCACTGGTCTGAAATTCACCAAGCAGTCTAAGATGGCTGGCTGGAGAGCCTAGAAATCCATTTGTGTCTGCACCACAAGTCTGGGAGTATAAGCCTGAGCAATTGTTGTTGTTGTTTTGCTTGCTTGTTTGTTTGTTGTTTTTAAAAGGGATTAGTGACCAAATTCAGGTCTTTGTACTTGGCAGACATTCTACTTTACTGAGCCAAGAGCTTTCTTTTCTTTTTTCCTTTCTTATAATAATGATCTTTATTTTGCAATAATTCAAATAATCAATTAAGTGTGCTCATATGATAGTTCAGGTAAACCAAAAGTGTGTCCCTAAAGTTACGAGTGCAGTGGCATTATTGTATCAATTCTCACTGAAGACTATTGGGTTTCTAGGAACAGACTGTTGGAAAAGAGAATTCTGACAGTAGATGAATAAAATATGAGCAGATGGGCCCTAGAAAAGGGTTTGTTCATACATGTTTCCTAATCGTAAAATGAAAGAATCCCTAAATATTGAGTGGAAATGGGACTCAGTAAAGCCAGTGTTTATAGAATTCCCAGCAACAGGAAGAACTGCCTTAAAACATTCAATTGTCTACATAATTGAGTAAATATACTCCTATTTTCCACAAGAAGTACGCAGAATATGATGCAGTCCCCTAGCTATGGCTAGGGAAACAACCTCCTCTCTGGTCTAATGTTCTCTGTCACATCCCTGTTCTCAAGGCTTCCTATTGTAGCTCTCCTCTGAGCTGTTGCCTTTCCTGTGTGCTCCTACTCCAGGGAGCACCAGCAATTTCCTGGCTGCATGCATGCCAAGTCTACAAATGTTGCAGACACTCAGAATGCACAAATTAGCCACCCTCTGGTAATGGAAAAATGATGTTTAGTGTTGGAGATATGGTTGAGGCTCAGTGCACTAGCAGAGGACTAGAACTCAGTCCTATGAAGGATGGTGAACCACCAACTGTAACTCCACATCCAGGGGGATCTGGAACTTCTGGCCTTCACTAGCACCTGCACGAATGTGCACACATCTACACACAGATACAGAGACGCATGCTTAGTAAAAAATGAGAATTGGGCCTTTAAAAAAAAAACGAAGTTTACATTTCAGACTCTGGAAGCTGGAGATATGGTTCAACAATTAGGAACACTTGCTGTTCTTACTGAGGGCCTGAGCTTGATTCCCAGCATCCACATGGCAGCCCCCAGACTGTAACTCTAACTCCACAAGATGTGATGCCTTTTTCTGACCTTTATGAGCACCAGACACGCGCGCGCGCGCGCACACACACACACACACACACACACACACACACACAAGCACGCGCACAGAAAAGGCACTCATCACACTAGATAAAATCCATAAGCCTTTGGCTTTGACACTCTGCTAATGAGCTTGGTCCTTTAGTCCCAGCTTTGTTTGCTTGCACAAGCAAGGTCCGGAGCATGGCAGGATGACGATGTAGCATGAAGGCAAAATGTGCTATCTGAATTGTTTTATTGATCAATATCTGACAAAAAAAAAAAAAAAAAACACGGCTTTTTGAGACAAAACAAGGAATTTTCAGCACTGTTCTTTTTAGAAAATGTCTGCTATCTGAGATGCTCAGGATGCACGCTGGTGAATTTTCCAAGCAATGGATAGCGCTAAGTTTTGCATACTATCAGTCCTGGGGCTGTAGTGCTACAACATAACCTTGAGGAAGAAGCCTCTACGGGCCTGCAGGAGTTAAAGAAATGCCACCTGTCTGTGTCCAAACTATCTCATCTTCTTGGAAGATGTTGCTTGGTATGTACTAATAATTACGCATCCCCTGGATTTGTGTGGCAATAACTAAATTGCTTACATGTTCTATATACCAAAGGGGACAAATGGGAAATTCTTGGTACAAATTTCAAATTCTTAGAAGCATCTAAATCACTGTCTCAGCCTCTTTAAAGACAGCATATTAGGGAGGATCAAATTAAGCCGTGGTGCCTGCTGCCCATGAGAAGACATGTCCAGTAAACTGAGGGGAGAGAGGTGAGTGAGGACTGTTACAGGCAAAAAAAAGTAAAAACTCATGTTTTTGTTATGAAATGAATATAACTGATTTCCATAATCCTGGTGAAAGCCATTCTCAGGTCAGGGATAGGCATGACTAAATGGCCGGGAATGGTGATGTCTTTAGGTCACTGTGAAGCATAGCTGCACAGAAGAAAAGAGACTTTTCACCAAATTCTTAAACAGAAAACATACGTTTCTCTCATTTGTTCACAAATAAACAAATTTATTTAGAAAAAAATATATTCATATCATTTTAATAAATACTACATTGT
The DNA here is from genome assembly GCF_030254825.1 of Meriones unguiculatus. NCBI lineage: Eukaryota > Metazoa > Chordata > Mammalia > Rodentia > Muridae > Meriones > Meriones unguiculatus. The sequence continues at coordinate 64,437,891 of NC_083350.1, read as the reverse complement.
TCAAAGCAAGAATTATGTTAAAACCTTCACGTGCAAAGATAAAAGCCTGTGATTTACACTCCAGTATTTAGACTAAGATTCGGCTGGCATTAGAAGTAGAGAGATTTCTCTTCCTTTTACCTCACACAGGGCCCCTATATCACGCTGCTTTCTGCGATTATGTCACAAACCTAGACAGCCACTTAGACATATGCACGTGTTTGCCTTGAGAAGTTCAGGATTTTTTGTACTTTATTTTTGAGGTTGTATTTATTTATAGCATGATGCTACCCAGGAAAGGCTAAGCACTGAAGTTGCCGAGACAGCTCTGAGTACTTCTTAGAGCTGCAGTGTCTCACCTTCACCGCTAGGGTGTACTGAAGTTGCAATTTACTTGGTAGACACAAAGGGTTAATGGAAATGTTGACAGTTTGATTTCTTTCGAAGGACGTTCGTTTGAACGTCACTGTTCAATAAGAAATTCATGAATGACATAGAACGTGATGTTAATCATCGTTAAAATTGCTTCTGTAAGTTCTCACATCGTTTGACTGTCTCTACTGCCAATATAACAGTTCCAAGATATCAAAATCTGTGTGACATTTATGCCACCGTGAAGAATTGCACTCTATCTGGATGGGGAATGAATCAGCTTTGATAAGTGAAGCATACTGACCTTCTGATTTAAGATGGCAAGTTGAGAAATTAAGTGACCATGTCACTGGTTCCTTCTTACTTATCTCCCCCCCTCCCCACACCTTTGATTTTTTTTTCTCCACATGTTTTATTAGATTGAGTAAATTAATAAGTGGAAGCTGTCCCAGACAGACTGTCTTAACATTAAAAAAAATGCATGCAACATTATGTGTGTTGTTTTGAAATTTAAGGTTTTCCCAGTATGTAGAACAAAATGGGTAACAGCCAGTGGACATGCATGTGTGTATTGGTGTGTACATGCATGTGTGTGTGTGCATGTAACTTACCTAAACACAAACATCCATGCATACAGAAATCACAACTTACTAAACCCATATCACAAGTGTCATCACTTTTCACTGTGCCAATTAATCAGGATTTGTGCAAAGGATAATCACAAATATCTATACCTCACGTCCAGTATGAAGTGGTAAGTCAAAGGTTTCTGAGAATCACACAAGGAAAACTCCTGCCCGATATTAAGTTTTGGGGTTTGTTTTGTTTTGTTTTCAGGCAGTGCTTCAAAACTCCTTCAAAAGCAAGGAGCCCCATACATTTAATCTATCCATTGTTTCACACAAATGTTCACAGCAGTTGGTTGTAGCCAGGACTTACTCCATTATTGTTTTATCTAAACTATTCATGCTATCTAATCAACAAGGAAGAATCTCCATAGGTACAGTTTCTCCATTTTACATTTAAGCGGCATGAGGCAGGCATTTGGCTACACTGTCTTTTACAGCAGTATCAAGGAACTATGGATGCTCTGCCCAGGCCCTGGGTTTCACAGTTTCTGATAAGTTTCTGAAGGCAGTCTGATAGGTCTGCCTTTATTTATGACTTGGCCTTTTTCCCATGCAGCTTTTAATATTTCTTCTTTGTTCTGTACACTTAGTGTTTTGATTATTATGTGGCAGGAGGATTTTCTTTTCTGGTCCTATCTATTTGGAGTTCTGTAAGCTTCTTATATGGTTATAGGCATCTCTCTCTCTCTCTCTCTCTCTCTCTCTCTCTCTCTCTCTCTCTCTCTTTTAAGGTTGGGAAAGTTTTCTTTTATGATTTTGTTGAAAATATTTTCTGGGCCCTGGAGCTAGGAGTCTTCTCTTTCTTATAGTCCCTATTATTCGTATGTTTGGTCTTTTCATAGTGTCTCAGACAGGAAGTAACACGGACCCAGAAAGACAAGCATGCTATTTACTTACTTATAAATGGAGTTTAGCCATATAATACAAGATAAGCATATTACAATCAACACACATGGAGAAGCTAAGTAACAAGGAGGACCTTAGGGAGGATTGTTGAGGGTTGATCTGATGCTTGTATTTTGATGCTAATTACTGGCCCTCAACATCTGGTTACTGCCCTATCCTTGCTCTGTAAATCTGCCTAAAGCATTATTCCTGACTGGTTGATTAAAAGGCCTGTACCAGAGTAGGGCAAAAGGAGCTGGGCATGGCCTTGGGGGACAAGAGAATTACAAGAAGAAGACAGAAAGACAGTAAGGACACCAAGTGATTGGTTACCATGGGATAAGGAACCACATGGGCCAGGAAAAGACTACAAGAATGGTGTGAAAAGAAGAAAAATATAAGCAAGGATTTATAAGATTATGGCTGAAAGGTCGCCCAGATAAGAATGGTTAAGACCGGTGGCATGAGATTATGGCTGGAAGGCTACTGAGATGTAGGTGTTTTAAACCCAAGGTGTTTTAAGGCAATCATAAAACATAAAAGGTGTCTGTGTCTTATTTGGTTGTGATACTGGGTTAAATAATACTACCGAAACAATTATAGGACAAATAATAAAAATTATTAGACCTTACCACTAAATTTACAGTAACAGAGGATGTGCTGATGGAGAATGTAATTCTCACTCAGAAGGACAAATACAATAGACACCAGAAGTGGTTGAAGAGAAGAAACAGGATGGGAGCCTACCACAGATGTCCTCTGAATGAATCCACCAAGCAGGAGATTGAAGTAGATGCAGAGACTCACCGCCAAACTTTGAATATAGCTCAAGAAGTCTTATGGAAGAAGGGGGATATAGAAGAACCCAGAAGGGACAGGAGCCCCACAAGGAGATCAACAAAGCCAAGAAAAGCTGGACCCTGTGGGGACTGCAGAGACTGATGCATCAACCAAAGACCATACACAGAGAGGACCTAGAACCCTGCCCAGATGTAGCCCATCGACAGGTCAGTCTCCATGTGGGTTCCCTAATAAAGGGAGAAGAGACAGACTCTGACATGAACTTGGTTGCCTGCTCCTTGACAACTTCGCCCTGATGGGGTGATATAGCCAGCCCACAGAGGAAGATGATGCAGCCAATCCTGATGAGACTTGATAGGCTGGGGTCAGTTGGTAGGTTGGGAGGGCTCCCCATTTCTGAGGACTAGGGAGGAGGAGATAGAGGAAGGAAGAGGGAGGGTGGGATCTCTATGAGACGAGGGAGGGGCTACGATTGGGATGTCAACTGAATAAATTAAAAAATAAGGAAAAAAAATGTTTCTTCGAGGGATGAATTTCTCTCTTTTTAGAAAATAAAGATGTTTGAAAGAGAATGTCAAGCCTCTTTAACTTCATCTTGGAGACAAATTTTTCGACATGAATCAGAGGCCATGGCAGAGAATTTCAAGAGGGCACACCCTCACATCGTGGTCAGCAGCTTCCTCCATGCCTTGTCTTCTATTCCTTTCCTGTATCTGTTCTTAACCCAAGCATGTCTAGCAGCCTAACTTATTCTCAGTCTCCTTTGGCCTCACAACATAAGGATTTCATATAAAAATGGAGGTCAATGGTTCAGCTCAAAAGCATTAAGTTCTAAATTTTAAGCTTGGTGTACTGTGATAAAAAAGAAAAATATGCTTGGGAACATAATGGTTAATTTCAGTTGACAAGTTGATGCTATCTAGAATCTCCTGGGATATGGGATTCTGGGCATGAACAACTGTTGAAGATTTTCTTGTACAAGTTAGGTGAAATGAGAAGACTTGCCTTCTTTGAATGACAGAATTCCCTAGGTTGGAATCCTGGACAGCATGCAGAAGAAACCATTTATAGATATTTGCTTCTGCACTCTGCATGGGATGTGATTCGCTCCTTCAAGCTCCTGATGTCTTAACTTCCATGCAATGGTGGACTTGAACTTTAAGCTGAAATAAAAGCTTTCTTCTTCAAGTTGTTCTTCTGCAATTTTATCAGAGCAACTGGGAAAAAAAATCTAACACAAGACCAAAGCTTTCCTGGTACTAATCCCCAAACTGCATAGATCACGTCTCATTTGATCAGTGTAATATCCAAATAACCCTGCTCCACTGTGGAGGAACAGAAAAGTGCCAGCACGGAAGCTCACAACATTGCATGTGCTTACAGCAAAGATGCAAAGAAAAGTCAACGACCAAACAGTCGAACCTAAAGGACGGTCATTATTCAAGCTCAAGGAAGAGTGCCACAGAAGTTCCCTGACACCTGCCACTCTCCAACCTCAAGATATGTAGGGAGCTGCACACACACAGTTCCAGTATAGTCCAGAAAACGTGTTGGCAAAAGTAGAGAAAAATGGACAGTCTGTGGACACAGGTATTTTTAGCTCTTTCTTCTTTGGTTGCTATTTAAAAATTGTTCAACTGTGAAAGCTCACTACATCGCTGCTTTCTCGTCAGCATCCCTGTAGAACTCTAACCAGTGCAGCAAAGCTCATCCGCCTCTTAGTGATGCTTGTCGGTCAATCTGCTTTTATAAAGGTTTCATGTGCTCTGTCGTGGCTTGTGTGTACCTGTTTGCTTATTTTGGTGTGTATTTCCATTTTTATTCCCAAGGATAGCAGTGGCCTCACATATTAACATCAGTTTGTTAACCATTTGAAAAACAAGTGAAATAAAGATCTGCCACATTTTAGTTATGAATCAGCACCTTCTTAAGCCAAAAAGATTTTGAATACATTATTGGGACTTATTATGTTTTTGCTCAGCTTAGTTTTTCCACACCAAAAAGGCTACCATCTTGTCATTCCTCATTAGTCAAAAGAGCTCTGAGAGTTTTTACATAACAAACTAGCAGAATTAAACACAAGTTGAGATAGCCTTGTTAGAGTCACGGTCACGGAAACAGCAGAGATTTATCAAAAGAATAGGACAAAGCTGATATGAATTAGAGCTTGAATGTTGTGTGTTCTGGATAATATACATTAAATGTCTCCCCTACAAATTGTCAGAGAAGGAATGAAGTCCTGCACAAATACGTTATTTCTAGGCAGGGTCTCTAAAGTGAGCTCTCCAGTTCCTGTTGAGAGCAAGTCTTTAAAGAGCAGGCAGGTGAGAGAGAGATGGGCTTTTTTCTCTAGTTGTGTAGCTGTCTGTGGTATGCATGCAGTGAACAAGCTCCCTCAGAAGGTCTTATAAACAACCCCAGTAAAACTCACTGGGTCATCAGAAGAAAAGGATAGTAAAGTATAAGTGGAACTCATGAGAAAAAGGGAGGGGACAAAGAGGATAATAGGTAAGAAAATATGATTGAAATACATTATGTACATACATGAAAATGTTACAGTGAACTCCATTATTAGGTGTAACTAATATATGCTAAGAAAATATATTAAAAGAGGCCAGTTTTATTATTTTTTCAGAACATTGCCTTGATAGGTTCCTAGGCAAAATTTATAAGCAAAATTAATTTTTGAAATGTGAAAATTTGCTATTTTGAGACTTAAACTTTAGAACCAGCCAATCAAGGGACTGACGGTCCCATAACCTCCTTCTGTCAGCAAAGCTCAGTTACGCCACCTGTCTTGCAAAATCTTCTAATAGGATCCCAAGGATTGATTGGGTAGAAAAAAAAAAATAGCACGCATCACAAAATCACCATGTGTCAAGCCATTTATACACATGAAACCATTTACCCCACCGTGTATATCAGGCAGAAAGAAAATATAACTATTGGTCTACAGCACCACAGATAGCAAATAAACGCTAAAATTTTAGAGTCTGGCTGACTTCTAGCATATTTCTTTACTTTTGCTATAACATATGCTCTCTACCATGGATTCAATAAATGCCAGTACTTGTGTATGTGTGTGTTTCTATGCCTGTGTCTATGTGTCTCTGTCTGTATGTATATATACAGACATATATATATATATATATCAGCAAAGTAGTACATGTGTATTTTTTAGTTCTCACTGCAAATTAGGCATGGTGTGAATACACATGCATGTAAATGTTCCCACCTTGATGACACTGTCTTTCCTCTAGTCCTTGTATTCTTACTTCATATGTGGCAAGAGCTTGGAAACACTATCCTTTAGGTAGACCCTAACGTAAGACACATTTCTAAGAAAGCAGCTGTGCTCAGCTTCTGATGAAGTGGGAGTGACAAAAGGCAACTAGAAAACAGGGACATGTTCACTGTGGAATCATTGAGGTCAAAGTTAAGTACAGGTAAGGACTAGAGAACAAGGCAGTGTTCTAAATTATATTTGTACACTATCATTGAATCATTAATTCTGAAGTAATACCCCACATCATTAAAATGTAGTCTGCATTTAAATTTCCGTGCAAAGATGCATCTTTAAGCTCAAACACAACTGCTACTTAAATGGTCCATTGTGTTAATACAGATAATTGTAAGTTGACTATAGTCAAATACATTACAGGAAACATACCCAGTGCTATTGTATCTGTTCATATATAGATTTATCCAAAAGTAAGAACATCCTATATGTGCTGACCTATTCAAATAATCATGATAGACCTTACATATTCCAAAAATGTGTCATTTTTGTGGATTTTTAGAGTTCATGAGTTAGATAATATACTTTCCAAATTTTCCATAGCCAAATTAGATTGAAATAATCTGTAATTGGTGTAATGCTTAGATATTTCAAGGAATGATATACTGCAGATAGAAAACCAAATAGCATTCAATAGTTAATTCAATATTAAAAGACCACCATTTCCTGCAGAGTGGAAACATAGAAAGAATATTTGCAAAAAGGCAAAGTAAATAAAATGACCACTAAATCTATTGATAATATTGTTAAGACATGGTATGCTTTTATGATTAGTTGTACAAGTATGGTTTCTTGGCCATGTAGAAAGGGGAGGAAAAGGTCAATAAACATAACCATGCATTCTCTAGGTGCTCTTGTGTTAGAAGTAGGAAAAAAAAACCCTGAAGCCTAATTGGAATCATTATCATTGCAACAGGTTTCGAGTTAATGAAGGCAGTGCTACTACTGAGAATTAAGTTCTGGCCTAACAGCCTTTGACTCTAACAAAACTATGTCATTCCATTCCAGTTGCACTTTAGCCTTATGATCCATTAATTGCACATGTACAATAATTTCCATCAATGCATTCCACTCATCTTACAGTCTTGTGCACAGTTTCACTGGCACTGGAGATTTTTTCCTATATTAAATCACAGCTATATAAGATGGAAATTTTTCCTAATTAAAATTATTTTGAGACATCTCACTAGGAAGAGCTTAATTTAAGAAGAACTTTTCCTGATGTTAGGACAAGGAAATAAAGCTTTAACATGGAAATAAAATTAGACTTGAGGGAGGAGATGCTCTAGTAAGACATTCTTGAGATGAGTTTCGGATGCTGCTTGGGCTTTTCAGGCTGGTTCCCCAACCCTACAAGGCAGAAAGTGTTTTAAGAGACGTTGATACAAAATTGTATGTGTTGGAACCATAGTCACCAGTTCATTGTAAATTTTTACTCTGAGTAATGGCCATAAACTAGATTATCCACAGTCGCTTAAGAAAGCATGAGGTATATGCTTGGATCAGTTACTGGCTCATGCTTCCACTTGAATTTACAGTTTTTGACAAATTCATTTTAAAGGCCAAGTTATTTCAAATTGCGTTTGCTACCTAAGGTGATTGCCTGCCATACTACCAACAATGAAGGTACTTTCCCTCCATATATATATTTTTTTAATTTTTATTTAGTATAAATAAATTTGTATATTCCTGTCACACCAAGTCCGGTCAAGTTCACGTAGCTAGTTCATGAAAATGCATTATCCCAAGAGTACACAGTTAGTGACATTAGTAGATCAATATATAAGTTTTGTGTTACTATCCAGAGGAACAATCCTGGAGTAGGAGACAGGAGGAATGAGTATATTCAGTGATATTAGTCTATATCTCCAGATGCTAGTTCACTTTCATTAGTCACAGTAAGAATGTTTCCTGGGGTGCATAAGTCAAAAGGAAGTTTATGTGGCAGAATTATGTAAGGAAACTTACACTAGGGACTGCCCACAAACCATGCAATTTAGAAACAGCCAAGAAACAAAACCATATGGAAAGAGGGATAAATAACAATATTGTATTAAGGGTTATTATGCAACTACAAAGATTCAATATGACCCTGGCAATAGAGCAAAAAATAGTTATGAAAAGAAGCTATTTCTTATGCTCAGAGCTAATTTTCAAACATATGTACCTGTATTTGAAACTTTGAGCATTTCACACATTTTTCTGTATCTGAAAAAAAAATGGATCCAGACTGATATTGTGTATCAAGATAGCTGAAAACAGTTCATATAAAGGTAGCCGAAAGCGAAGTTCAATAAGAATTCATAAAAAGAACATTATCCCCACTGCTGAGAAAGCTCGTATAATGTACACTTTGCTTGTATTGGCAAAAAGCAATTTACTCTTCAATTTTGCTAGAAAGGATAAAATATCTCTAGTAATATGGTTTTATAAAATTTTAGTTAAATGAAATGAATATTAAAATGTGTTTATCAAACTGCAGGTTCAATTAGTAACTTCAAAACTGAAATATAATTTTATATTGACAACATATATTCCACTATCAAAAGTTAAATATATTTTTCACATAATTAACAATAAAATCATTTACTTTAATTTTTAAATGTTCAAGAGCATTGGTGCTATCAAAATAACATATTTTAATATTATGCTCATGAAAATTAAGCCATATAAAATAACATAAAATAATGTATCATTTTATCTATGTTGCTCTAAGATGGAATAGAAAATATGTAAACACATTAATATGACTTGAGACTGAAGAAATTTGAAGGATGGTAAAGATGTTCTTATCTCCCAGTATATATAATTAACATATTATGGAATACTGAACATACATTTCAAATATGCCTTCCTGTTTATAGGTATTTGACTGGGAATATTACGTTTTATACACATTTCAAGAAAATAATGAAAGAATTCTAGAGACAGATTTAAACTTTATGCAGTGGACTTGTAAGCTTACAACTAAAACAGCCAATAATAAATTACGGCGTAATTTCTCTATCTGACTGTAATATGATCTGGTCTGTGCTGAATACAGGGAACTACTAACACTTGCACTCATGTTAACATGCAAACATAGTAACACAACCCAGAGTGCATGCTTTTTCCCTCTATCTTTTCCCTTTCACTTACTGCCTTGTACGTTCTCTTCTGCCCAGCGTGCTTCCGGATTTGTTCTCCATTCGGCCCTGTTTCCACATGCATGGAGTAGATGATGTCAAAGAAATCTTCAACCACAGCCACTCTCCTTAAGGACAGCTTCTCATCAACTCCGACGCCATCCTGGAGATGAAACAAGACAACAAAAAGGACAAGAGACACAAACAAAAACATGTAAAATTAGTGAAATTATTTGTGTTTAACAAATGAAGTTGATTAAACCAAAATATTTTTATAAAATAAGTCAAATCGTCTCCAAGAACATTTTTAAAAATGCTTGAAATGACGTTCTTGCCTTCTTTCTGCTTTCAAAAAAAGATTTTCCTATGTATCCCAGGCTGGCCTCGGTCTCTCAGTCCTGAAAAGATTTTCCTATGTATCCCAGGCTGGCCTCAGTCTCTCAGTCCTGCCGCCCCAGACAGATACCACCACAGCCAGCAACCCCATAATTCTGTACTATGCATACTGAATTATAAAATGTTAGCAAAACACATGGTTAATATTAAGTAAATCATATTTATCCATCAATTCCATCTTTGTGGGTTCTTATAATGTTCAGCATAACTTTATAAATTATACATTTTAGCACCTGGTAATTTTTAATACAGTCATTCCATTCTAGATACTTCTCAGCTATGTGAACAGTATTTGAGTTGCTGGGTCATGCCTGTTGTATTTAGAAAATAAAAGACAAAAACAATAGTATTTATTGGAGCTTCTTTCTGCAAACATCATAACTTAATAAATAAAGGCATCTTTCTTCAATCGTAGACTGAGTGGCAGATGTGCCAAAGGTTAAGATGTCATTCTTCAAGGTGGTAATTTTCAACTTGTGGGTTGTCAACCATTTAGGCTCACATACCAAATAGCCTGCATAATCATATATTTACATTACAGTTCATAAAACTAGCAAAATTAAAGTTATGAAATGGCAGTAAAAATGATTTTATGGTTGGTGGACACCACAGCACGAGAAACCATATTGAAGGGTCACAACATCAGGAGGGATGGGAAGAACTGACCTAAAAATACCTAGTGTGAACAATGGGTCTCCCAAACAAAAGCTGCGTATTTTGATCAAACTGTTTTTGTGTCACTAACTTCAAGTTTTCACAGCTGCAAAATGGTTACAGTAGAAGCTCTTTCACAGGTAAGTTGTGAGCACTAAGGAGAATCGGGTATGTAAAGCATGTGACCCAGTCTCTGTCACATTGTAAACCTTCAGTGAATGCTGGCAGCGCCTATCATTTGATGATCACATTACAACACAGTGAAGGTCCTGTAAAAACGCTAAGGATCGCATGGTTATCTCCTCTTCAGGTATCTCCTTGGAAGAAGTACAACCTGACATGGAGGGAGGGTTTTAAGTCTCTCAGAGAGAAGTCCAGCCAAAAGGAAATAGTTGAAACAGATGCTAAATCCTATTAAACAGTAAGCTTAAGATGCTAGAAAAGTTAATCTAATGTGACAACCCACCCACACCCACATCCACGCATGCACTCACACGCATGAATTTACGCATGAACACAACATGCACATAGTGTTCCCATTTGAACCCTGGAAAATAAACTGGTGTACTATGACTTGGTCATTATTGCTTGAAAGCAATATGAAAGAGTCTTCCCCAGGAAAGAGCACACCAGTTGATTATTTAATAACCAATTGTCAGCTCTGAAAAAAAAAGACATAATACAGACTAAGCTGGATATATATTACAATATATTATATATAGCTATATAAATAATTATATTATGACATAATTATTATGTAATATATTTACTATATAAAAAAATAACAATAAAAGAGGCCCTGAATTTGAAAGAAAATAAGGGTACATACATGGGAGGATTTAAGGGAAGGAGAGGAAAGGGTGAAATTATGCAATTTTAGCATCAGAAAGTTTTAAAAATTAAAAGTAATAGCATAAGAGAGTGAGTCCTCCAACTAAAGTTCTAAGTAGTCAAAGAGTATCCAATGGTAATCCTCAGGCTCAGCTACTGCGAAATGAAAAGCAAGTCCCATCTATTTTTTTTTTTCTTACATTTAGCATTTACTTGCATAGTTGTACTTTGCAGTAGGCTTGGAATGTAGCAGAGCCTGGAGCAGCAAGATCATACAGCTTCATATATGAGGTTTCACCGTAGGCTCAGTTACCAAGTCTCTCACAATGACGTCAAAATTCTCCCCACACATTCCCTGTGGTCCTGACAGTTTCTGGCTTGGCTTCAGACCTTTCTCAAATCTCTTACTTTTATTTTTACAGTAGATCTTATATTCTTTCCCCTCCATGGACTCCAGGTTCTCCTTTCTCCCTAGCCACCTAACTTCATTTGTTCTTCCTCTCCTCTCTCTTTCTCTCTCTCTCTCTTTCTTTCTGTCTCTCTTTTAATTTATTCTTTTTCTCATCTATTGCATCCCTCTTTAAAATCTTTCTGTAATCCTTCTATAATGGGACCCCAAGAACAACACCACTCTGTCTTGTGACACAAGCCCAATGCATAGCAAGAGCTCCATGGAACTCAGCAGCGATCTCTGGAAACATACAGCTTAAAGAACACTGTGCAAGAAAGCACAACTTGTCCCAGAGGTCCCCACTAGACTGTATCCCCCATGCTCAGAGAATATCCAAAACAAAAAACTGGGCCCAGGGGTGACTGCAGAGACTGATGCACCAACCAAAGACCATGCATAGAAAGGAACTAGACCTCCTGCTCCGATGCAGCCCATGGACAGCTCAGTCTCCATGTGGGTTCCCTAATAAGGGGAGAAGAGACAGTATCTGAATGAACTCAGTGGTCTGCTTCTTGATCAGTTCTCCCTGGTGGGGTGACCAAGCCAGCCCACAGAGGAGGAGGATCCAGACAGTCCTGATGAGACCTGATAGGCTAAGGTCAGACATAGGGAAGGAGGACTTCTCCTGTCAGTGGACTAGGGGAGAAGGATAGGGGAGGAAAAGGGAGGAAGGGTGAACCCAGAGGAGATGAAAGAGGGGATTACAACTGGAATACAAAGTGAATAAATTATAAAATAATAATAATAATAATAAAGTTGCTGTATGTGGGGCAAAAAAAATGGTAGTGATGTAATTTCTTTCTCAAATTCATTTGAATCTTATGCATCTACCTGGCTAAATGTAAAATGTAAAACTATCCATTTTATCAACTATGTGAAGAGCCTAAAAATTAGGAAGCCCTGTGTTACTTAGTAGAATTATATATATATATATATATATATATATATATGCATCTTGATATACATATTATGATACATATTTTAATATACATATATGGATAGATGATTGATAGATATATGTTACATAAATGAGATAGGTAGATAGATGGATAGATAGATGATAGATAGATAATTGATGACTCAATGATATTGTGTAGTACAGGAAATAAATATTACAGAAATGATTGCTGGGGGATAAATTTCTCTTACTGTCTATATTCTTTCATCATGTTGGTGATCACAAGTCCAGAGTCAAGGTGGCAAGGAAGCTGCATTCTGCCTGGACTCCTTGGTGGACCACAAGCCTCTGCTGATTGGCTGCCAACATTCCATGCTCAGGGCATTCAGAACATGGCCTCCTCTTTTGCCTAGTCCCCCCCCCCCTTTTTTCTGCCAGCCTCTCTTAATAAGCATCTTTATGATGACATTAAAATCCATTAGGTAAGGACTGGGAGATTGATCATGGGGTAAAATGCTGGGTGTAAGATTTTGAGGACCTGAGTTTTAATTCCCAAACTTAGTAAAACTGGAAATGGTGGTACACTTCTGTAATCTCAGTGCTCCTGTGGTGAGATGGAAGGCAGAGACAGGGGAAATCCCATCATGAAGATGGCCGGGGGGCATTATGTGTCACCAAGGGGTTTTAGGGACCTGGGAGATATTGTGAGGGGGAGCCAGTTTTCTTTGAGCATGCCCTTCCCTGGTAGATTGACTGCAGGCCCATGGAGCATATGGCTGAAACAATTTGGACTAGATGGTCTTTACAAACAAAGGGAATAAATATGAGTACCTAAAGCTGTGAGGAAATGAGCAGAAATGGAGTATTTTGTGGTATTTTCAGTTTGGCATTACATAGAAGAATAATCCCTTCAAGAGCATATAAATGGCTACACGATAAAAGAGTTGGGCATTACCAAGTTCTGGGTATTTTTCATTTTAGTGTAAATTACTTAAAAGTTTAATGAATTAAACTTTTAGTAATGTCATACTTCTCTAACTATTCATTTATAAGGAAAGATATTGTCACTAACTCTAACGCTATCAACAGCTAACCCACAATAATAGTATATTATAACCAATTAAGATGAGTGAATGGCATATTCACTGAATATGTTGAATCTTTATGGAGGAAATTTTAAAATAAAGGTGTGCAAAAAGAACAAGAATTTAAGAAATTGATACAGCTAACAATATACTTTAAGGTCCCATGAAATACTTTTGATATTACTGAAAATTAGCAAATATAAGAAAGCTAAGCAAAAGTGATCATGGCGTCTAGAACAGTCTCTAGTCAACATCATCCTGTTTTTTTTCCACATGTAATTCACAGAATATAGTTAACTAAGGCCAACATATAACTACACTTACTGTGTAGAAGTCAGTGGGTGAAAATATTTGACACCCTCACCTCCTCAGTTAAGCTGTTATCAGACAGATGCCTTAATTGGCAAAAAAAAAAAATTATAATCATAAGGTGGATGCTGTTATTGACAGAAATTATAGTGAAATATTGAGATCTCAAAGAGGAAAGAAGTGCTGCCAATTTAGAAACAACTATAGTGATTATATAATGAAAGAAAGAAAAGGAAAGACAAGAAGAAAGAGACAGAGAGGATAAAGACAGAAATACAATGTCTTCAGCACTCACCATTCAAGAATTCCAAACCCAATAACTCACAAAGATGCCCAGCAAATAATCTTTTTCGCAGTCACCTGTAAAATTCTATTTATACTAAAATGTACCATTTATTCAAGAATAATAAGTTAATCTTAAAGTGAATCTCACAAGCTCTAAGTTGACGTTTCATCCATAAAGATCTTACAAGGCTTCAGTTTACAAAATAAATATAAAATAAAGACTATTTAGCTGACTAAGAGAATTATAAGAAAGTTTCAAGATACAACCTTTGAGTTTTAGTAATTGATCACTACAGAGCGTCACTAATTTTGTTTAAAACCATATGCTTATAAATCAGACTATGATTTTTGAATATGCAGTGTATTTTTTCTTAGCTCTTTTCATGAGTTTAAACTACTAGAAATATTTTTAAGGGGAAACAAAAACAGAGCAGGCAGAATTTTAACCAGATGATATTTGAGAGAAAGAAAAGCAGACTAAAATAAAAGCTACATAGAGGGAAAATGAAAGTTTTGAAGCTACAAAAAGAAAAAAAAACTGTCTGAGAAAAGCAACTCTATACAAAATGTATTAACTTTTCATCAGCTATTCATCTGAAAAGATATAGAAAAAATCCTATTCATTCCAAAATTGACAATTTACCCATGAAAACAGTGCTGCATTCCAAGTTTATGTTTCTTCAATGAGAAGATAATTACAATTATTTACATGGCATATTCATCCTCTTTTCAGCACAAACAAAAGGCTGTGTTCCCAGGAGGTCCAGCTTGCCAGCACAGAGAACACAGCTTCACCAGGAGCTCTGCCTGACAGAGAGCCTTTTTTTTTAACTATGATTTAATGTACAGTTATTTGTGACACCAAGTGGAATATATAGTATATAAAGATTTCATACTAAATAAATGATATTCATTAAGCCAAAAAGGGAAGAAAAAAGAGGAATTTACATCAAGTTTTTAGCTACATTGCTGAAATACAAATATGTGGATTTTATCACTGAAAAAAAAATCCCAACTGTGTTTCTTCATCAAGAACTTCAACTAATTCTAGAACTTTTTCACACCTCAATTTAAAAGGAAACAAGTGAACTCCACAAGGAGACCAACAGAACCAAAAACTCTCGGCCGAATGGTCTTTGCAAACATCAATACTCCGACCAAGGACCAGGCATGGAGATAACCTAGACCTCTTACTAAGTTGTAGCCCATGGCAGCTTGGTCTCCAAGTAGGTTCTCTAGTAAGGGGTGCAGGGACTGTCTCTGACATGAACTCAGTGGCTGGCTCTTTGATCACCTCCCTCTGGGGGGAGTATAGCTGTATCAGGTAACAGAAGAAGACAATGTAGCCAGTCCTGATGAGATCTGATTGGTTAGGGTCAAATGGAAGGGGAGGAAGACCTCCCCTATCAGTGGACTGAGGGAAGAGCATGGAAGGAGAGGAGGGAGAAGGGGTGGGATTGGGAGGAGATGAGGGAGGAGCTACAACTGGGATACAAAGTTAATAAATTTTAATAATTAAAAAATGGAAACAAAGCAAAACAAAAACCCAGAAATAATAATAATAATAATGAACTAAGTTGCTTGGCTGCTAAGACAGCAAAGATATTTTACAGAGACCTATAAAACATCACACCAAGAGGTTCGATGTCTGTCTGGCAAGAGATTAAATAGCTGTGTCTCACTTTGTGCAGGTCACCAACTTGTTAACTGGTCATACTATAAAGGGGTAGCAGAGAAGAAACCAAACTGTAGAGAGTCGAGGATATGTGCAATGTACAGTGTATACACACATGTGGTAGTGTAGCCACTGCAGCTAAAGGTTAAAACCAGCTCTAATAGGTGATCTCAGGGTTGGTCATGAAATCAAGGCGGGGAGAGAGAGGTCAGCATGTTGGAGGTCCACAAGTGATAGTTTGTGGTGAAAGCCCCATTCCCCATCCCCTTAACATTTAACTAAAAATGTTTTTAAAAACTACAGCTGGCTGCTGACCCAGGATCTTCTCTAACCAGAAGCTGTCAACACTCTCTAACACAGGCTGTTGCTCCCCTTTCTGAAAGCATAAATGGGTCGCATACCAGGGAATCGATTAAGTAGGTGTTATCAGGACAGCATGTTTATGTGCCTTTCCTCATGCTACCAACGCATAAGAAGTTTATATGATTTTTCAGGAGAGCAGAGACCTGAATTCCTTTCAGTTTAATGCAAATGTAGGGCTCCTTGAAGATTTTTAAAACATTTATATTGGTAGAGTGTAATATAGACCCCTGGGCATCAGAGGGCAGGTTTTAGGAGTCAGTTCTCTCCTCTTACCTTGTAGGCTCCAAAGATAGAACTCAAGCCATCAAGTTTGGCAACAAAGTGACTATACCTACCAAGGTCCATTTTATATAATCACTTAAGTTACCCTTTGGGTCATCACTCAGGATACTTCAGCATGTGGCTGTGTTTAGAAAGCAGAAGTGCCCCACCTTGCATTTTCCTTTTACACGGCCATGGGGAGAAAGTGTGGGACGTTCCCTTTCACAGCTTCGAAGCTAGGAACAGGGAAAGGAATTAAAATATCTGTGACCAATATTCACAGCAACATGAATGATTCAAGAATAGATTAAAAGGAATATGCTCCCAAAGTCAACACTTTATCATCATGAATATATTTGGGAAGGAATAACCAAAGATTAAAAAAAATACCTTTTAAATCTGGAGAGCCAAGAAGTCGATCTCATGAGACATAACCCTGAATAAAAAGGATCTGTGTTTCAGACAAATTTTGGTAGTAGTTAAGAGTACATGTGGCTTTATACTAAGAATTTTATTTAACCTTACAAATAAGGCAAATAAAGATTGTGTTTTGCTTCTAAATAAATCATAATTGCAGTAGAGTTTCATGGGGAACATTTAGCTGGTAGGTTTTATGGACACCTAAACCATTCTCATATTCTTTCTTTGTTGCTGAATAATATCTTGCTGCATGATTATCTTACAGTGTGCCCATTTTACAGTTGATTATAGATTCCGGTCTAGTACTTTTTTAAAGGTCTTATTCTATGGGGCTTGAGAGTTGACTCATGGCTTAAGAATATTTACTGTTCCTGCAGAGGACTGGTATTCAATTCCCACCCCCACATGTTGATTTACAACCATGACTAACTCCAGTTACAGGGGATCTGATGCACTTTTCTGAGCTGCGTAGTTAGCAGGCACACACACGACCCGGAGATGTGTTTGCAGCCAAACTACTTGTACACGTAAATTAAATAAATCTAAATGTTTTAACTAGAGCTTATTGTATTTCAACTTCTCTCTTTATTATAAGTCTCTCCACACAATAGGCTCATTAAAAGAAGATACTTGGTAACAATTGTTTTAGAAATTTATTTCCTAGCAGCACAAATCTATGGGCAGAAACATTTCCTATTTAGACTGATGGTACTTCCTCCATGAATAAAAACCATATAACAAAGCCCCCAATATGAGATCTAAGAAGCACTGTTATTGAGATGTTGGACAGGGATATCCAGAAGACTCCCAAAACATGCATTCTATTGCCTTTGTCTTTGTTAAGCCCCGTAGGGGAATGTAAAATTATGTTGAAGACACTATGCACTTTAGAAACAGAAACCCCTGAGCAATAACTGAGAAGAATCCCCCTTCCTAAGGCCGCTAGCTTCCATAGGACCAGAAGACATCATGCAAACTTTCATAGGAGACAGTCAACCAAGAGCCATACACAGCTGTGATTCCTTTGAACCATATCAATGACCAGCACGGCATAATAGCCCTAAGGGGGCAAGAGTGACCAGGAACCAACACCTCTCCAATTGGAATCAAGACTTGCTCAGCAATAGGAAGACTATGCCTGAAAATATACTTAACTACTCATTACTAATTAGTCATAGTTGCTGAAGGAAACTCAACAGCTATTCATTTACTCAACCAGCATTATCCCTAAGAAACATATATATATATCAAAGAAACTTCTCTTTACAGCAGATGGAGACCATTACAGAAAACCATAACCGATCAAAGAACTGTGGAACCCATTCCCAATAGATTAATCCACTCCTGCAACTAAGGCTCAGGGAATGTTTCAAAAGAGGGGGAAGAGAGATTATAGGAGCCAGAAGATGAGGGAGTTTGCTGTGAGATTGTGTCTCCTAGAATCAGAACAATGTCTCACCAGCATGACCGCGCAAATGTGATCTGTAAAAAGATGATGCCAAATAACATTTCAAACAAGATGGAGAAAAGGTATGAGACCTCAACCCTACAGAAAGAACTGTAGGCAATGGGGGCAAACTGGAGTGAAAAAAGTGGCTTTCCTCGGGGATGAGCATGGTAACTGGTTGTCCAAAGCCAAATGGCCAGCCCAGAAAACATATGTACAAGTAACACTGCATGGACTATTTTTTTATATTTAGAAATATATGTAAATATAACACATATATATTTCACTCAATAAGAATAAGTAATAAACAAGGCCATGAATTTGAAGCAGATTGAGGATGGATATTTGGGAAGGCTTGGAGGGAAGAAAGGGAAGGGGAAACCATGTAATTGACTAACTTATATTCTCAAAAAGTAAATAAAAATGTTACAAAGAAACACCAAAACTGAAAGAAATTTATATAAAAAAAAGAAACATAAACTTTTATGTCTGTGGGGGGGTTGAATAAACAAAATATGTTAAAAGTGCTGTTTTTCACAATATACAAAGACATCATGAACTCCAACATGAAGAAAAATATTGGACAACATCTCTATTGATTAATATTATAGAGTAGGCAAAGGAGTAACTAAAAGGAAGTTCTGCATCGAATGTCGCTTGGGAAGCACAGATATAGTGGTAATATCACTACCTGCCAATTGAAAGGCCTATAATGCCACCAAGAGCACACAAAACAATTTAATTTTCAACCACTACTCATGGGAATGAAAAACATGTATCAAGTTTAGAAGAAAAATTGACAGTTTCTTCTAAAAGCATCAAATATATCCTTAAACTATAAGTCAGCATTCATGCTATTTGAAATTTATTCCCAAAGATATAAATACTTCCATCCACACACAAAAAAAGAAAAGCCACACCCAGATACTTACATCAGCTTCAATCACAATTGCCAGCACTTTGAACCAAACATAATGACTTTCAGTGATATGTAGCTTATGTGGCATCCGGGGAATGGAATATTATCTACTACCAAAAATAAGTGAGCCGTCCACCCAAGAAAAGATACAGAGAGATCTAAAGCGTATGCTTCTAAACGAAGGGCATGATTCTGAAAAGGCTTTGTATGCTCATGGGAAGTCTATAAATACAGAGACAGTCAAGAACTGGTATGGACTTGGGTTTTGGGAGGAGGTAGAAGAGGTCTTCAGAACAGTCAGATTACAGAGTGTATCATGGTAGCTACAGGGCATTCTACGTTTGTGACAATGAAGAGCAATGTGAATTATGACCTTTTGGTGGTAATGACTTATCAGTGGCTTGCTCATGGTTACAGACCTGAATGGTAAAACCTGTACATCTAAAGAAACTAATTAAGAGAGAGGACCCTGACTAAAATGCTCAATCCCCATGCCGAAAGGCAAAGAGGATGGACATCAGAAGAAGAAAACAGGAAACAACCTAGGAACCTGCCACAGAGGGCCTCTGAAAGGCTCTGCCCTACAGACTATCAAAGCAGATGTTGAGACTTATGGCCAACTGTTGGGCAAAGTGCAGGGAATCTTATGTAAGAAGTGGAAAATAGTAAGATCTGGAGAGGACAGGAACCCTACAAGGAGAACGACAGAACCAGAAAATTTGAACACAGGGGTCTTCCCAGAGACTCATACTCCAACCAAGTACCATGCATCGAGATAACCTAGAACCCCTGCACAGATGTAGTCCATGGCAGTGTAGTGTCCAAGTGGGTTACATAGTAATGGGAAGAGGGAGGGACTGCCTCTGACATAATCTGATTGGCCTGTTCTTTGATCACCTCCCCCTGAGGGGAGAACAGCCTTACCAGGCCACAGAAGATGACAATGCAGCCATTCCTGATGTGATCTGATAGACTAAGATGAGAAGGAAGGAGAGGAGGACCTCCCCTATCAGTGGACTTGGGAAGGGGCATTCATGAAGAAGGGGGAGGGAGGGTGTGACTAGGAGGGGAGGGGGAGGGGCTTATGGGGGGATACAAAGTGAATAAACTGAAATTAATAAAAAATTTAAAAAAAAAACCTGAATGGTGTTGGCCTGGATCAGCATATGGGGAAGGAGTATGTTTAGAATGCTACAGTTTTATTCAGTGTTGCTGTGAATGTAAAATCTCTTTAGCAGGAGTGAGGTGGAAAATAGGATTCAGAGATCCATGTAATGCAAAACCACTGCTATCCTGAATGGCAATGATAAAAGCTACTCAAGCACATCAAAAGCTGTCTCACAGAATTTTATAAACTAAGGCTATTAATCAAAAATATTGAAAATTTATACAAAATTAAAATATATCAGCAAAATTTTACATTCATTATAGTGAGTGTATCTTTAAAAATGTTTTATTCAGTTTTTTGTTGTTGTTGTTGTTGTTTTGTTTTTTTTATAATCCATTCATATGTGGTAGCCTGTACCTGTTACCCTAGAACTCAGGAAACAGAGATAGAAAAGCTGATTTTGAGACCAACCTGGGAAATATGCCAATATTATATCTCAAACACAGCAACAAAAATTCCAGTAAAAGCAAAAGTTTCCAGGGATAAAAACATTTACTTCTTTTAATATTATTTTAACAAAGAAAATTTCCACCATGACATAAATGGAAAGCCGAGCAACAAACATGTTTATACTTTTTGAACTCTAGAAGTCAGGCAAGTGCCCAGGGTTATTTGAGTAATGAAACACTAGACATGGAAAGAACCTGTGCATTAAAATGGTACATCCTCAGATCAAGGTCTACCTGCAGGAACACTGAGGACCAGGAGAAGATCAGATCTGTCCTCTTGTAAAGAAGCAGAACAAGATGACATTTTGCTTTGCTTTGCTACTGGTAAAGAAATGAATTTCTGTTTTCAAGGAAATTTGAGAAATATAGAACTTTCAAAGTCAAAAACAACAAATTTGAACAGGACAATATCATTTTAAGCATTTACCATTGAATAAGCAGCAGGAGAACTACATATAGCCACAAGACAACTATATTTAAAAGCAGCTAGACAGAGAGGGCAGATCGGCTTACAGAATAACAGGTTTTCTGTCAGCACGCGCCTCGGTCCAGTGGGAAGGCAGTAGAACAGCATAACTCTCAGAGTGAATGCATATCTATGGATGCTTGTGGGAACAGGCAAATCATGGCTGGAGAATGAGTATCTCCAGGCAAACAAAAATCCAAAAAGTTATCACCTAATTATATAACTTAAGGGGAGTCTTATAGGTTGAAAATTGCTGGAAGATTCTAAGAAGGCAAATACTAAAATACTGATTTATTTGTAACACGCACACACCGTCGTGGATAAGTCCCATTCCTATGGACTTAGCCAACAGAAATTATTCTTGCCAGTGTTTTACAGGAAAGGAAATTGTGCATGGCGAAAATGGCTACCATTAAGAACTAGTTTTATTTCTTCAACTAGGAAATAACTCAGTCTTTTCCATGTGTGCTTATTGGAACAACTGTGCTGTTACATGTTTTGTGTAGTTAGTGTGTTCACATTCTTATTACAAACAGAAATAGAATCACTGCTACGATCTTAATGATGTTCACACACCATTTCAAATACTATAAAAGAATAATTTTATTGAAGGCAAGGAGGATTAAACCAGATGAATAGCTCTTAAAAAAACTTATTTTCAATTTATCGGTATAGGTGTCTGTGTTTGGATTTTTAAATACAAGCACAGTGTCCATGTAGGCCTGAGGAGAGTGTTAGATCTCATGAGGTAGGATTTACACATACCTGTGAACCTTCTGACATGGGTATTGTGAAGCAAACTTGGATATTCCGGGAAGGCAGTAGGTACACTTAACCAGTGACCATCTCTCCAATACCAGAGTTCATTTGCTCCTCGGTTTTATATCATCAGAGATTATTAAAACTTTAGCTTGTTATGTTAAGTTCTCACATGTATTACAATGTTATTCTTCATAATAATTATCTAGACCCAATTTATGTTAAGAATGCTGAAGTGCAAAGAAATGAATTCCCCCCCCCCCCAAGAGGACATGTCTACAAAACAGCAATAGGGAGATGAACGAATGTAGCATAGCCTGGATCACTTCAGTAAGCTATGACATTTCAGAAAGAGACATTAACCTAACCAAGTACCCAGAGACATGTAGGAAGCATGGCATTTAAGAAATACTTAGTATGTTAAGGCTCAGACTATATCATAATTAAAAAAAATCATGCATGGAGAGGACCTAAAAAATCTGCTCAGATGTAGCCCATAGACTTCGTCTCTAAGTGGGTTCCCTAATAAGAGGAGCCAGGGCTGTCTCTGGCATGAACTCAGTGCCTGGCTCTCTCATCACCTCCCCCTGAGGGGTGCAACCTTGCCAGGTCACAGAGGAATTCAACTTAACCAGTCCTGAAGAGACCTGATAGGCTAATAGAAGGGGAGGAGGTCCTCCCCTATCAGTCGACTAGGGGAGGGGGATGGGAGGAGAAGAGGGTGAGAGGGAGGGATTAGGAGGAAGGAGGGAGCCATAGCAGGGAAACAAAGTAAATAAATTGGAATAAATAATTAATAAAAAATTTAAAAAATCAAAATATTATAACTGAAATAAAATGAAAATTGATTTCTCTCTGCATTATGGTAGGTCTGAGTAAGTGTTTTCCAGGCTTTTCCAATATACTGCTACCTCCCAGCCTGGAGGAAATGTGGAAGAGAAGATAAGTGGAATGAGCACTCACACCATTTCCCCTCTTCACTGTGGCCTGAATGTCATCTCACAACCACACAAAAGAAATAAGGCTGAAAGACAGTCAGGTGTTCCACAGGGCTGGGTAATGGCTCAGCCAGGAAAGTGTTTGCTTGCAAGTACAAGGACTCGAGTTTGATTCCCAGAGTGTGTTTTTAAAAAATGGGTGAGATTTTATGCTCTGAGTACTGAGAACAGAGTGACAGGTGGAGTCCTGAGGCTCATTGGCCAACTAGCCTGACTACTTGCTTGACTACATGGCAAATTTCAGGGTAATGAGATTTTCTGCTTCAAAGAAATAATGGGGAGAGTTCCTGAAGAACTACATCCAGAGCTGTCTTAAGAAGTCCACAGGCATGCAGGACCACACGGAGAAGATGGGGCACTGACAGCCACACGCCCAGCTGAAATCCAAAATGTTCTGTTATTCAACAGGATGAAAACCATGGAGATTAGGGGCAATTTGGAGGTCTCTACCACATTTGCCATCAAAATCTGTTGGAGACACAGGACACACACAAAGATACAAGGATACATGATAAAAAAAAAAAAAAGGTTGAAATTCAATGGGGGAGAATCAAACACCTAGCTAAAGAAAACAGCCTGATGAAATAGTCACTATTATTAATTACAATATATTTACTTTGTATCCTGACTATAGCCCCCTCCACCATCTCTTCCCAGTCTCACCCCTCCCCTTTCTCTCCCCCACCCCATGTCCCTACCCTAGTCCACTGACAGGGGAAGCCCTCCTCCCCTATTATCTGACCCTAGCCTATCAGGTCTTAGCAGGACTGTCTGGATCCTCTTTCTCTGTGGCCTAGTAAGGCCACCCCACCAGAGGGAGGTGATCAATGAGCAAGCAACAGAGTTTAGGCCAAAGAGTGACGGCCCCTACTCCCCTTACTAGAGAATCCACATGGAAACTGAGCTGCCCATGGGTTACATCTAAGCAGGGGGTCTAAGTCCTCTCTATGCATTGTCTTTGGTTGGCTCATCAGTCTCTGCAGGTCCCCCTGGGCCCAGAAGTTTTGGATCTGTTGCTCTTCTTGTGGAGCTCCTGTCCCCTACAGGTCTATCTATCTCCCCTTCCATAAGATTCCCTGAACTCCACCCAAAGTTTGGCTATGAGCCTTAGCATCTGCTTCAAAACCCTGCTGGGTAGAGTCTTTCAGAGAGGCACTCTGTGATACTGGATGTCCACATGTAGAAAAAATGCAAATAGACCCATAATTATCACCCTGCACAAAAGCAAAGTTCAAGTGGATCAAAGACCTCAACATAAAACTGGACACACTAAATCTGTTAGGAGAAGTGGGGAAGAGCCTTTAACTCAGAGGCACAGGAGACAGCTTCCTGAACAGAACACCAACAGCACAGGCTCTAAGATCAACAATCAAAAATGGGACCTCATGAAATGAAAAGCTTCTGTAAAGCACAAGACACTGTCATCAGAACAAAATGCCAGCCTACAGACTGGGAAAAGATCTTCACCAACCCTATATCTGACAGAGGGCTAATATCCAGAATATACAAAGAACTCAAGAAGTGAAACACCAACAAAGTAATCCAATTTAAAAAATGGGGTAGAGAGCTAAACAGGGAATTCCCAACAGAGGAATATCTAATGACAGAAAAACAATTAAAGAAACCCTCAATGTCCTGATGAAATAGTTAATAGGAAATCCCCTTAAGAAAATATTTGGGTGGATGACACCTAAATGAACATCAGTACAAAGTCCCAATTTATTTCTAATATCAGAGATCAGACCTCTACTCTTGCCTGATGCGTCTAAAACAAAAAGGGGGAACTGTAGAGAGCTGTGTAATGCCGCGCCTGAAAAATGGAGCTGCTTTCCGCCTTCCACCTTCCCGATGGTGAGTGCTCTCAGTCACGAACAACTCCACATTTGGCTAAGGCTGAGGATCTGGCTTGCTTCCATGTATGTGGACCTATCTGCATTGCCCACGTGGCATGCTGAGGTTGGCTACCCAGAGGCTATTTAAAGTGGGCTGGCTTTACCCAGGGTCAGATGATTGTTCAAGGTTCCTGAATGAACTGCATTGAAAAAAAAAAAAAAAAAGAAAATATTTGAAATAAGATGTAGAGGAAAAACGCAAAAATTATAAGTGCACAGCATGATATAAACTTCTTCAATAAAGCACACAACTCAAGGTGCATTCAGGCCATTTAACAGAACAGTCATCTCCACAAACTTCTTTATGTCTGTGCCTGGCCGTCACCCACGCTCGCCTACCCAAAGACAAGCACTGCGTCACTGCTCCCCAGGGCATGATGGTTCCTATTGTTTTGCCATGCACTAGTTTTATTAAATTACCTGCTGTAATTTGAACTTTATTTTCAAGTTGAGTATGGTAAGTATTAGAGAGACCTCCTATTGTCAGCTGTCAGAAACAATTCTAGAGTTATCTCTGTCTCTTACTCACTGCTTTTGAATACTGTCCTAATTTATGGTTACTATTTCTATGACCAAAAGCAAGTCAGGGAAGAAAAATTTTGTTTCCGCTTATACTTCTACATCATTGTCCACTGTTAAAGGAAGTCAGGGTAGGGACCTGGAGGTTGGAGGCTGAAGCAGACGTTTTGAAGGGGTGCCTTTCACTGGCTTGCTTCTCACTGGTTGCTCAGCCTGCTCTCTTATATAAAGAGCCCAGGACCAGCAGCCCACAGGTCTTTCCACCTGCAAAGGGCTTAACTCTCCCTCATTGTTCACTAATTAAGAAATGCCCTATAGGTTTATCTGCATACCGCCAGATGTCTGAAGGCATTTTCTCATTTGAACTTCCTGCCTCTCAAATATAACTATAGGCTTGTGTAAAGTTGAAACAAAACCAGCCAGTACAAATACCCAGTCAAATGGCAGAATTTCTTCAAAATGAATGTATATGTATTTTGTTTTTCTTCCTTTTTTTTAATCTTATTTATCCTCTTTATCTCATTCTTAGGCCCCTCACTTTTCTTCTCCAGGCCCCTCCCCTCCATCTCTTCCTCATCTCTTTACTCCACCTCTCCTGCCCCTCAGAAAATGGGAGTCACAAGCACACACAAACACACTCCCTCACATCCAATTGCATCAGGATTTCGGACTTCCTCTCTCACAGTAACCTGGCAAGGCAGCCCCTCCAGGGGAAAGTGATAGAAAAGCATGCATCAGAGACCATGTCGAAGACAGACCCTAGTCTCACAGCCAAACAATGGGCGGAGCCTAAGGAGCCTTAAAGAAAAGTCAGGGAAGCCCAGAGGGGCTTGTGGAGACTGAAGCACAACCAAGGACCATGAATGTATTTAGCTTTTTAAAAGATTTTTGTGGGTAAATTTTTCTCTTTTATTGGAAGTAGACTTTTTCTCACATAATATATCCTGATTACAGTTTCTTCTTCCTCTACTCCTCTCAGTTACACCCACAACCAATCCTGTGTCCAGATCCACTCCCTCTCTGTCTCTCATTACAAAACAAACAAGATTCTATGGGATAATAATAAAATATAATGTAATATAATAGGATAAAACAAAAACTAACACATCAGCATTGGAAAAGACACACAGAAGGAAAAGGGCCCAAGAGAAGACACAATAATCAGAGAGCCATTCGTTCACACTCTCAGGAACCCCATAAAAACACTAAACTGGAAGCCATGATATATACATATATGCAGAGGACCTGGGGCACACCCGTGTAGGCCCTGTGCATGCTGCTTCAGTCTCTGTGAGCTCAGATGAGCTTTACTCAAGTTCATTTAGAGGGCCATGTTTTCTTGGCTGGCTCTTACACTTTTGAACATTATTTTTAATGTCTACGTGTATGTGCCTATGTGTTTATTCATACCTCTTGCATACAGATGCCTGCAGAGGCCAGAAGTGTCCTTTTTTTGTTGTTATTTATTTTATTTTATTAATTACAATTTATTCATTTTGTATCTCCCCATAAGCCCCTCCCTCCTCCCCTCCCAATCCCACCTTCCCTCCCCTTTCTGCATGCATGCCACTCCCCAAGTCCACTGATAGGGGAGGTTCTCCTCTCCTTTCTGATCTTAGTCTATCAGTTCACATCAAAAGTGGCTGCATTGTCCTCTACTGTGGCCTGGTAGGGCTGCTCCCTCCTCAGGGGGAGGTGATCAAAGAGCAGGCCAATCAGATTATGTCAGAGGCAGTCCCTCTTCCCATTACTATGGAACCCACTTGGACACTGAACTGCCATGGACTACATCTGTGCAGGGGTTCTAGGTTATCTCCATGAATAGTCCTTGGTTGGAGTATGAGTCTCTGGGAAGTTCCCTGTGTTCAAATTTTCTGGTTCTGTTGCTCTCCTTGTGGAAACCCTGTCCTCTCCAGCTCTCACTATTTCCCACTTCTTACATAAAATTCCATTCTCTCTGCCCCTGGAATATATTGAATGACAGGCAGCTGTATGCTGCCAGATGAGTGCTGGGAACTTGACACGGGTGCTTCATAAGAGCACCTGCTGAGCCATCGCTCCAGCCCTGCATTTAACTTTTATAGATAATTCTAAAGAGTTTGTCCAAATGGCCATATCCATTCGCTGTCCTCTGTAACAGTAAGTATCCAACCTCCTGGTTCAACATTCCCAACAATGCCCGACATGTCAATCACTTTCTCATTCTCTGATGGGGATGATAACGTCATTTAATCTTTCTGACTTTCTGAGATGGGATGGTGCTGACTTTAACTTGCCTTCTTTGATGACTTGAGGTTGAGGTGAAGATCAATAATTATCTGTGTTCATCATTGGCATAGACCTTGCCTTCCAAATTTCTCCTTGTCAGGTGCCAGTTTTAACTTGTCTTTTCCTTATTTACATGAATTCTTTAAACCAGCTGCATATTAAGTCTGCACCATCTTTTAACTTTATGGAAATTTTTTAATTTTGTATTAAAAATGGTAAGAATAGCTTTATACTCTCACAAAAATCGATTTTCCCTAAACATCTACACATGAACCAACCTCAAGGAACAGCAACACACGAGCCTGGAATACATAGGAGTACTGTAGCTCAAAATGTGTGAAATCAGAATGAAAGTATATTTAAATTGGTAATATATAGTGTGGTAAATGTTATTAATTAAATATTATATCCATATATATTCCTTGGGGAAGCAAACATTAAGAAACTATTTAGATAAAGTAATGATCGTTTGGAAAAGAAAACGTTGAGACACTTTATTAAGGAGTAATTCATTGATTTATTCAGTCAATACAGAGAAGCCTAGATAATTGAATGCAAAATGATGAGCCATCACTTGAGTAGACAATGCTGTCAGATATCAAGATGGAAATTGATGAGGAACTACGGTTTTACCATGAAATCAGCAAAGCATGAAGACCACCACGAATCACTGTGGCCCAGGGTTCCTTGTTTTGTTATTTGGCATTTTATCTTCCATTCATGATTAAAAATTGCTTCTCCACTTTTTTTTCTATCACTAACAAGATAATAAAGCAGTTTCAAAGAAAATAAATTAAAAATCAATAAGCAACCAAAAAAAATTTAGACAAAAATTTGCCCAGGAAGGAAAGTTTGAAGATGTGACCATTCCACTAACAACTACCCCCAACCCCACTCTAGCTATGACACTCTCTCTACTTAGACTCTGCATCTTGGTTCTAAGTTCTACCTAGGTGGTGGAGCATCTCCTAGTTGATTTGCTGAGATGTTTGCTGGAGTTTGATTTGGAGTAGTCTCCTTTTTCCGAGCACGAAGCTCATCTGCTAACATTTACTGGCACCAGTCATGAATACGTATCTAGGATACTTAATTCTGGAGCCCACTGTTTTCACTATTGTCCTCTATGTTCTCCATGGCAGATATTATGTGACAGACATTGAGAGAGGCCTGAGAGATTAAGAGTTATAACCATCAGAGTTCTGTGGTAGGAATCTGGGATGTGGAAAGCCCCAGATGGCATGAAGTCCTCTAAGGACAAAAATGAGATGAAGACACAACAGTGGGTGACAAGAAAGAAAAATCACTAAAAATACCACCTGTCTGTTCCCTCACCACCCCCTCCACGTCCCTCTCTCTGACATTCATGGAAAAGTTCTTGTTTCAATATCCAAAATTCTCACCTTTCTAATTCTATATCCACCCTAAAGCCAGATGATCTTGAAAATACCGCCCTTCTTAGCAACATCCTCTGCCTTCCCATTGCACATAAGAAGAATTCCAAAATTGTTGAGGCCCTCAAAGTCCTGTGAAAGCCACCCCTGCCCATTTCCACCCCTACCACAGTCCACTTCTTCTTTTTGCTACTTCAGGTCAATCTTTTAAAACTAACCAACATATTTCTATATACAGTGGCTTGATAGAATCTATTGAAAGCTAAGGTATTTGCCAATGGGAACTGGGAAGAGACAAGCTCAGTGAGGTTATTCTGCCTCAAAAAGAATTATACGTTCTCCTCATGAGACTTTTCAGAGGACAAAGTTCCCTCTCTGCCTTTCCTTTTGTCTTTTACCATATGATAAAAAAGTGTTCTCTCTCTCAGGAGGATATGTAATCTTTAACAGACACAAAATACAGGTCCTCTGATCTTGGGATTTCAACTTGCAAAAAGTGAGAAATGTTTTTATTTTATTTTAAAAACATTCAGCCTATGGAATTCTCTCATAGCAACTTCAATGGACTAAGATACCTCATGAGATATTTGTTATTACAGTTCCCTCTAGTTGATGATTTTTCCCCAAAAAAACTTACATGTTTGAGTTTTTTTCCTCTTCCTCCTTCCAAAACACAATCTGCCCAACTTGTCCTTTAACAATGCTTTCCAGATGATCATGTCTGCACTATGCTTTTAAAAATCTGTAATTTAAGTACATAGCTATAAACATCACTTTTCTCTGCTGCTAGTGTGAGGTTTCCAGACACTATTTTCCTGCTGCACACAAAACATCAATAGGAAAATCTGGTAATGCCAAATGAACCAACAAGTATTCTCATGTAGCTGATCTTAGGTGACTAGAACTTCCTGAGATCCTTAAGTGAGACACAAAACAGAGTGGAAGCAGTCACTTCACACACAGACAAGCTTAGTCGTGCACATGTTGACCCTAAGATGTATACAAAAAAAAAAATCTAGATTCAAATATCTTTCAAGAAAGGATTCTAAAGTGCAAAGAGTTGCCAAGACAGCACTAATTTAATAGAAAAAAAAGCAATTAAATATTCATAATAATAAAAATGGAGAGAAAGTAAAGATGCAACATGAGGAGAGGAATGTATCCAAGATGGCAGATCAGAAACTTTTACAGAAAGGTGAAGAGAGAGACATAGTCACTAAAAACTGGCACTGGAACAGGCGGCTAAACTTGGCTGTTCTGGAAGCTGTATGGGATGGGAAGGATGATCAATATTTGATAACTGTTCTGAATTATCAAAAAATAGATATTATGTTCATAATAAAGTCTTGAATTTTTTAAAAGTAAAATAATTTTGTAACTCATAATAACACAGTGGAATAAAAATAGAAATCAGCAGAAAGAAGAATCATAGAAACTCTATAAGTACATGGTGATTGACCAATGCTTTTGGAACTCAGTAGAAGCAGAAGATGTCTTTAACAGCATTCAATTCAGTTTCTAAAAATGTATCTTTGAGACTGGGCATAGCAGGACAATACCTCAGCATATGAAAACTTATCTTTGACAGATTTGTAGCTGAGACCACAGTGAAGGGAACCGAAGAAGCTCATTCTCTAAGCCAAGGATGCCCACTTTCACCAGTCTTATTCAATACAATTCCTGCATTTTTAAAATACTGTATAGACATGGTGTGGAAAGGTATGTGCCCATGGGTGCAGGTGCTCCAGGATCTAAAAAGAGGGTGTTGGATACCCTGAAGACAGGGTCACTGGCAGTTGTGAGCTGCCTGACACATTACTGAGAACCAAATTCAGTATGCACTTTTATTTACTGAGCCACCTCTCTAGTCCCAGAACTTGAAGTTGTAGCCAATAAGATAAGGCAAGAAAAATAAGTAAAAGGGACACAAATAAGTAATGAAAAAGATAATTTATCCAGACAATATCCACCTACCCAAGAACTGGACACTAAGGATTCTACCAACATGGGCTAAAGAAATTCAACTAACATCATAATCCAAAAATTAAAAATCAGCAGTTTTTAATAAACAGAAATAATTGCTACAATGAAAGATGAATTGGGTACATATCCAAGGAAATGAAGGTCATCATTTAATAGAGATACATGAATATTCATGCATATTTTATCAACATTCCCAACAGCCCAGTCATGAGATAAGTCTATGTAAATGAAAGACTGGATAAATAAATTATGTTATATAGTCATATGAAAGATGCCCAACCATAAATAAAGATGATATTTTGTCATTTGCAGAAAAATGAGCAGGCAAGACCATGTTAAGGAATACAGGAGAGAGTTAGACCATCACTACATGTTTTCTCTAATACATGGAATCCAGCAGAAAAAAAAAAAGGAAATTAACTTAGAAGCCAGACTATAAGTAAGAATGAATGTGATTTGGAGAGGGAGGAGGGAAAAGATGTTAAGAGGATATGTGTGTGTTTATGCAAGTGTGTGTGTGTGTGTATGTGTGTAAATATAATCAAAGTTTAACATGTATTCTTAAAGTGTTGCAATAAGTATGAGCCCCTGCTTCAATAGCTTGATCAGTAGAGTCTTTCAGAGGGCATCTGTGGTAGGCTCCTGTCCTGTTCCCTATCTTATCCTGCCCTGCCAGGCCACAGAGGAAGACAATGCAGCTAGTCCTGATGGGACCTGATAGGCTAGGGTTAGATAGAAGGGGAGAAGGACCTCCCCTATCAGTGGACTAGGGGAGGAGCATAGAGGGAGAAGAAGAAGAAGAAGAAGAAGAAGAAGAAGAAGAAGAAGAAGAAGAAGAAGAAGAAGAAGAAGAGAAGGAGGAGGAAGAGGAGGAGGAGGAGAGAGTGGGATTGGGAGGACATGAGGGAGGGGGCCACAGCCAGGATACAAATTGAATAAATTGTAACAAATGATAATTATAAAAAAAATGAGAAAATGTTGCAATAAAATCCATTATTTTATTAACTTATGCTAATAAAATTAACTTATGCTAATAAAATATGTAGATAGAGGGGGGGAAAAGGAGGGTTGACTGTCACAGCAATATGCCTATTCCACAGATCACTCTAGCCTCCCCTTTTCCTTCATGGTTTTTTTTTTTTTTTTGAGGGGCTACAGCTCACATCTTGGTAATAAGCCAATAAGAAAATAAACTACCATGAAGGAAAGGAGAGAGTAAAAGAAAAAAAGGATGGAAGAAACAAAATGCAAAGCCTCAGTTAAATGGGAACTAGAAAGTGTGCTGGAATTTTCCTAGGGAAACCAAAGGTTGTATCAAAACAAACAAACAAACAAACAAACAAAAAAACCCAGCTAATCCTTAGGGTTAAGAGGGATGGCAATGAAGGCATTTGCTTTGTTGCTTGCATGCTTGCTTGCTTGATTGTTGTTGTTTTGTTTGCAGGAAACCCTGGCTACATTTTGAAAGAAGAAAGTCCAAGACACTTCAAGTAAATCAAGTCATAGTTTCACCTTGGGCTTAAAATGTATCAGACTATTTTGGTGGCGTTAAGGCACTCATGACAGAAAGTGTGGCCAAACAAAGTGTCCCCAACTATTAGCTTTGAGAAAGAAACAGCCATCCTCCATTGCTAGGATTCTTAGAAAGAGTGTGTTGAAAGCCAAGTTGAAAAGTCTGGTCTACTCAAAGCTAAGGAACTATGCAAGAGACTCATGATTATGAGAACCTGAATCTACTAGGGGGTTCTCACAAAATGAAAATGAAAGCTGCCTGCATAGGCATCACATAGGAAAGTAATCTGAAATGCTAACTGCTCTGACCAAAGGCTGGGGCTGACAACTGAAGATCACAGAGGGTTCCACTCTTTCCCATCAGTCCCCTTGAGCTGAGCATGCTCACACTGGTCATCAGTAGAGATGCATCCATGTGCTAGAGTTTGAACTTGAGCTGACTGGGATCAGTTTAGAGTGTTTAATACAAAGGTAGAATCCTCTGATCCCACCCCAACTATTTGAAAATGTCAAACAGAGGAGGAATAGAGTTCAGAAAAAGAGTGTTTGTGGCACTGTATTGAGTGTGGAATTGGAAGTAATACAGCAAAGGAGTTTCCAACAAGCCCACTCCTTTTCTTCCAGGAACCTCTCATATTCTGGCACAGAACAGTGTCAAAGATTTGTCAAGAAAAAAAAACCTTTTTTGACTGGTGCTTAGTGACATGAAGACGGTCCTATAAGTATAATCCATTTTAAATAATAAAACTGGAGATTCCATGTATTTGATGCAATGGACAAAGAAGATGATAGAAAAGGGAAGAGAAAATGAGGAAGAAAACAGGAAGGAAGGAAGGAAGGAAGGAAGGAAGGAAGGAAGGAAAGAAGGAGCACTGTTAAAATATCTTGATGATTAAGTATGGTCTAAGACATTGTCTTGTGCAATTAAAGGCTGCATGTTAACAGAAAAGATGCAGCAGGCAGAATAAAGGGAACAATGTTATTTTTCCCTGTAAGCTCTTTATCATAAAAGATGCCAAGGTATAAAATTCAGAATGGAAAACCGAATAATAAAAGGTGTGGAGGAGGAGCAGACCCATTCTGGACTTCTGCCCTCTCACTTCCTGCCTGTGGGAGGCTGGCTGTGGCAGCTGCTGGGTTTTGGTTCCTGGAAGAGGTGCTGGGGCAAAAGATGGCTCAGGTTGTTTCTTCTTGAGCGGCTGTGGCTGGCTGATTCAGCCGGTACTGGAGAGGTTGCCCTGGCGGTCTCCATGGCAACAGTGAAGGGGGCTGGGAGGACCAAAGCCTGCACCAGTCGGCCTGGCCTCGCTTCCGTGAGCCTACAGGGCGTGCTTGGTACTCAGCACTCCGCCAGGGGGAGCTGCGCAGCAGCCTGAGGACCTGCAACCTCAAACAGGAGGGTTGCCATAGCAACAGCGGGGGGGGGGGGCAGTCCTAGACTCTTTCAACCAGCTTTTAGCACTCAGTGTCCTAAGTTCCCAGGCATGCGGGCAATCTGAGCATCCTTCAAGTACTGCTGAGCCTCCGTGGGCCTCAGAGTTTCAAGACACAGTAAAGGCTGAAAAGATGCTGCTGAACCCGGAATCTCATCAGGTCCAACCTGTCTGGTAAACTTGTGCCCTTCCCTACAGAGCCAGTGAGGCAGGATGTCAGTGTGGCAGAAAATGCACACAGGGTCCTGTCACTACAGAAATGTGCCCCACCACAGCTGACCCTAGTTCAGCAAGGTCAAGGCCACCTGTGGGATGTGACCCCAGAATGGCTGGGGTCTCTCTTCCTCTGATGCCCCCTGGGCCAGAAGCCACTGAGTCCAACCACTTTCTCACTTTCCGGGTGTTTGTTAACTCCAATAAGCCCTGAGATCTCCCCTTTCCCTGGCTTTCTCTGAAATCTGGGTGATTTATGCATCCTGGGCAGACATTGTTGGCACCTCTGCTGGCCACCTCCCACCTCCCTCCCCCAGGTCTGCTGCTCTATTAGTCCTGCCTTTCTAGCTGCCTACAGCCCAGGCCCTTCCACTCCTGGCCTCACAAATCAAGTGCCTAGTATAAGTACAACTAATGGACAATTCAAATTTCCATACAGACGGGGCTGGCTGTAGCTCAGGAGTAAAGTGCCTGTCCCTTTTGCATTCCACTTACTGCCGAGTGCACACAGAAACTAATTTCAGGGCCTCAGAATTAAATGATAATGCTTTACCACAGCCTGCTCAGGTAACTAAGTCCATGGAGAAACATGTTCCTTGCTTTCAAAAGCATCAGATGGTACGAGGAGTCAGGAAAAAATGGCTCAATCCATAACCCTAGTGTTTGAAAGGCTGAGCCAAGGAGAATTGCTAAGAATTTGAGATTATAAGGTGAGTTCCAGGCTAGCCTGGGTTATAATATGAGCTTTTATCTCTAACCCAACTCCTCCGAATGCCAGGCTTGGAAGGAAATACAAAGTGTGCGGACACACACACATACACACACACACACACACCTCAAAAAGTTACTTTAAAAATCTCTACTTGAAATTTTTTAATTAATTTATTTTTTTAAATTACAGTTTATTCATTTTGTAACCCAGCTTTAGCCCCACTCCCTTATCCCCTGCCAATCCCACTCTCCCTTCTTTATCTCCTCCCATGCCCCTCCCCAAGTCCACTGACAGGTGAGGTCCTCCCCCATTTCCCTCTGACTCTAGCCTATCAGGTCTCATTAGAACTGGCTGTATTGTTTTCCTCCGTGACCTGGTAAGGATGTGCCCCCCTCAGGGAGAGGTGATCAAAGAGCTAGCCCCTGAGTTCATGTCAGAGACAGACCCTGTTCCCATTACTAGGGAACCCTCTTGGATACTGAACTGCCATGGGCTACATCTGTGCAAGGGGTTCTAGGTTATCTCCATGGATGATCCTTGAAAATTTTAAGAGAAGTTGTTTATAGTCACAATGCCAAAATGCCCCCTTTTAGGGCAACATTTAACCATTTCTTGTGTACTACATCTCAAATGGTTGTGTTTTTGGTGGTGTGGCTGCTCAGCTCTCGGGTGCCCAGGCACCTTGTCATTCAGAGACCCTAATCCTGTCACCCTGAGGACAGGACCTCAGCATGTCTAGAGGAGACTTTTTTGTTTGTTTGTTTTTGTTTTCCAGAGCTGAGGACCGAACCCAGGGCCTTGTGCTTGCTAGGCAAGTGCTCTACCACTGAGCTAAATCCCCAGCCAACCATTTCTTATTCAAACCAGGACTATTTATAATAAAAGCTTCTGCAATTTTTAGTGTAATGCCTCTGAATGCACACTGTATAACTGGTTTTCTAAAAATTTATGAAAATACCTAATGAATCCGTGCAATGTTAAATGACTCCTTCTTTCATAGAACAAAGTTAATCATTATCTGGAGAAAAGAAAGAAAGAAAAGTACGCACCAAGTTGAATTAAAGTATAATAGTTTGCTTTAGTAAGTGGTTACACATACATGCACAGAGAGAGAGACAGAGACAGAGGCAGGGGGGTTAAAGGCAGTTATTTGGAAACTAAACCATAATGTATCTTTGAAGTAGATTTTTAAATTAAATGTATTTCTTAAAATACAAACTGATTGTTAGCATAGGTATTCCTTGCTGTATTTGTTCTGAAATAACTAGTTTTAAAAGCTGATCAATTTCTAAGTTCTTCTCAAAGTTTTATTTTAGAAATTAACAAAGACAATGCATCTTA
This sequence comes from Meriones unguiculatus, assembly GCF_030254825.1. Taxonomy (NCBI): domain Eukaryota; kingdom Metazoa; phylum Chordata; class Mammalia; order Rodentia; family Muridae; genus Meriones; species Meriones unguiculatus. The sequence continues at coordinate 64,401,704 of NC_083350.1, read as the reverse complement.
AATCATTTTTCCAAACTGCCTGACCATTTTCACACTAGCAGAAATCTCCCTACTCTCTCTTCAGTAATATAACCCATGCCCCCAATTGCCAAATTTGCTACATTGGCCATAGTGGGAAAAACGACGATTTCTCCTGAGAGATGACTGTGTTTAAACCTCAGACTGTGTCTATTGATGTCTAGAGCTCTGTCTTATGTTCTCAGTGTCTCATGGAGAACTGTGAGCAGTCAGAGAGCCTCCTGTTCAAGTGTGGAGAAGTTTCATAGAAAGGTCTCTGCTTTCTGTGGGGCCTCTTGTGTCATTTCAACATTCTGCTGTGCACTGTGTTTTTCATGTGTTTCGCTTGCTCAGAACTTTGTAGCAGCCTGGCGTGCTTTCAGGGTGCTGCTGTTTCCAGGACTGTGTGTTCCTGTGTTCCTGGTGACACAAACAGGTGAAGATGAGTCACCTGTGGAGGTGTATGACTGCAAATCCAAGAGAGACATGAGGCAGTGGGAGCTCACATGCAGCCCAATCAGCATTCCTTAGTCATACTTTGTCTCAAGGAAAACCAAACAAGGCATATGTATCTACACTGTGTGTATAGCATTAAAGGGATCGGGGTGGAGAGGAGGGAGAATATTTAAATATTCTTTTAAATCTAGCAGCAAATACTAAGTGCTCATCACACAATTTTATTAACAGAAGATGCCTGTCAGTAATCAGAAATGGTAATTTTATTCATCTTTACTTTTCAAGGAATCTACAGTGGACAGGTATTTGTATAATTATAATAAATGATAAATCTTTTAATATTTGATATTTTGCTTTTAAATTAAGATTGTAAACCTCTTTATTTTAGTATATTACTTGTGTTTAATATGAATCTAATGATTAAATATAAGAATAAATTCTACTATATGTTACCAAAAAAGATAACTGAATGCAAATTCACTGAATATATATTTATAAGGATTTAAAATACTTTACTAATTCTTAAAAACTAGTGAAAAGCCAGAGAAACTCTATGGAAACTTCTAAGTTATGCAATAAAATTATGCTAGTATATGAAAATATTACAAGTATAGCCATAGATAACACTGTAACATTTTAAAAATCTGAAGCCTTAACTAATGGAAAGCTGAGTTTTTGTGTTCTGCTGTTTCAGAACATAATAACAGTATAGTTTATCTGCATCAATGGTTACTCATAAATTTTAAAGTTGGAGCTAAAGTGTTTCATAAAGAGGCAACAGTAAAATCAACAAAATAGCCTATTTTTTTAATAATCAATAGAATGTACCATTGTTTTGAAAAGTAAAGATACATTGTAAGAAAACAAAACAAAGTTGATTATCTTGAAATTTGCGCAGCATCCCTTGAGTTATTGTCTTTTCTATTTTTAAATGTTTTATTTTTCACTGCTCTACAACTCTAACCCCTGACTTCCATCTTCATAGTGTATTTTTCCAACCTCTTCTCCAATGGCTGTGGTTCCTTCAGCCCCTAACTTCCTGCCTCCCTCTCAGAAAACCCCATGTTATTTCATTGAACCTATATTAAAATTCCAACATAATTTTTTTGTCTCAATATCTTTAAGGTTTGTTTTTATTTCAAACTGAATAAAATTTGGATGGGATTTCTTCATGGAGCCATTATTCTAGCCAAAATATTGCTCACATATTTCTGTTGAGTAAGGGACAGTAGGTGGTGTATTTTCTGACATTTCAAGCCATTCTTAAGGACTTTAAATAAATAAATAAAACAATGTTATTCACAAAATATCAGAGTAAAATAAAATTTTCCAGTTACAAAATAAATGAAATATATGCTCTCTGATATATATATATATATATATATATATATATATATATATATATATATATATGTATGTATCACACATTTGTATTTCTATATATCTAAATAAGTATTAAGAGAAAATCATCAAGATGTTTCATTGCAAACATAATAGGGCATTCCATGAATTATCAAACAAGAACTAATTTCAAAACCCAACAATAAACAGCAATTGTTTTTTGTTTGTTTGTTTTTTGTTTTCAAAATGAATGTGTGCCCATTTATCTTTTATGAAACCCCTACTCAGGTTACTAATCCAGGCACTTAATGATCAGTTAAAGGAAATGTCAAAATAAGTGGAGATCTCAGTATTATAAAGAAATATCAAAGTCATATCTGTTTTCTCCATCAGATACTGTATAATCATTAGGACTAAAATTGAAGATACATAAAGATGGGGCTTGGAGGCTAGTTCAGCAGATTAAGTACTTGCTGCTTAAATATGAGAACCTCAGTTTTGATCTCCATCACTGGCATAAAAAGCCAGATAGAGTGGAGCAGGACTGCAATCCAGGCCTGTAGTGCAAAGACCAGAGGATCTGGGTTTTTATTTCCCAATCAATTTATTCATTCAGAAAACTCCAATCCTATCTCAAAAGGATAAGGTAGAGAATCGAAGAAGACACTATGTTGACATCTAACCTCTGTGTATATTTACAGAAAAGAACAAATACCTATACAGAGACCACACATACAAAGAAATAAAGCTGAAAGGGGGAAAAAAACATTAATAATTATCTAATCCTCATTTTATTGTAGTTCCTTACATCCTGAATTTCTTTTGGAAAAATTTTCAGATTGTCAGTGAATATAAAAATATATAATCTTCATTGTTTTTGTCTTTCTTTAGCTAATAGGTTAATGTTGTTTCCCTATTGCTCAAGGTGTATAAATATGTTCTCTCTCAGTCTTCATCAGATGCTCCTGGAGACAGTAAGTTTAATTTAATACCCCAAATTGACTAATTTACTGCAACCAAGGACCACGCATGAAGATAACCTAGAACCCCTGCTCAGATGTAGCCCATGACAGCTCAATCTACAAGTGGGTTCTCTAGTAAGAGGAACAGGGGCTGTCTCTGACATGAACTCAGTGGCTGGCTCTTTGATAACATCCCCTGGGGGATGCAGATTTACCAGGCCACAGAGGAAGGCAATGCAGCCAGTCCTGATGAGACCTGATATGCTAGGGTCAGATGGAAGGGGAGGAGGACCTCCCCTATCAGTGAACTGGGGGAGGAGCATGGGGGGAGAAGAGGTAGAGAGGGTGAGACTGGGAGGAGATGAGGGTGTGGGCTATAGCTTGGATAAGAAGTGAATAAATTGTAATAAATAAAAATAAGATAAAATGAAAAGAAAACATAAAAAAGAGTTTACATGTATGTAAGTTGACACGTGCTGTGGTTATTTAAACCCAAGGGGTATTGTTAAGAAGAAAAAAAATGTAGTTTCCACTACAGAAGCATTAGCTTTGCTTGGTGAAGAAATAACGCACTGAAATAGGGACCTGAGATGCAATTAATTCACTGACGTGGAACAGGTATGAACAAAGTGAGTGACTCTACCACTATTCTCCACCATTGTCACAAAATTTCAT